>NC_142043.1:3536859-3848359 GCF_982192425.1 Myodes glareolus | reverse complement strand
CATCAGCTAAATGCCTCCCCTTCTCTGGGAACCAGGAACCTGATTATCACACATGCATGCACTAGAAACTTTGGGTACTTTCCCCCAGAATTTTCTATCCCTTTTGTACTTTTTCCTCAATAGACATAGGCCCTGGAACTGGGGTGAAGCAACCTGCTGATGTTTTTCTTTGTTCAACCAACCCAGTAATCGCCATAACAACAACCCATCACAGCTGACCATTGAGCTAATCACAATAGTTGACAAACAACTTCTGTACTTCCTTTTGATTCTGCACTCCCCTTTTTTGTTAGTTCTGTGGTTTTTCTCTTTAAAAGAAGCCTGTAATAGTTCTTAGAGGTCCTTCACCTGCTGAGGAACCTCTGGCATCAGAATAAAAGTTCCTCTTGCTATTGCATCAACTGAGGTATGAGTGGTCTCTTGGAGTGACTCTACCCCGGTGACTGGACTCCAGGGTCCAACACCACCTAAACTATATCTTCAGCCCCAAAGGGTTTAAGTTATTTTGAATAAAATATATATAAAATTTCCACTTGCTTTAAAAAATAATATGCATGTAGAGCATATAGTGTTATGAGCTATGATGGCCTTTGGAGACATAATACGAAATAATAAAACTTCACCAGCAGTTACTCTCTAATTCAGAACTTCAGTTTTCCATGTTTATGGGATAGCTATAACATAGCTCTGTCAAAAATGGAGTCATACTTAGAATGAAAACATCAGTCATAGCTCAATGTGGTGGTGCATACTTGTAATTCCAGCACCAGGGAAGCTAAAAACAGGAAGATTGCTGCAAGTTCAAGGCCAACCTGGGGTATATAGTTTAAGGATAGCTGGGCTCCAGAATGATACCTTAGCTCAAAAAAAATAAAACAAAGTATAGCTAATTAAGAGCACAGAGAAAAGAGTTAGGCACGGTTATAAATACCTGTTGCCAAGGACTGGGGAAGTGGAAGTAGGAGTATCTGAAGTTCATGGTTAAACTACATGAGATCCTGCCAAAACCAAGCAAGCAAGCCAGGAAGCAAGTAAGTAAACAAGCAGGTAAGAAAGAGAGGGAGCGGAAAAAGGAGGGGGAGGGAGAGGAAAGGAAGAAAAGTGGTGGCAGCCAGGAGGCTATGCCAGAATCTCTCTTTTGGAAAAGGTAAAGGAGTAGCTCATTCCTAAATCTGCATAGTCTAACAAGAAGACAAAGATTCACCTTTTGCTAAGAGAGTGGAGAAAAAAATTACTCTAAAGAATACTGTAAGCAAGTCAAGCAGTGGTGGCATACACCTTTGATCCCAGCATTAGGAGGATGAGGAAAGCGGGCTTCTATGAATTAAAGGCCAACCTTGTCTACAGATTGGGTTCTAGGACAACCAGGTCTACACAGAGAAATACTGTCTCAAAACAAAAACAGAAAGAATACTGCAGCCTTACATATGTGAAAGAAATCTAACTGGAGTCAATAAATAATGGGAGAGACAATGCTCCAACTAAACATTTTTCACTGCAAAGTGGAACTTCCAGTGCCAAGGATGAGTTACTTCTAATTGAGCCATTGGCCAAAGAAGCCTGAGGGAAATCTGAAAACCACAGGTTATTGCCAAAGCTGTCGGTTCTCTCTGAAAACTGTTTGTAAAGCCTTATTATTGAAGACTACATGTATACAATCACTGAACATGGAGCCTTTACCCCTGCTGACTAGTGTTCATTGTCTTAGAAGGTACTCAACATGGTATCAAAGGACAAAGCTAAACACCAACTGAGGATAACAGTGGTGACCTCCTGCATGATCCACTGGTGCAATAGTGGCACAAATGTTGTGGGAGTAGCCTACCACTGCCTGAACAGATTTACTGCTCTCTTCCTGAGTCCTAATTAGAAACCTATGGCTGACCTGAAAATAGATAGATAATGGGCCTAGGGGAGAACCAAATACTATTGTTCTGCTAAAAGCACAGCAATAAGATGACCTTAATGACATTCTGCTATACCTATAGGTCAGTATTTCATTTCATCACCATCAAAATAGCTTCCTCCTGCAATAGATGAGAATTAGTACACAGACTATAAATAACCAATGTATATATAGAGCAATTTTGGAACACTCAGTCCAAAATAGGACACATCTATTAAACTGCTTCCTTTGATGTTCCGGGATATTTACAGAAGAAGTAGAAAAACCGTAGGAGTCAGAGGTAATGGGTAACTCAAGGGAGTCAGTGTTATCAGACACAATAGGTCTGATAATGAGGCATTTGAGGTTCAACCCCAAAGTACTCTTCAGGGTTCAGATCGGATAATACAGGAAGTAAAATGAACTTTTTTCTTCATTGTATTTGAGGGAGAATGAATCCTCTCACTCCATGCTATTCCAAACAAGTCTCTTTATTCTTTTGTCTTTATTATAATTCTCCTGTCCTAATTCTAATTCCTCCCAGCTTCTCCTCTAGCCTAAAAACTCTCTTTTTACAAGAGGCTTGGAGCAACAAAAAATTTACAAAAGTTACCTCTCATTGGTCAAAAGCACATTCCTAGGGTAAGCAATAAAAAGCTGAGCCATTTACCATAGTAACACAAGGTTCTAAAGTTCCAGGAGTAAGACTGTAATCAGAGCCCAATGGCACAGTGTCCGTAGGTCTTTTATCAGCTAAACTTGGCAAGCAAAGAATTGACATGCTTTTCTTAGGTTGCTTTGTATAGCAACCTTGGTTGGACACCTGTGATTCTGATCTTGTGTATAGCTGCAAAGTTTTCAACTTATTATTTATTTAGAAGAAGCCTTTAGTCTTATTTGTACTTGCTCTGAGGTAAAAGTGAGCTGATTGTGTGCAATCAGTCTGAGCAAAAGAACAAAGCAGGCTTTTAAGTATCTACAGTTCTTGTGGGATAAATAGATCTAGTTATGAAGCATGTTCTAATATATTTTATATATCTCAATAAATGAAAAGTCATCTTCCTGACCGCCCACAGATATATGACCCAATAAAATTGAGAAGTGATCATGAGATTACATATACACATCACATGAGAGTATACACTACAATCCAGGTGGTTTTGGGGAGACACCAAGCTGCTTTAGCAAATGTAAATAACAGTTTCCAGAGTTGATGGTCCAGCAGGCTTTGGCTTAGACAGAATTAACCTCCACCAGAAAGTCACTCCTCTGGTAGGTTGACATCTAAATACTACTTGTCATCTGCAGTAATTCTCATGGCTTCTGACAGTCTGACATACAGCATGCACAAGGCCTGCACAAGTCCAAACCAGACAGGGTCCCAATGAACAATAAGAACAAACTCCATTTTGAGAAAGAACTCCATTTTAGACAGGACCTAACTAAGGGGGTGAAATGTAGCCCAGCAAAGTCGTAAACATTCCCAAGAAACTGCCCCTGCCCTGGTCAAAGTGACCCAATGGGGTGTCCAAGCAAAATCTGCTTGCTTCAAACCTCCTTGTAGGTACCTGGTTAACCACTGTTTTGACTGTTTTGAAATTCCCCTATACCCCAAACAACAAATTCAAAAGTTGTATATTTTACCCAATCCCAGAATGCCAAAGTTTGTGCCATCCTGCCTTGCAGTTGGTGTGTTGGATAGTTGTCCAAGTGAGCTAACTTGTAATCAATAAATCCCAGCATATTTGCATTTGATGTTGGCTCTGTGATGGTCTTTTGGGGCCCCATGACATGAGCATAACACCAGTGCTAAGAGGGAGAAGAAGACAGGCGCCCCTATTCTGAAGATAGAAGGCAATAGACAATTGCCTGCAAAGAGAAAGTTAACCTTCTTCAAAGGGGTCTCTTGCTGACTATATGTATAAACTCCACATCAGGACAAACCTCAACACACAACAGTAGATGGCCAAGACAAAATGAACTCAAAGGTATTTCTGCAACTATTTTTTTTTTACTCATATTGCTTTGTTTGGGCATTTTTTGAATCTTACTAGTCTCTTGCTTATGCATTATGGTTTCTGATTTTATATTTTTATGGGGTTTGTATTGTGTGCTTCTTGAGCTTTGGATTTGTTTTATTCTATTTTTGTTCTGTTTTTTGTAGTTTGTGGGGTTTTTGTTTGCTTGGCTTTTGGGGGGGGATTGGCCTGTTTTCTAAAGAAAAAGATAGAAAAAGAAAGTATGGAATTGGGTGGATAGGGGAGTGGGGAAGATATAGGAGAAGGTGAGGGAAGGGAACCAGAATCAGAATATACTGTATAAAAATTATTTTCTATTAAACACTGAAAAAAGAATATTGTGGATATAATTATCTAATGATGCTATTTACTGTTCAACTAGGTTTTTTAATGTAAAAATATTTATTATTTATCTGTGTGTATATGTGTGTATGTGCATAGAACACAGCCCAAGTATGAAAATTAGAGTAAAATCTACAGTAATTTCTCCTTCCACTATGTAGTTGGGAAACAAATTCAGACAGCCTATCAGGACCATCTTAGGCCCTTTGTAGCTTAGGGATTTTCTTTATTTTGCTTTGGTTTTTGCAACAGGATCTTATACAATACTAACTTGTCTCTAACTTGATAGGTTAGTCAAGTCTGGCCTTGAATTTCTGATCCTCCTGTGAATCATTCTGCCTGGCCTTCAAGTTTTCATTTCATTTCTTTTCTTTCTCTCTTTTTGTAAAATTGTCAGACTTTACCAATGGCTCATATCCTTAATCCTAGTACTGAGGAGGTTGAAGAAGGTGGATTATTATTATGTCTCAAATCAGCCTGGCTATTAGAATGAGGGATACTGGAAAGATAGCTTAATGGGTACAAGTGTCCAGGATTCTTTCAGAGAACCTGAGTAAAGTTCCCAACACCCATATTGGTCTACTTCTAAGAAAATTTCACATCTCTGGTCTTCATGGGTACCTGTATTTATGTGCAAATACCCACACATATACATAATTTCAAATGTGAACTGGCCTGGGTGCTGGTGGTGGTGCTTTAATCCAAGCACTCAAGCAACTGAGTTCAAGGCTGGCCTGGTTTACAGGGTTAGTTCCAGAACATCCAGCAATACCCAAAAACCTGTCTTAGAAAAAAAAAAGAGAAAGAGAGAAAGATAGGCAGAAAGAAAGAAAGGAAGGAAGGAAGGAAGGAAGGAAGGAAGGAAGGAAGGAAGGAAGGAAGGAAGGAAGGAAGGAAGAGAAAGAACCCCAGTGCTCAGGAGCACAGGCTAGCAAAGAGGCCAACCTAATCTACACAATAAATGAATACAAGGTCAGCCAGGACACCACAGTGATACCCTACGTCAAAAAGCAAACAAACAACAACAAAATTAACTTAAATAAGGGTTGTAGAGTTGACTTAGCAGTTATACTTGATACTTATGCAGAGACCCTGGGTTCAGCTCCCAGCACCCACATGGCTCCAGTTCCAGGAGATCTGACACCTTCTTTCCAGCTTCAGAGGATGCCAAGCATGCACATGCTTGCCAGCAAAACAACCATACACATTAAATTAAAAAACAGAAACTAAGCCTTGTGGTGGTGGTGCACGCCTTTAATCCCAGCACTCACGTGGCAGAGGCAAGGCAGATCTCTGTGAGTTCAAGGTCAGCCTAGTGAGCCTGAACTCACTAGCCTTGAGCTAGTTTCAGGACAGACTCCAAAATAACAGAGAAACCCTGTCTCAAACAACAACAACAAGAAAAAGAAAGGAAGGAAGGAAGGGAGGAAGGAAGGAAGGAAGGAAGGAAGGAAGGAGGGAAGGAGGGAGGGAGGGAGGGAGGGAGGAAGGAAGGAAGGAAGGAAAATAAGAAATAAAAGTTAAAATGGGGAGAGGATAAAAACTTCAAAAACTGTAGCTAGTGAGATGACTCAGTGGTTAGTGGTACTTGCCACACGAGCCTGCTAACCTGAGCTCCATTCCACAAGTGCAAAGGTGGAAGTTGTCCTTTGCTCTCCACATGTACGCCAATGGTATGTATGCACACACATCATGAGCACAAATATATACTATAATAATACATTTAAATAGGTGGGCATTGTGGGACATACCTTTAATCCCAGTACTCAGAGGCAAAGGCAGGAAAATCTCTGAGTTCCAAGCTAGCCTGTTCTACATAGCAAGTTCCAGAACAGTCAGAACTACAGAGAGAGATCGTAAGACAAAAAAGCAAAATGACAGTAGTAATATATTTTAATTTTTTAGGGAACTAGAGAGATAGTTCTGAAGTTAAGAGTGCTTACTGCTCTTGTAGAGAGCCTGATTTCAATTCCAGCACCCATGTTAGGTGGCTCATAACTGCCTGTAACTCCGGTTCCAGGGAAACCTGATATGTTTCTTTTTCTGAACACCTTGGGCAGCTGCATTCACACACACACACACACACACACACACACACACACACACCACATATACACATAGTTAAAAAACAAATCTTTAAAAAATTAATCAAAGTAGCCACGTGGTAGTTGCTCACGCCTTTAATCCCAGCATTTAGGAGGCAGAGGCAGGCAGATCCCTGTGAGTTTGAGGCCAACCTGGTCTACAAGAGCTAGTTCCAGGACAGGCTCCAAAGCTCCAAAAAAACCCTGTCTCAAACAAACAAACAAAAAATTAATCAAAACAGATGACTCATAGGTTAAATGCACTTGCTGAGCAATCACGAGATTGCTCATTTCAGATTCCAGCACCCACTAAACAACCGGGTGTCACATGCATACCCATAACCCCAACTCTGAGGACCGTAAAGACAGGAAGATCACTAGGGCTTGCTGGCTTGCAGTCCAGACAAGAAAACCCAAAGTTCAGGGTCAGGAAGTGGTGCCTCAAAAACAACAGGCAAGGAGTGATGGAGGAGGACATTTCATGCTCTCTTTTGGCCCCATGGGAGCATGCACATATCAATTACTCACTCTTTTTAAGAGTCAAAATAAATAAATACCTTAAAGCACTACTCAGGTCCAATTCCATGTTTCTTTGGACGTAATACTTTTCTCTGTTCTTAGTTTACTCCAGTTTCAGAGCGTTTGTTCTTCTATCTTGTGCACAGGTAGAGGAAGACGAGAAGTATACGGAGGATGAGAAGAGGAAAGGAGGAGGAGTGAAGGGAAAGTGGTTATGGCAAACAGTAAAGGGGGTGGTGATGGAGGAGGTGAGGTCTTCCCTGATTAATGGAGGCTCCCTGCTAGAATGTTGGCCATCTCACCTAGAATTCCAGCCACAGCAACCTTTGTGATTCAGGATCTAAAACAGTAGGTCACAAGAGTGTTAGCCAACTTCCCTGTGGGGTTTCTAAGGAAGGGCTCAAGCTTTAAATGCACCATCTTACACCTGTTCCACAGAATAAAATTATCAGAGGTTGGCTTTCTTATTTTTTTTCCTGGTTAATTGTGGGATTTTGAAAACAATGATTATGGGAGACTAGAGAAATGACTCAGGGGTTAAGAGCACTGGACCCAAGTTTGATTCCCTCTACCCAAATGGTGGCTCACAACCACCTGTAACTCCAGTCTCAGGGTACCTGACACTCTTCCGTCCTCCTTGGGCATCACCATGCAAGCACACACAGACAAAGCACACATACTCTGCAGAAAAAACTTGACAAAAACAGCTTTAGGGGGAGGAGTTCATGTGGCTCACGATCCCAGATGATAGTCTGTCACTACTGGGAAATCGGCAATAGGAATTTGTAATAAGCAGAGAGCTGGCCAGTGAGATAACTCAGTAGCCAAAGGCTTTGCTAACCCTGACAACCTAAACTGGATCTCAAAATCCACATAGTAAGAGAAAGCAAACTCTGCTATGTTGTCTCTGACCACACACACGGAGAGAAAGAGAGAGAGAGAGAAATAGGGGAAAAAAGAGAAAGAGATGGGAGAGAGGTATTTTTGAGGAGAGATTAGTGATTTATCACCTGTCCTTTCCTCTCCAACTTGCTTTTTGGTCATGGAGTTTTATCACAACAGAAACCTTAGTTAAAACAGATGGATTTGGCTTGTAGACATGGCATCTGCCTCAGTAGTCTAGTCTATCCTGCCTCTACTTCCAAGGGATCACACCATCTACTCCCTACTCCTTGTCATGTGATGCCCTGAACCGCCCTGGGACTCTGTCAGCAAGAATTCTGTCTCCCAAGTCATCTGTCTTGTAATCCTCCTCCAAAGTCCTGGGGCTGCAGAAATATACCAACCAATCTCTCTATATACCAATGAAGACCAACCAATCTCTATACCAATGAAGACCAACCAATCTCTATACCAATGAAGACCAACCAATCTCTATACCAATGAAGACCAACCAATCTCTATACCAATGAAGACCAGCCTGCAAACTTTTTTCTGTGGTTAAAAAGAAAGAAAAACAGAAGAAAGAAATCATTATGATGTTTTCCAAACTGCTAAATTGAGTTTTATCTTTAAGACTGAAAGTTTTAAGTCAAATATAGCACTTGTTAGCATATGTGAGTCTCTCAAGTTTATTCTAAGCACCACATTTTAAAAGTGTAGTATATGCACCTCTAATCCTATAGCCCAGCAGAGAGGCAAGTAGAGTAGCAAGAGTTCAGATCCACTAGGCTGCACAGCTACACAGTGCCACCTCAGTTAGACCGCTCCTCAAAAACAAATGAATAAAAAAAAGCAGTGTCTGTAATCCAAGCTCTTGGAAGAAGGAAGCAGGAAGATCAGGTCATCCTTGGGAGAAAATAATAATTTTAAATTTTAAAACAAAACGAAACAAAAGGTTGGAGGGACAGTTCAGTAGTTGAGAGTATACAGTGCTCTTGCAGAAGACTGGAGTTTGATTGCCAGCACCCACCTTGGGCTAAAAAAAAAATCACCTGTAATTCTAGTTTCAGGAATTATGACCTCTTCTGGCCTCTATGTGCATCTGCACACATGTGCATATACACACACATATATAATAAAGAATAAAACAAAAGGTTTACCATTGAGTTTCATTCCCAATCATCCAATCGTTAGATTTGGGGGGTTTTGGGGTTGTTTGGTTTGTTGGTTTGGTTTGGTTTGGTTTGGTTCTTGAGACAGGGTTTCTCTGTAGTTTTGGAGCCTGTCCTGAAACTAGCTCTTGTAGACCAGAGTGGCCTCAAACTCTCAGAGATTTGCCTACATTAGTTTTGAGACAATATCTTGTAATGTATCTAGCCTGGCCTTGAGTTCCATCTTGGCCTCCACTTGTCAGGATTGTAGGTTATAACACTATGTCTTACTCTTTTAAACACATTACATATAAACTTTAATGAATTTCTGTCTTTTAAAAACAACCCATTTTGGTTTGGTGGTAAAGGTCTATGATCTAAGTACATGGACTGTGGGTAGAAGAATGTCATGTTCTAGGCCATCTTAGGCTGCATGAGACTTTGTTTAAAAAATAAATAAGTGAGTTGGGTGCTGGTGATGCCCACTTTTAATCCCACCATGCAGGGGAGACAGAGGCAGATGGATCTCTGTCTGGTCTCAAAAGGGAGAGCCCAGGACAGCCAAGGCTATATACAGAGAAACCAACCAATCAATCAACAAATAGAGAATAAATCACTGAGGATGTGGAACATTGGCCTTGAGTTTGATTATATAATTCATATTGATATAGTTTTAAAGTTTAATTTTAAAACCTTTTGAAATTGGGGCTTGCTCAGTGATTAAGAGCACTTGCTGCTCTTATAGAGGACCTAAGTTCAGTTCCCAGCACCCATATAGGGCATCTCACAACTCCAGTTCCAGAAGACCTAACATCTTTTACTTCTGCAGGCACCTGAACACAGGTACACGGACATACATATAGACATAGTTAAGAATAATAAAAATAATTTTGTTAGAATGCAAAACTTCAGTGATTTAGACTTGATCTAATCTGACAGCTTCTTTCCTGTAGTCCAGCTTCTATAGTACCAGAAAGTACTATGCAAACTGCCAGGAGAAGAAGCAATCCATAGCCCTCTAGCTATGTTGCCTATGAGCCACAATAATGATCAGCATGGCCAGATATTCTAAAAGGTGAAATGGTGGCACTTGTATGTTGGGTGGCAACCAAAAGTTGTCAAATTGTACTTAAGACTCAGACAACAAAAGAGAAACCATGCCTGGTACTAGAAACCTAACCAACTATCCAGGGATAATGAGTCATGAATCTAAGAAGTGAACCTACCACTTTATTAGAGGAGCATAATTCTTAACCACATTCTAAAAATCAACCTTATAATCACAGGTAAGTATAACTTTCACCCTTCATCAAAGAAGTTTCACTTTACATCAAATAGAGATAATTATAAAAAAAAAAGTCACAACTGGATACAACACAGAGTTCAACCAATCTTGGGAAGGAGCCTGTCCCAATGGCTACATCTATAGCACAATGCCTATACTTAAGGCTCAGGAAATATCTAGGAAGAGAGGGCAAAAAGTCTGTAAAAAGCAAAAGGCTGGATGTGGCACACACATTTAATCACAGCACTTGGGAGGCAGAAGTAGGCAGATCTGAATGTGAGGCCAACCTGGTCTACAAAGAGAGTTCCAGGACAACCAGAGCTACATAGAGAAACCCTCTCTCATAAAACCAAACAAATAAGCAGATAAACAAACAAATAAATGAAATGATTGCAACAGCAGAAGGACTGGGAAGTCTAATGTGAGACCAGGTTTCCTAGAAATGACTGTCTTAGGAAAGTTCACCAGAGACAACTGCTCAGACATGGATTCAAGACAAAGTCTTCAATCTCTGGCCAGCAACACTGGGTGCTCAGTATCACGGTGTAGCACTGAACATTTCTCAGGGTGAGCTTTTGTGCACACACACACACACACACACACACACACACACACACGTACGTTCTGGGTTGACATATTTCAGTTAACAAGAACAGTTAGTCAGAAGTGGAACTACAGAAGCAAAAAGTCAATGTTAGTACACTTTGAGACTTTTCCAGAACTATATAGGCTTTAATGGATTTGACCTTATAGCTTTGGCAGGTGGAATTGCCTATATGCTGAGTTTTACAACCTGAATGTTACTTCCATCATGGGTTAGTTGTGCTAAGGTTTGGGATCCTAATAAATTATGGGCCCTGTTATAGTAATACCTAAACAGTAACAATATCAATAGAAATGCTAGTTCAGAAGAAAGGAAATTTCACAGGCAACTATGCACAGATATCCAGACAACTAATGACTCTTGAGAGAAGGGCAATTAATCTTTCCTAGAAATGACACCCTTAATTTGTCATCCAATACAAAGTGATAAGCCCTGAAATCATATACAAACAACAAAAATGGACTCAGCAGGTTGTATTATATATGTGTGCATCTCTAACTATATATAAAATAATAATGAAAAAAAGGTCAAGAATTTAAAGAGGGCATCGGAAGGTTGGAGGATGGAAAGGGAAAAGAGACATGATATAATTAATTATACTTTGATTTTAATATATATATACATATATATATGTATTTTTTTGAAGAAAACACCAAATAATTTTGCTTAGGGACAGATCTCATGTAGCCCTGTCTAGCCTAGAAGAAACAAGATCTCATCCACCACAGATGAAAGTTACTATGTGCTTACTGCTCTAGCTGTATCAATCCCACTGGAAGAGTATAAAGATCATTACCCAAATTCATTTGATCAAATTAAGGAAGCTTTATTTTCTGAAAGTCAGGGCTATCTCCCTAAAGCAGAATTTGAGAAACTAGCAGTGACCATAGGAGACAGTGGGTCTACATAGCCCTCCAAAAAGTGTAAGACTAGGCAGTTTTTAAGGTTGGAGGATTTCAAGAGAAATTTTGGTTACATAAGAACTTGACTTAACACTTCAAGATTACTTAGCAGAACATCTTGTAAGGGTGGTGGTCAGGGCACAGTGTGTAGAAAATATCACATTCCAGAAAATGGGTCAAGACCTGGTCCAACCCAAGTTTTTGTAACATGAGGACCGACTTGTTGGGGTATCTGTCCCACCCGGTAGCCCACAGCCGGCAGCTCCCAAGGAAAATCAATCACACACAGGACTCCACAAGATTATAAACTGATTGGCCCATTAGGTCAGGCTACTTATTAGTTCTTATAACTTATGTTACCCCATTATCCTTATCTACGATAGTCACATAGCTCAGTACCTTTTCCAGCTGGGCAGCTTACATCTTTTCTCTCCGATGGTCTGGGCAGAACTGCGGAGGGAGTTTCCTGCTTTCCCAGAATACTCCCAGTCTCCTTTTTTTCTGCACCTCTACTTCCTGTCTGGCTTTCCCACCTATCCTGCCTGCCTGGCCAATCAGCGTTTTATTAAAATATGATTGACAGAATACAGACAATTCTCCCACACCAAGTTTAAAAAAAAAAACAGGAATGAATTTATTTTGCTCTTGGAACAAGATGGCTTTTAATCTTAAAATGGAGTTAGACTGGTCATCAGTTGGAAGCATGAACCTGGGAGAGTGGAGTCTAAAATTGAGGTAGACTAAAGGAGATAGTCAACTTTACTCAGAACATTAGACAATTTATTCTCTGAGTGTTAATTAAGAAATATCAGCTGAGGAGCACCGCGGGCCGGGGCAGGCGGTGAGTACAAAGGGACGGGAGTCCCTTTGTTCTGATAGCCGGCCTGCAGCAAGCTAAGACCGCAGCCAGGAGTCTTCTGACCAGCGAGGGGCTCTGATCCTGTGGAGGGGTAAGTGTGTTGACCGGTTAGGGAACACACAATATTCCCGCCATCCTTATCTCCCTGGCTACTCCAAAGGGGCAGCTTCTCCCAGTTAATCCCTCTCTCCTGCTACGCCATCCCAGCTTTCGGCCTCCAACCCCTCCCCTCCTCTCTCCCTTCTTTGGGGCTTAAATTCCTCCATCTCAGCCGGGGTGGGCACCGCGGGTCAGGACAGGTGGTGAGTGCGGGTCAGGACAGGTGGTGAGTGCAAAGGGAAGGAAGTCCCTTTGTTCTAATAGCCTGCCTGCAGCTAGCTAAGACTGCAGGCAAAGTGATTCCTGGATAGCAAGGGACACTAATCCAGTAGAAGAAGACCCAGCAGAGGGAAGAGCCATTGGAGAGCATCTGAAGGAAGAGATAGGCAGGCGCCAAGGCAAGAATTCCTCCAACAATCTGAAAAACAACATGAAAACACCAGATCCCAGCGATCTTACGACAGAAGGACTTGAATGCCCTATTCCGGAAGAAGTGGAAAACAGTGTCATTATGAAAGCAATAGAGTCTCTTAAACAGGGTATGAATAACTCACTTAAAGAAATAGAAGAGAAATATAACAAAAAGATGGAAGAAATGAGTAAAGAAATGGAAGACAAATATAACAAAAAGTTTGAAGAAATGAGTAAATTCGTAAATGATACCCTGGGAAACCAAGAAAAAGCAATCAAACAGGTAATGGAATCAGTTCAAGAATTGAAAACTGAAATGGAGGCAGTGAAGAAAACACAAACCGAGGGCCGGCTGGATATGGAAAATCTAGGTAAACGAACGGAGACTACAGAATCAAGCTTAACCAATAGAATACAAGAGATAGAA
Organism: Myodes glareolus; assembly: GCF_982192425.1. Classification (NCBI taxonomy): domain Eukaryota; kingdom Metazoa; phylum Chordata; class Mammalia; order Rodentia; family Cricetidae; genus Myodes; species Myodes glareolus. The sequence goes on along the minus strand of NC_142043.1, from coordinate 3,834,891 downwards.
GAACGAATCTCAGATTATGAAGACACCATAGAGAAAATAAACGCCCTGACCAAAGAAAACGTCAAATCCAACAAATTCTCATCACAAAACATTCAGGAAATATGGGACATAATAAAAAAAACCAAATCTAAGAATAATAGGAGTAGAAGAAGGAGAAGAATTGCAGATCAAAGGTCCAGAAGATATATTCAACAAAATTATAGAAGAAAACTTTCCCATCCTAAAGAGAGATATTCCTATGAAGGTGCAAGAAGCATACAGAACTCCGAATAGACTGGATCAGAAAAAAACATCCCCTCGCCATATAATAATCAAAACACAAAGCAGTCAGATTAAAGAAAGGATATTAAGAGCTGCAAAGGAAAAAGGTCAAGTAACCTATAAAGGTAAACCTATCAGACTTATACCAGACTTCTCTATAGAAACCATGAAAGCCAGAAGGTCCTGGATAGAGGTACTGCAGAAATTAAGGGACCATGGATGCAAGCACAGACTACTTTACCCAGCCAAGCTTTCGTTCACTATCAACGGAGAAAACAAAATATTCCAGGATAAAAACAAATTTAAACAATATGTAACTACTAATCCAGCCTTACAGAGAATACTAGAAGGAAAATTACATCCCAAGGAATCCAACATTGCCAACACTGACTACAATAATTCAGACATCTAGCGACCCTTCACTAGCACAATTCAAAGAAGGAAAACACATACACTCTATTACCCCCCCAAAAAATGACTGGAGTCAACAACCAATGGTCATTAGTATCTCTTAATATCAATGGACTCAATTCACCTATAAAGAGGCACAGACTTAGAATTGGATACGAAAACAGGATCCAACATTCTGCTGTTTACAAGAAACACACCTCAACCACAAAGACAGACACCTACTCAGAGTAAAGGGTTGGGAAAAGGTTTTCCAAGCAAATGGACCTAAGAAACAAGCGGGTGTGGCCATTCTAATATCTAACAAAATCGACTTCAAACTAAAATCAATCAGAAGAGATGGAGATGGACATTTCATACTCATAACAGGAACAACTCACCAGGAAGAAGTCTCAATCCTGAATATCTATGCCCCTAATGTAAAAGCACCCAGATATGTAAAAGAAACTCTTCTAGAACTCAAGGCAGTCATCAAACCACACACGCTAATAGTAGGAGACTTCAACACTCCTCTCTCACCAATGGACAGATCAATCAGACAGAAACCAAACAGAGAATTAAGAGATTTATTGGAGGTATTGAATCAAATGGACTTAACAGACATCTATAGAACACTCCACCCAAATAGGAAAGACTATACCTTCTTCTCTGCAGTTCATGGAACCTTCTCGCAGATTGACCACATACTCGGTAACAAAGCAAACTCCCACAGATACAAAAAAATATTAGTAACCACCTGTGTCTTGTCAGATCACCATGGATTAAAGTTAGAATTCAACAACAATGCCACACCCAGGAAGCCAACAAACTCATGGAAGTTGAACAGTCAACTACTAAATCACCCCTGGGTCAAGGACGAAATTAAGAAAGAAATTAAAGTCTTCCTTGAATTTAATGAAAACAAAGACACAACATACTCAAACCTATGGGACACTATGAAAGCAGTGCTAAGAGGAAAGTTCATAGCAATAGGTGCCCAAATAAAGAAAACGAAGAAAGCACACATTGGAGACCTAACAGCACACTTGAAAGCTCTAGAAAAAAAAGAAGCTGATTCACCCAGGAGGAGTAGAAGACTGGAAATAATCAAACTGAGGGCTGAAATCAACAAAATAGAAACAGAGAAAACAATCCAAAGAATCAATGAATCAAAAAGCTGGTTCTTGGAGAAAATCAACAAGATTGACAAACCCCTATCCAAACTAATCAAACGGCAGAGAGAGCACATGCAAATTAATAGGATCAGAAATGAAAAGGGGGACATAACCACAGACACAGAGGAAATTCAGAGAATCATTAGATCTTACTACGAAAGTTTATATGCCACAAAGTTGGAAAATATAAAAGAAATGGACATTTTTTTAGATAAGTACCATATACCAAAGTTGAACCAAGAACAGGTGAACAATCTAAATAGACCTGTTAGTCGTGAAGAATTAGAAGCTGTTATCAGAAATCTCCCTGCCAAAAAAAGCCCAGGACCAGATGGTTTCAATGCAGAATTCTACCAGAACTTCCAGGAAGAGCTAATTCCTACACTCCTTAATGTATTCCATAATATAGAAACAGAAGAGTCATTGCCAAACTCCTTCTATGAAGCTACAGTTACCTTAATACCAAAACCACATAAAGACACAACCAAGAAAGAGAATTACAGACCAATCTCACTCATGAACATCAACGCGAAAATTCTCAATAAAATCCTGGCAAACAGAATCCAGGAACACATTAGAAAAATTATCCATTATGATCAAGTAGGCTTCATCCCAGAGATGCAGGGCTGGTTCAACATACGCAAATCTATCAATGTAATCCATCATATAAATAAATTGAAAGAAAAAAACCATATGATCATTTCATTGGATGCTGAAAAAGCATTTGACAAAATTCAACACCCATTTATGATAAAGGTGTTGGAGAGACTGGGGATACAAGGATCATACCTAAATATAATAAAAGCAATATACAACAAGCCGACAGCTAACATCAAATTGAATGGAGAGAAAGAAACTCAAAGCCTTTCCACTAAAATCAGGAATGCGACAAGGCTGTCCACTCTCTCCATACCTCTTCAATATAGTGCTTGAAGTTCTAGCAATAGCAATAAGACAACATAAGGAGATCAAGGGGATTCGAATTGGAAAGGATGAAGTTAAACTTTCATTATTTGCTGACAATATGATAGTGTACATAAGTGACCCCCAAAACTCTACCAAAGAACTCCTACAGCTGATAAACACCTTTAGTAACGTGGCAGGATACAAGATCAACTCCAAAAAATCAGTGGCCCTCCTATACACAAAGGATAAAGAAGCAGAGAGGGATATCAGAGAAACATCACCTTTCAGGATAGCCACAAATAGCATAAAATATCTGGGGTTACTCTAACCAAGGAAGTGAAAGACCTATTTGACAAGAACTTTAAGTCTTTGAAGAAAGAAATTGAGGAGGATACCAGAAAATGGAAAGATCTCCCTTGTTCTTGGATTGGGAGGATCAACATAGTAAAAATGGCAATTCTACCAAAAGCAATCTATAGATTCAATGCAATCTCCATCAAAATCCCATCAAACTTCTTCACAGACCTTGAGAGAACAATAATCAAGTTTATATGGCAAAACAAAAAACCCAGGATAGCCAAAACAATCTTATACAATAAAGGAACTTCAGGAGGCATTACCATCCCTGACTTCAAACTCTATTATAGAGCTACAGTATTGAAAACAGAGCTACAGTATTGAAAACAGCTTGGTATTGGCATAAGAACAGAGAAATCAACCTTTGGAATCGAATAGAAGACCCGGATATTAACCCACAAACCTATGAGCACCTAATTTTTGACAAGGGAGCTAAAGGTATACAATGGAAGAAGGAAAGCATCTTTAACAAATGGTGCTGGCATAACTAGATCTCAACCTGTAGAAGGATGAAAGTAGATCCATACCTATCACCATGCACAAAACTCAAGTCCAAATGGATTAAAGACATCAACATTAATCCATCCACTTTGAACCTGATAGAAGAGAAAGTGGGAAGTAGTCTAGAAGATATAGGCACAGGAGGCCTCTTCCTAAGTAGGACCCCAGCAGCACAGACAATAAGAGAAACAATGAATAAATGGGATCTACTGAAACTGAGAAGCTTCTGTAAAGCAAAGGACACTGTCAGTAAGACAAAAACGCTGCCTTCTGACTGGGAGAAGATCTTCACCAACCCCTCATCAGACAAAGGTCTGATCTCCAAAATATACAAAGAACTCAAGAAACTAGGCACTAAAACTCTAATTAACCCAATTAAAAAATGGGGTACTGAACTGAACAGAGAATTCACAACAGATGAACTTCGAATGGCCAGAAGACACTTAAAGTCATGCTCAACCTCCTTAGCGATCAGGGAAATGCAAATCAAAACCACTTTGAGATACCATCTTACACCTGTCAGAATAGCTAAAGACAAAAACACCAATGATAGCCTATGCTGGAGAGGATGTGGGGTGAGGGGAACATTCATCCATTGTTGGTGGGAATGCAAACTTGTGCAGCCACTGTGGAAATCAGTGTGGCGGTTTCTCAGGAAACTGGGAGTCAACCTCCCTCAGGACCCAGCAATTCCACTCTTGGGAATATACCCTAGAGATTCCCTAGCATACTACAAAAGCATTTGTTCAACTATGTTCATAGCAGCACTATTTGTAATAACCAGAACCTGGAAACAGCCTAGGTGCCCCTCAATAGAAGAATGGTTAAAAAAGGTGTGGAACATATACACATTAGAGTTTTACTCAGCGGTAAAAAATAATGACATGTTGAATTTTGCATGCAAATGGATGGACATAGAAAACGCTTTACTGAGTGAGGTAAGCCAGACCCAAAAAGAGGAACACGGTATGTATTCACTCATAAGTGGATTCTAACCATAATTTAAAGGTCTTTGAGCCTATTATTCATGATCCTAGAGAAGCTAAATAAGAAGACGAACCTGATGAAGATTGTTTAGCTATCCGCCAGGAGGTAGGAAATAGTCAAGAGTCCCAGGTAACCTTGGGTGCATGGGGGGTGGGTGGGAGGGTTGTTGGAAGGGGAGAGGGTTAGAGAGAAGGGAGTAGGGGAGGAATGGAGAAAGCTCGGTTGACCGGGATGGGGGGAAGGGAGGAAGGATGAATATGGGATCAGGGAAGAATATATTTCAACTAAGGGAGTCATTTTAGGGTTTATAGGAAACTTGATTATATATGGGATCCCAGGTCCAAGGAGAGATCCCCAGATTGTTCTCTGGACAGAGGAGAGGGTGCCTGAACCGGCCTTGGCCCATAACCATACTGATGAATATTTTGCTTATCACCATAGATCCTTCATCTGGCGATGGATGGCGATACAGACGGAGACCCACATTGGAGCACCGGACTGAGCCCCCCAAGGTCCAAATGAGGAGCAGAAGGACGAAGAAAATGACGAAGGACTGCGAGGGATGCTATCACCCACTGATACAAGGGGTCGGATCTAATGAGAGTTTACCAAGGGCAGTTGGACTGCGACTGAACGAGCACGTGATCCAACCAGATTCTCTGAATGTGGCCGGATTCTCTGAATGTGGCTGGCCCGGAGTCTTTCTGAGAAGCCATGGACAATGACACTGGGACTAGTTTCCTCTGCATATACTGGATTTTTGGGATCCAGTCTGTTTGGATACTCACCTTCCTGGACCTGGAGGGAGGGGGGACGAACTTGAACTTTCCACAGGGCTGGAAACCCTGACTGCCCTTAGGGACAAAGAGGGAGGAGGAGAGGGAGGGGGGGCAGTGGGAGGGTGTTGGGAAGAGGGGTGTAAATGGAAACTTTTATAATTTAATAAAATTACTTAAAAAAAAGAAATATCAGCTGAATAAAGTCTCATGAGTTCAAGTCATAATGAGAATTTAATCACAAGGACAAGATGCATGTGGCAAAAATATGTTTTTCCATAGAAGCATAGAAACAAATAATAATAGCCTGTTGTAAACTCACTCTTATCTACTACACCAGGGAGGGACACAAAATCACATTCCAAGAACAGTTCCATGTTTTTAAAGAAACTGAGGTCACAGGATTCACCTTGTTTTCTTGATGTTTTCTCACAAACACTCAAAATACTCTTCATACAACTCTGTTCTTGGACCATGTTAACAACTATGTACTTTCAAGGATCACCGTGCACTTCTGATTGATATACTTTCTCTTCCTAGAGCTAGATAAGCAGTACCATACCTTGTTTATGTGGTGCTAGTGATTAAATCCAGCATCTCTTGTGTGCTAGCTAAGTGTTCTACTGAAAGACCTGGATAAATCCAGATTCCCCTAGCAGGAAAACAGAGCCAAAAATCTAGCAGGAAGAGAAGAATCAGAAATCTAGGATTAACCAATTTCAGGGTTTCAGGAACTAGCTGAAGATAAAGGTAGATTGTAATCTTGAGAGTAATCTTGAGAGACAAAGAGATTCCCCCTAGTAATTATCACCGGAACAGGAACTAGCTGATTACGACAGAGAGATTCCCCCTAGTCATTATCACTCCCTAGTAATTATCATTGGTATAGGAACTAGCTGATTACGACCTTGAGAATGATCTTGAGAGGCAGGGAGTTGCCCCCTTGTAATCATCACTGGAATTTTCAGAGTTTTCTGTGACATCCTCCCTGCCCCCCTTTTCAGATTACTGGGCTGTCACTCGAGGTCGAACTCTTCCCCTGCGTGGGTTATGAGTCTTGGCCCCAGTGCACTGGTCCCTGTCTTGTCGTCTTGTCATTAAACCTCATGTGATTGCAGCAAGGACGGTCTCTCATGAGTTACTGGGGGGGTTCGTGTCATCCCGAGGCTCGAGTGAGAGTCTCCCCTAATCGGGGGGTCTTTCACTACCTGCTGAGTTACATCCTTAACTTCCCCTCCCAGCTCTTTACTTTTCTTCCCCTATTATTGGAGACTGAGCATAGGGTCTTGTGTATTATAAGAAAGTGTTGTCCAGCCAAGCTATGTCTCCAGCCATCCTTTTCTGTTTGTTTTTGTTTTAATTATCTATTTCTTTATTTTGTGTGTGAGTGTTTTGCCTGTATGATGCCAGTGCACCATGTGAATGCCTGGTGTCTTCTGAGACTGGAAGAAGGAACTGGAGTGACAGACAACTGTGGGCTGCCCTATGTGTGCTCAAAGCTCAGTCCAGGTCCTATGCAAGAGAGGCAAGGGTTTTAACCATTGAGCCATCTCTCCAGCTCCCTGCTGTCTGTTTATTGTAGACAGGATCTCACAAAGCCTGGGCTAGCCTCAAATTCCTGATCCTCCTGCCTCTCCTTCCTGAATGTTGGGATTAGAAGCATCTGCTATTGTATCAAGCTTCTTTTGATTTTTAAAACTGCTTATTTTTATTTGTGTTGAAGGCTATACACGTTAAGGCATTTGTGTAGGTTGGAGGACAAGTTCCAAGAATTGATTTTCTTCTTTTACTATGTGGGTAATGGGGATTGAACTCAGTTTATCAGGCTTGGTGGCTGAACTATCTTGTTGGCCTAATGAGTGTGCTCTCTTTGTTTTGGTTTATAATTATGTTTAAAAATCTTTCCTTTAATTTGTGTATATATCCCTTAGTTTTATTTTGAAATAGGTCTCTCAGTAAATTCTCTGTGTTGGCCTGGAATTCACTCTATAGCCTAGAATTGAGGCCCCTCCTGTCTCAGTCTCCCTAGTAGCTGGGATTATAAGTCTGGGACACCAGGTACAACAATCCAGTTTCACAATGGACATACTTAGAATGTGAGTAGACACTAAGAAAGAGTAATATATGATACATAAGCATATGAAAATGCTAATGGTATATACTATTGCATATATAAACATTGCAGTGAATAGCAGCACAGACTATCAGAATGGTCAGTCACCATGCTAGTGAGCATATGGATATAATGCAGTGAACAACAGAGCAGACTATGAGAGTGGTCAATCACCACGCTAGTGAGTGTGTGGAGCTCAAAGACTTGCATTCATTGTTAGTGGAAATGCAAATGGTGCTGTCACTTTCCAAGACATTTTGGGAGCTTCACTACAAAACTAAACAACCTAAACATATGATATATAATCACCCACCTTGGTATTTATACAAATAATCTAGGAAAAGATCACATTTTCACTTGTTTATCTACTGTGTGTGCATACAGTAATGTGCATGTGTGGAGATTAGAGAACAACTTCTGGAGTTGGCTGTCTCCACCAAGTGAATCCTTCCTGTTAAACTCATGTCTTCAGGCTTAGCAGCAAGTACCTTCAACCTCGGAGCCATTCCATTGACCTGGGTTTGAGACTATATGTTCCCACAAAAACGCCTGCAAAGGGCCCAGCGTGATGTCACACAACTGTAATACCAGCACGTGGCAGCTGAAGACAGGATCGTGAAGAGTTCAAAGTCAGCCTTGGCTACAATAAGACTATTTTAAAGCAAGATGAAACCTACAAAGGAATGTTTCCAACAGCTTATTCACAATAGCCCAACCTTGTAAGCACCCATGAGTCCTTCCTTAGATGACTAGATGAGCATATGGTGCATCCACATAGCAGAATGTTGTTTAGTGATAAAAGAGATAAGCTAGCCAGGCAGTGGTGGTGCACACCTTTAATCCCAGCACTCGGGAGGCAGAGGCAGGCGAATCCCTGTGAGTTCGAGGCCAGCCTGGTCTACAAGAGCTAGTTCCAGGACAGGCACCAAAAACTACAGAGAAACCCTGTCTCGAAAAATCAAAAAAAAAAAAAAAAAGAGATAAGCTGTCACACCACAAAGGGCATGAAGACACTTTAAATGCAAACATCCATGTTAGGTAAGCCCACCTACATTCCTGTCTGGTATTCTGTAAATGGCAACAGTAAAGACATAGTCAAATGACTATTAGGCTCCAGTAGTTTCTCATGGGAGACAGTAATGACTGGGTGGGACACCAAAGGTGCTGTCCTGAGAAAAGTTCTAACAGTCAGCAAAGAGAGCGATGAGGGGAGAAGGACTCTGTGTGAGCAGCTGCTGCACTTTCTATTCAAATTATCTGTAAACTTCAAATTGTGTATTCAGATTTATTTTTATGTGTCTGTGTGAGTTTATACACACATGAGTGCAGTGCCTGCAGAGGCTAGAAGAGAAATCAGATATCCTAGAGCTGAAGTTAAAGGTGGCTATGAGCTGCTTGATGTGAGTGCTGGGAACAGGTTTTCTGGGAGAGCGGCAAGTTCTCACTCTCTCTCTCTTTCTCTCTCTCTACCTCTTTTTTTCTGTATTTGTGTCTTAAATTTTACTTGCGTATTGTCTGTGTACCACATTATATGTATAGTCCCCTTAAAGGCAGAAGGAACTGGAACTGGAGTTACAGATGGTTGTGAACCACCATGAGGGTACTAGGATATCTCTTAATCACTGAGCTATGTTTCAAGCCCCCAGCATGTGCCCTTAACTACTGAGCCATCTTTCCAGCCTATGTTTATTCATTAATAAACATATGTGTGTGTGTGTGTGTATGCAAACAGTCTAAAAAACCTTTCTGAGTGTGCTTTCAGTACCTCACCTCCTCGTAATTTAGGTCTAAAATATATATACTGTGAGACCCTCATCCCTTATCCTCAAAGGAGTGAGAAGGAATTTCCTAGCAGGGTGTTTTAAAATCAAAAACCCCAGACTAGCTTCATGCTCCCAAACAAGATAGTGCCCCCCCTCGGGAAATTTCAAAGCACAAGGATGCCCAGCCACCTGGTGGAGACTGATAAAGATGTCCTGACCATGGGACATGGTGACCTTGCTCTAAAAACAAAAAACAAGCTGACATAACAGGATGGGAAAGAGCAAAGACCTTGCACCCGTTCCAACCCCCCATGATGGCCCTGAAGGGCTTGTAGTTTTTGCCTTTAAAAAGCTAACCCCGGTGGACCTGATTCTTCCAGGGAAAGGGTGGTAGAGTGGCCTCCGATGTTCAGCATTAAGCAGGCCATAAGGGGTGACAGAGGACATAGTCATGGAGGGTGCTTTGGTTCCAAAAGAGGGCCTGGAGGAGGGTTCAGGCCTTTTGTGCCCCATATCCCTTTTGATTTAAATTTGTGTGAAATGGCTTTTCCTCGCATCAAGCCTGAACCTGATGAAACATTTTTCAGCAAAGCCTTGCTGAAGAGGAATCAGGACCTTGCCCCCAATTCTGCGGAGCAGGTGTCTATCCTTTCTGTGGTGGCAATAATAAACAATGTAATTAATAACTTGATTGTGGCTCCAGGGACATTTGAAGTGCAAATTGAAGAAGTCCGATGTAGGCCCATATTTCATACAAGATATTTACAGCCAAGTTCTCTGGCCATGTTTGGTTTCCAAGACAACTACTTACTATCCTGCCAGACAAGCTGTGGCTACCCTAACAAAAGCCTCAGGATGTACTGCTCCTTCTCTTTTGTTATTATGTAGATCACCTGGGGAGAGGTGTGGATTCCAAGCTGGTGACTGAGTTGCAGGTGTGACGGTACTCCCATGTCCCCTGGAAAGAGAATATTAATTAGTTTCCACCTTGGTTTACCTGGGGAATAAAAGGTGTTTGAATAATAAATGCAGGTGATCTTCAGGAATGAATGAAACCTAAGACTCCCTTCTGATATTGCTGTGTGAACTGTGTCTCATTTTTTCCTGCACTTTTGCACTGGTCCAGTTAGGGAAAAGTAGTTTTATGTTGGGGAGTCAGACCCTGACAGTCCGACAGGTTGGATCCTATAAAAAGGGGACAATGACTACAGGACACAATGTGGTTGACTTGATGGTAATACTAAAGATCCTGTCATCATTGAAAGCTGTTGCTGCCCTGCCAAACAAAGTCGAGGAAAGCCTGAGAGCCCAGGATCCCTCAGAAGTTTTGACCATGCTGACTAATGAAACTGGCTTTGAAATCAGTTCTTCTGTTGCTACGGTGAAAATTCTCATTACAACAGTGCCGCCCAATCTCTGGAAACTGGACCCGGAACTCTATTTGGACATTGAGGTGTTGCAGAGTGCCTTAGCAGCCTTTGCATGCCTGCTGGTTTGAAGAAAATGCTTCTCAGTTCCACAGCTAAAGTTTTCATCAGGTTGCTAAAGGACTTGAGGATTCATACCCTGGATCCTTGACCTACTTGGGCACTATGTGGTGATGAATAACCCCACCCTACAGCCTTGGGCAAGGGCAGGCACACACCCAAAAGAGACCCACAAATGCAGTTAGATAATGGTATTGAAAGACCTGGATAAATCCAGATCCCCCTAACAGGAAAATAGAGCCAAAAATCTAGCAGGAAGAGAAGAATTAGAAATCTAAGGTTAACCAGTTCCAGGGTTCCAGGAACTAGCTGAAGATAAAGGTGGATTGTAATCTTGAGAGTAATCTTGAGAGACAAAGAGATTCCCCCTAGTAATTATCACCGGAACAGGAACTAGCTGATTACGACCTTTGAGAATGATCTTGAGAGGCAGGGAATTGCCCCTTTGTAATCATCACTGGAATTTTCGGAATCTTCTGTGACATCCTCCCTGCCCCCCTTTTGGATTACTGGGCTATGTGGTTTCTTCCTATAAAAACTACTTCTCCTGGTCACTCGAGGTCGAACTCTTCCCCTGCATGGGTTATGAGTCTCGGCCCCAGTGCACTGGTCCCCGTCTTGTCGTCTTGTCATTAAACCTCGTGTGATTGCAGCAAGGACGGTCTCTCGTGAGTTACTGGGGGGGGGGGGGGGTTCGCGTCTTCCCGAGATTTTGAGAGTCTCCCCAAATCGGGGGTCTTTCAGTATCAGGGTTTAGCATGTGCTGGAGTTGTCTGAAAACATTCATCTGTGCTGTCTTCTACACATCTACACATACATACACACATGCATGCACACACATACATGCACACTCATACATGCACACACACACACATGCAAAGGAGCACTATCTGCTTGACATGCTAGCTCTGAAAGACTGACCTAACACGGCCACAGGAAGTGGTAGAGGTGGGAATCAAGCCCAGGTGTGTTGACCAGCAAAACAAGTGGTTTTGCAAGTGTTCCAGGAACAGAAGTCAAAGTGAATTAACTTTGGGGGAAGAGATCAGTCAGTCATAAACTTTGCTTAAAAGTAGGTTTCCGGGTTTTCATGGTGGGGGAGGGGGCACGTCTCGGCGAGTCACGGTGATGGCGGCCACCATCCTGTTGTGAGGTAGTGGATTCTCTACTGTCATCGGGGAGTCCCTGTTGCCTCCCGAGGGCCCGGTGCCTGACCCGAGAGGAAGCACAGCAGGCTGAGCTTGGGGTGGGGGAGGGGACCGGCAGCGCGGCCAGAGGACGCCAGAGGACTAGGGGCCTGGGAAGAGCGAGACTTGGAGGGGCGAATGTGACAAAATTCCACCCCCATTGCCTTCCTCCTGAGATTGCTAGGATTGCGGCCACCCGTGGCGTCCAGGCCCCAGAGCAGGCACCCTGCAGGACACTCTGAAAACCCTTCAGCAGCAGACTTTCAAGATCAACATCTATCCGGAGGAGACGGTAATGGCACTAAAAGAGAAGATTGAATCTAAAAAAGGGGAAAGACATCTTTCCAGTAGCGGGTCAGAAGCTAATCTATGCAGGCAAACTCCTCAGTGGTGACACTGTTCTCAAAGAATACAAAGTTGATGAGAAAAACTTTGTGGTGGTTATGGTGACAAAACCTAACGCAGTGACAGCCCCAGTGCCAATGACAACTCAGCCATCGAATGCTCCCATCATGGCTGCAGTTAGCTCCTCCACGTCAACAGTTGTGGCTCAGGCTCCAGTCCCCTCCCCTGCTTCAGCTCCCACTTCCACACCTGCATCTATTACTCCAGCCTCAACTACAGAATCTTCTGTACCCGCAACTCAGCCTGAGAAAGCTGCAGAAAAACCAGCACAGTTCCCAGTGGTTACTAATCCTGCACGAGCTGACAGTACACCAGGAGATTCTTCCCGGTCAAACCTTTTTGAAGATGCAACAAGTGCCCTTGTGACGACAGGTCATCATGCCAATGGGCTACGAACGAGAGCAAGTAACTGCAGCCCTGAGAGCCAGTTTCAGCAAACCCGACAGAGCTGTAGAATATCTTCTAATGGGAATCCCAGGAGATAGAGAAAGTCGGGCTGTGGTTGACCCTCCTCCCCAGGCAGTGAGTACTGAACTCCTCAGTCTCCAGCAGTGGCAGCAGCTGCAGCTACTACAACGCAACGGTAGCAACTAGTGCTGGAGGTCACCCTCTTGAATTTTTAAGCAATCAACCTCAGTTTCAACAGATGTCACGAATTATCCAGCAGAATCCTTCCCTGCTTCCAGCTTTGGTACAGCAGCTAGGTCAAAAGAACCCTCAGTTGCTGCAGCAAATTAACCAACTCCAGGAACACTTTATTCAGATGTTAAATGAACCAGTTCAGGAAGCTGTTGGTCAGTGTGGAGGAGAAGGTGGAGGAGGTAGAGGCGGTGGTGGAGGTGGCAGCAGAGGAAAGGCAGTTGCTGGTAGTGGGCACATGAACTACATTCAAGTAACACCTCAGGAAAAAGAACCTAGAGAACGGTTAAAGGCACTAGGATTTCCTGAAGGACTTGTGATTCAAGCATATTTTGCTTGTGAGAAGAATGAAAATTTGGCTGCCAGCTTTCTTCTACAGCAGAACTTTGATGAAGATTGAAGAGACTCTTTTGTATCTCACTCACACCAGTGCATTACACTAACTTTGTTCACTGGATTGTCTGGGGTGACTTGGGCTCATATCCACAATATTTGGTATATGGTAGTAGGTTGGTGGGGGTGGGAGGGGAGGGAGCTAGGACACAGGGCAGGGATACATACCATGCATGTCTGCTTCAGTTAGCTGATGCTGCAAAGCCACACAGTGTAAAATACTAGACAACCAAACATCCACCTTTACAGGTCTTTATTCTTCTAAACAGGTAACATTTCCTGGGTTTCATTCTAGTGTATTAGATCAAAAAAATTTAGTGTGATGTCCTACTTTCTCTTTTCTTTGACTTAAGATTGGTTTCTGAATCTACCTAGATTGGTATAGAATCTACCTAGAATCTATAGTCTGTTTTATGGCAACAGTGGAAAATGGCTTTTTGAAATAGGGGAAAAATTGGAGCATATGTAAACAGAAACGCAAAATTAATGATGGTCATTGTTGCTGCTTCACATGAATATGAAATTAATGCAAAAGGAAGCCATGTTCAATGCTTGGGGTAGGGAGGGTAGAGGGGAACGTTTTCTTAAAATGAAAATAATTACTACTATTTAAAAATTTCCTGATTGTTGAATGTGAGACCCTCTAACGTGATTTTATAAGCTGTACACATATGGATAGAGTTATTTTCCTCTTTGCATTCTTTATTTGTTTGGGGGAAATTGGTAGAAGTCTGATTACTGTTTACTTCATTGTTGTATTGCAGTAAAAAAAATTTAAAACAAAAAAAACAAATAAACAAAAAAGTAGGTTTCATCAGAAGGAGCATTGCCAGACTCTTTTTATGAGGCTACAATTATCTTGATACCCAAACCACAGAAAGAAATTACTAAGAAAGAGAATTACAGATCAATCTTATTCATGAACATTGATGCAAAAATACTAAATAAGATTCTAGCAAATCAAATCCAAGAACACATCAGAACCATCATCTGCCATGATCAAGTCAGCTTCATCCCAAAGATGCAGGGATGGTTCAACACACGAAAGTCTGTCAGTGTAATCCACCATATAAACAAACTGAAAAATAAAAACCACATGATCATCTCATTAGATGCCAAAAAAGCATTTGACAAAATACAACATCCCTTCATGATAGAGGTCTTGAAGAGAGCAGGGATACTAGGAACATACCTAAACATAATTAAGGCAATATACAGCAAGCCAATAGCCAACATCAAACTAAATGGAGAGAAACTCCCAGCGAGTCCACTGAAATCAGGAACAAGACAAGGCTGTCCACTCTCTCCATACCTATTCAATATAGTTCTTGAGTTCCTAGATAGAGCAATAAGACACCAAAGAGAGATCAAGGGGCTACAAATTGGAAAAGAAAAGTCAAACTTTTGCTATTTGCAGATGATATGATAGTTTACATAAGTGATCCCCAAAATTCTCCCAGGGAACTTCTACAACTCATAAACACTTTCAGTAATGTAGCAGGGTACAAGATTAACTCAAATAAATCAATAGCCCTCCTGTACAGAGATGATAAAATGGCTGAGAAAGAAATCAGTGAATCAACACCCTTCACAATAGTCACAAATAGCATAAAATATCCCAGAGTGACTCTAACCAAACAAGTAGAAGACTTATATGACAAGAACTTTAAATCTATAAAGAAAGAAGACACCATAAAGTAGAAAGACCTCTCATGCTCTTGGGTAGGAAGAATTAATATAGTAAAAATGGCAATCTTACCAAAAGCAATCTATAGATTCAACAAAATGCCCATCATAATCCCAGCAAAATTCTTCAAAGACCTTGAAAGAATGGTACTCAACTTCATTTGGAAAAGCAAAAAACCCAGGATAGCCAAAACAATCCTGGGCAATAAAATAACTTCTGGAGGCATCACCATCTCTGATTTCAAACTTGACTACAGAGCTACAGTACTGAAAACAGCCTGATATTGGCATAACAAACAGGAGGACCAATGGAACCAAATAGAAGATCCGGATATCAATTCACATATCTTCGAACACCTGATCTTTGATAAAGAAGCAAAAAATATCAAATGGAAAAAGAAAGCATATTTAACAAGTGGTGCTGGCATAACTGGATATCAACATGTAGAAAAATGAAAATAGACCCATATCTATCACCATGTACAAAACTCAAGTCCAAATGGATCCAAGACCTTGATATAAAGCCAGCAACACTGAACCTTATAGAAGAGAAAGTGGGAAGTACACTTGAATGCATTGGCACAGGAAACTACTTCCTAAATAGAACCCCACCAGCAAAGACACTGAGAGAAACAATTAATAAATGGGACCTCCTGAAACTGAAAAACTTCTGTAAAGCAAAGGACACGGTCAACAAGACAAAACGACAGCCCACAGAATGGGAAAAGATCTTCACTAACCTTATATCAGACAGAGGTCTGATCTCCAAAATATACAAAGAACTCAAGAAATTGGACAC
The DNA here is from genome assembly GCF_982192425.1 of Myodes glareolus. NCBI lineage: Eukaryota > Metazoa > Chordata > Mammalia > Rodentia > Cricetidae > Myodes > Myodes glareolus. Next base: position 3,819,069 of record NC_142043.1, on the reverse strand, counting down.
CAATCACACAATCCAATTAAAAAATGGACTACAGACCTAAACAGAGAACTCTCAACAGAGGAATCTAAAATGGCTGAAAGATACTTAAGGAAATGTTCAACATCCTTAGTCATCAAGAAATACAAATCAAAACAACTCTGAGATTCCATCTTATACCTGTAAGAATGGCCAAGATAAAAAAAAAAACACTGATGACAACATATCCTGGAGAAGTTATGGGGAAAAGGGAACACTTCTGCATTGCTTGCTGTGGGGAATGCAAGCTGGTTACAGCCCCTTTGAATGTCAGTGTGGCAATTTCTCAGAAAATTAGGAAACAACCTTCCTCAAGACTCAGCAATACCACTTTTGGGTATATATCCAAAGGATGCTCAATTGTGCCACAAGGACACGTGCTCAGCTATGTTCATAGTAGCATTGTTTGTCATAGCCAGAACCTGGAAACAACCTAAATGCCCCTGACCAAAGAATGGATAAGGAAAATATGGTACATTTACACAATGGAGAAAAAAAAAGAACAACATTTTGAATTTTGCAGGAAAATGGATGGAGCTAGAAAACATCATTTTGAGTGAGGTAACCCAGACACAGAAAGACAATTATCACATTTACTCACTCATAAGTGGTTTTTAAACATAAAGCAAGGAAAACCTGCCCACAAATCACAATCCCAAAGAACCTAGACAACAATGAGGACATACACAGATCTAATCTTCATGGGAAGTAGAAAAAGACAAGATCTCCTGAGTAAATTGGGAGCATAGGGACTTTGGGAGAGAGTTGAAGGGGAGGGGAGAGTCAGGGAGGGGAGCAGAGATAAATGTAGAACTCAATTAAAATTATTAAAAACAGTAAGTTTCATGATTTGTAAGTATACGAACTTCAAAAATATTTACAAGTCCACCGCCCTCTCCCTGTGTTTGTGTTTGTGTGTGTGTGTGTTTGAGATGGGGTCTCATATAACCAAATATGGCCTCATATTTAGTATGTGATAAAGACTGGTTGTAGACATCTGGTCTTCCTACTTCTACCTCCAACTTCCAGGATTAATGGTGTGCACCACCATGCCCAGCCTAATTCACCAATATTAAATCATTATTTTTTGCTGTTTATCTATTTGAGTTCTATATTTTCCATGACTGATCTTTGTAGAGAGCTGCTTTGTGCCGCACCTTAAAGATGGTGCTGGCTTCTGCCTTTCACCCCCCGAATGGTGAGGGCTCTCGGTTGTAAATAACTCCATACATGGCTAAAGCTAAGGATCTGGCTTGCTTCTGCGTACTTGGGCCTATCCACATTTCCTATGTGGCTTGCTGGAGTTGGCTACCCAGAGGTTATTTTAGCTGTGGGCTGGCTTTCCCTAGGGTCAGAAGATTATTCAAGGTTCCTGATTAAACTGCATTGGGAAGAGTCCAGTGTTGTGTTTTCTTTGCGGGACAAAGCAGACACTACAAGTGGTGGCCTGTACGGTGACACTCCTCTTGTCAAGGACTCAGAACTCTCTGTAGCCAGGGCTGTGCACAGATAAGTCCCCAGGTAAAAAAAGGGGATCCTGTGATCAAAGCAGGGGCTAGTTGCTCACCCTGTAAATAAAGGGAGAGAAACTGTGGCAAAGCGGGGGTTAATTGCTCTTCTCTGTAAATAAAGAGAGAACAATCACTTCAAGAGTGGAGATTAATTGCTCACTCTGTAGATAAGGAGTGAGTGAAGAGCGAAGAGTGGTTTTGCAAGTTGACAAAACGAAAGTAAAAGAAAAATAAATCAATTATGGGTGCTAATCATTCACACCCAATTTTTTTGGCTCTTAACGAACTGCTACGTTCAAAGAATTTAAAGATAAAATGAAGTATTTTGGAGAGGTTTCTGAACGAATGTGATGCCATTGCACCCTGGTTCGCCATTTCAGGGAGTCTCTCGATATCCTCGTGGGAGAAGCTAGGGAGAGACCTAGATTTTGCCTTTGAACAAGGGACACTTAAAAGTGGGATCAGGCCAATTTGGAAGTTAATTAGAGGCTGTCTGGAGGACCAGCGTTGCAGTGAAGCGGTAGAAAATGGACAGGCAGCACTGGAAATGTTGCTAGAGGAAAGATCAGAGAAGTCAGAGAAGGCAAGCAGTAAAAGAAACCATCAGAAGCAAGGAAAGTTATACCCAGACTTTTCTGAGTTAGAAGAGTCAGATGAGAAACTGCAGCCACTCATAAAAAGGTTGGAGAAGGCAAAACTGAGAAAAGGGGAGAGAAAAAAAGGAGAAAGGAGGTTCAAAAGCTCTGACGCCTTGCCCCATGACACCCTCTACCCCTCCACCTTATGTGGGAGGAGGTCAGGGCAGCTCCAGATGCACATTTTATCTGGACATCTGGAAAGCGGTGAAAACTGAGTTGCAACTAGCATATCCAGTGTTTCAAGGTCCGCAAGAAATTAGGTATGAAGAGCCCCTGGATTTTAAGGTGATTAAGTCTTTGGTTGAGTCTGTGGGAATTTATGAATTTACAGCCTCTTTTGCGGTGGCGAAGGTAGAAGCCCTGAATAGATACTGTATGACACCTAGCGACTGGAGTGGGCTTGCTCGGGCATGCCTGAGCCCTGGACAGTACTTAGATTGGAGAGCCTTTTTGATTGAGTTTGCTAGCGAGCAGGCTACAGCTGATCAAGCAGCTGGAAATCCAGCGTGGGACAGAGATATGCTGCTCAGACTTAGAACAGGCCTATGTGGAGTTAATTAAATTGCTTGAAAGGAAGGGATTGTTTATAGCCCCTGAAAAGGTACAAAAAGATAAGACTGTCAATTATCTAGGAGCACAACTTTGTAAGAAGCAAATTGTTCCACAAAAGGTAGAATTGAGAAAAGATAATTTAAAGACCTTGAATGATTTTCAAAAGTTGTTAGGTGATATAAATTGGCTTAGATGTTATTTGAAGTTGCCAAATTATGAGTTAAAACCCTTATATAATGTTTTACGTGGAGGTTCCACTTTGGATTCTCCAAGGCAACCGACTAATGAGGCACGAGAGGCATTGAGGAAGGTGAAAAGTAGATTACAAGATGCCTTTCTACAAAGGGTTCAAGAGGGCCAAGACATTGTTTTATGCATTCTTCCTTCATATCACCAGCCTACAGGGTTGTTATGGCAAAATGGGCCATTGCTTTGGATTTATCCCAAAAGATCTCCAGCCAAATCTCTTGAGCATTATCCTACTGCTGTGGCAACTTTAGCCCTGAACGGGATTCAACAGTGTTTACAATATTTTGGGACTGCCCCTACCATCATTATAGTGCCTTATTCCAGCCATCAGTTTAAGATCTTGTCTGCTACGATAGATGATTGGGCTATTTTGCAGTGTGGTTTTGATGGCAACATAGATAATCATTATCCCAAACATCCATTGTTGGGATTTTTTAAGGAGCATTCTGTAATATTTCCTAAAATAACATCATCGTAGCCTATTTCCATGGCTCCAAATGTATTTACAGACGGATCTAATACAGGCTGTGAGGTGTATATGATAGATAAACAAGAACCCGTGATGCATCAGTTTCAACCTGACTCTCCTCAGATTGTTGAATTACAAATTGTAGTTGAAGTCTTTAAAGTTTGCCCTTTTGCATTTAAGCTAATATTGAATTCTGCATACGTTGTTAATGCCCTTATAATTTTAGAAGTAGCTGGACCTATTAAAAGTTCCAGTACAGTGTGCCTTTTATTTCAACAATTGCAACATTTAATTTGGCAGAGAAGAAATAGATTTTACATTCAGCATGTTAGAGCCCATACGGGTCTGCCAGGACCCTTGAGTGAAGGAAATGATATAGCTGATCAGTGGACTAGGATGGAATGTATATTCATGAGTTCTACCTTGGAAAAGGCGAGAGCTTTTCATAAAGCTTTTCATGTTAATGCTAAAGCATTATAACAAAAATTTCATCTCTCTCGAGCAGATACTCGACAAGTGATTTTAGATTGCTCTCAATGTGTGACTCATCAACACGCACCCAGTATTGGAGTAAATCCACGAGGTCTACTCCCTCTAAAAATCTGGCAAATGGATGTGACACATATATCTGAGTTTGGAAATATAAAATATGTACATGTGTCTGTGGACACCTGTTCAGGCGTAATACATGCCACACCTCTGACAGGAGAAAAGGTGCACAATGTCATTGCCCATTGCCTGGAAGCCTGGGTTGCCTGGGGCAAACCTCAACAATTAAATACTGACAATGGACCAGCTTACACAGGTCAAATGTTTGCCTCCTTTTGTCTACAAACGGAAGTGCAGCTTGTTCATGGCTTGCCTTATAACCCTCAAGGACAAGGCATTGTGGAGCGTGCTCACTGCACACTAAAAGAATGTCTGCTAAAACAAAAAGGGGGAATAGGCCACGGCTGGACCCCAAAAGAGAGACTTTCCCTTGCTTTATTTACTATAAATTTTTTAAAATTTGGACGCTCAAGGTCTTTCTGCAGCTGATAGACATCAGGACCCCCATGGCCCTGTTAAAGGGATGGTCAAGTGAAAAGATATCCTGACAGGGCTCTGGTACAGGCCTGATCCTGTGATGGCATGGGCACAAGGTTCTCTTTGTGTTTTCCCCTAGGATGGACAAGATCCGGTGTGGATCTCTGAGCGACTGATCTCTGAGTGTCCGGGACCATGAAGACCATGAAGTTGGTGCTGATAGCACTATGGCCCATTCTGCTGATGATTCCGAACGGATGGATGGAACTAAGATGGCGGATCCTTTCCATGTTCCCACGACCAATGCTGATTCATCACGATGCTAAGTTGTTTCCCCGACTGTTTACTAGTAATAGAAGTCTTGATATTCCTCATTTGCCAATGGAAGTGGATTTAGCACCCATAGAAGAGAATAGATCTTTTAGCCTGGAAGGAACCTTATGTTTTTATATAGTTTATAATATTTCTGAAGCATCCTCCTGTATTCCCTTATATAATCAAATGGCTGGTTGGTTTGATTTGCCCTCGAGTTCTAGTGGCCCCTGTCATTCGGCGAATGCAACTTAGGAATCGGGATGGTGGCCTGCAAAAATGGATGATGGTATTCCTCCACACCAACCAAAATGGGCTCCCTATTGTTGGAGAAAGAACTGGGGAGGGGTCTGGCCCGGGACTGGTTGTTAGTCCCATACAGTGACTTGGGCTGATAAAGCACAGCATTTTACTTTTTCCCCAGGGATTAGCAAGGCTTTAATAAAAGTTTTGCAGGCTTTAATTTTAGTGATCAAAATCCTTTCCAAAGATATGTGTCTAACCCCTTTGATAATTGGTTGCTGTGTGGTCTTAATGGTAGTTGCATAAATTTAGAACCCATGATTATGATTGGTGGAGGAGTTCATGGAGTTAGCCAATTTACCTGGAGTATGTCTCGCCTGTGGGGATATTGGGGCTCTAAGCCGTCCTATGTTACTGTTACTTCCACCAATGGCACCACTAGTATTTATTCAACCCAATCTGGCTGTTCTGGTGAAGGAAGTAAAGCAATTTATAATATTACCTATAAGTTCACCCCAGTGTGTGTTTATCCTCCATTTTGTTTGTTGTAAGTAATACGGAGCCAAACAATTGTAATAATGAGACTTGCTTTTATGCTCAATGCTGGAATGCCAGTTAATTTAAATATGCGGTTGTCACCCGCATGCCATGGTGGATACCCATCTCTGTGGATGCTCCTCATGCTATGAGCGTATTTAGACAGAAAAGAGATTTTGGAATTACTGCTGCCATCATTGCTGCCACTTCCCTGGCGGCAGTTAGAGCTGCCACTGCAGCGATTGCCATGAGCCATACTGTGCAGAATGCACAGACTTTGAATAACCTTTCAGCCAACGTTGCATTGGCTTTGGATGTTCAGAAAGGAATCAATGAAAGGAGGATTAATGGTAGTTAATCAAAGAATTGATTTGGTGCAAGAACAAATTGATATCCTCTGGAAGTTGGCTCAGCTAGGATGCCAATGGAAATATGCTGGACTCTGTATGACAAGTATACAATATGAGAATTTTACCCATGCTGCAAACTTGTCTAAACAATTGTCTAGTTATCTCCTAGGTAATTGGACTGCAGAATTTGAAACCATGATGGAGCAGCTGAGGGTGGCCATCGTTACCATGAATTCTACCTGAGTGGATGCTGGAGTGGCTGAATGGCTCTCATCCTGGATCTCTGTAGCTATGAATCATCTGAAGGAGGGGGCAGGCTTGGGAGCGTTAGCTGGCTTTCTGCTGTTGGTCTCTCTAGCCTGTCTGTGGTGTATCTGTCGGATCAGGGACTCTCAGCGTCACAGTGCAGCCATGATAATACAAGCCTTTACAGCCACAGAGACTGGCCAATCCCCCCCCTAAGCATGGTTAGCCACCATGAGAAGATAATGTGACGCATTCAGGGTGCGAGGCAAGGCACTGCACTCAAGGACAGCCTTTGATGGCCTTGAGAAGAGCATGCCTAGCTGCATGTGGGTTGATGCCCAAGATCCCACCTATGGAAAATGGCATCAAGCCAGTCTGGCACTCTTTGTGTGGAAGACACCTAAGGAGGATCAGTACAAGGCTCTTGTTTTCACAGAGAGCAGGCCTCTACTCTTACCTGTGGCGTATAAAACTAAAAGGGGGAACTGTAGAGAGCTGCTTTGTGCCACACCTTAAAGATGGCGCTGGTCCCTACACTCCACCCCCGGGTGGAATGTGCTTTCAGTTGTAAATAACTTCATACATGGCTAAAGCTAAGGATCTGGCTTGCTTCTGTGTACCTGGGCCTATCCGCATTTCCCACGTGGCATGCTGGAGTTGGCTACCCAGAGGCTATTTTAGCTGTGGGCTGGCTTTCCCTGGGGTCAGATTTGATGGAGGAGGGTTATCTGTCTATTGTGTTATTTTCATTGGTCAATAAAGAGACTGCCTTGGCCCTTTGATAGGACAGAAAATTAGGTAGGTGGAGTAAACAGAATAGAATGCTGGGAAGAGGGCAATGGGGCAGATGCCATGGAGCCAGCCACCAGGTCAGACATGCTGAATCTTTCCCGGTAAGCCACCACCTCGTGGTACTATACAGATTATTAGAAATGGGTTAATCAAGATGTGAGAGTTAGCCAGTAACTAACTCTCTAGAGATAATGGGCCAGGCAGTATTTAAATGAAAACAACTTATGTGTTATTATTTCTGGGACTAAGCTAGCCATGCGGGAGCTGGGTGAGGCGAAAAGCAGGCCTGCCCGCAGCCCATCACTACACAGATTATTCAAGGTTCCTGATTAAACTGCATTGGGAAGAGTCCAGTGTTGTGTTTTCTTTGCAGGACAAAGCAGACACTACAGATTTTGAACTTGATACATATCCAAGAATAACCTTGAACCTGTGATCCTCCTTCCTCTACTTCCCTGCTCTGGGACTGCACACAGCCTCACAGTAGCCAGCTACACTCACCAATCTTACTCTCCCATTTTCTCTTGTTTCTTGCCTTTCTCCATGCAGAATACATTAGTTTGACTTATCACCCTCCCAAACTATAGGACAACCAAATACATATTGCCGAGACTAAAAACTTAGGTTTAGTCAGTTTGTAGTACATGGTGAATGGAGAGAACCAGCTTGGTGATTTCCTCTGGCTCCCATATACGCGGTCACACATACACACACACATTAAAAAAAATGTAAAGAATCAGAAATCCAGCCTCTTGAGTAGGCTGTTGTTATTTTGTTTGCTAAAATTACCAGCCAGTACTATATAGACCTTTACATAAGGGCTGGAGTCCTTTGAATTCGGGCACAAGGCTCTATGATCAATCCTCAGCATCACAAAAATTAATAATTAACTAATATCACTCCAAACCAAATCAAAAAGCACATCCCTTTCAATCTCTAATTTCCTAGGTGATTTGATTTGCACTTTCTGCTGTAAGGGAAAAATGCTTAGATGCTGCACCATGTGGTACAAGCTGCTTAGAAGATACTACACTCAGGATGCTGTTTTTCTGTTTAGAATTTTGTTGGTTGAGTGTTTCAGAGCCTGTGATTTGGGAAGATGGAGTGGGAGGCTTACCAGCAGTTCTTATAAACATCTGAGTACTTATTTAGTAGTAGAAACACAGAGAGAACACAATGTTAGACAAAAGAGCCTGCTTAGCTTGTTCGGCTCCTGGTCCCAGATCAAGCCTGCTAGTGTATTCTGAGGAGTTGCCTCTGTGCCAGCTTCAGCCCTGAGTTGCCAGCCTGCTGAGGCGGAGGGAGCAAACAAAGAACAATGCCACTGTTGTAAAGAGCCATGTTTATGTTGTCAGCGTCTTTCCTTTGTCAGCTTATTTTCTAAGTCTGTAATTCTGCCTGACTTCTCAACATCTCTGCTTCCAGTGATCCTCCAGTGAGTCACAAGGTCTATAGGATCTGGCGAAAGTCTGACCCTTCCTGTCTCTGCACTTTCCCATCCTCTAAGGACCTTCACGCATGCACCCTACACTCCTTAAACCTGCACTCCCCAAAGCCACCACCCTCACAGCCATGTCCTTCATGGTGGCCAGTTAGTCCTTGCTTTCTCGATTTTTTCTCTCACTTCCACAAGTAACCTTAACATTGCCAGAAGGATGTGGTACCAGCTTATAATTCCAACACCGAATTGGCAGAGGCAGGAAAATCCCTGCAAATTGAAAGTCAGCCTAAACTAACTACATAGGAGATTCTGTCTGGAAAAAAAACAACAAACAAACAACAACAACAAAAAAGAACTCACTACATAGGCCTAGCTGACCTGGAATCTGCTGCGTCTGCCCCCAAACACTTGGATTAAAGATGTACAGTGCCACACCTAGCTATTGCACTTTGTTTATTAGAGTTGTTTCTTACTGGTTACTGTAATTTCTTATTGTGCCTAATCTACAAATTAACTTTTTCACAGACATCTTGTGTGTAACAAACAGAGAATGTAGACTTTGGTATTCACTGGCATGTGTCCCTGGGGCTTTGGAAGGCTTCAGGGGAGTCACACAAGCTAAAACCAAATAATGAGAACTCTGTTCAGAGCTTGGCTACCATGCAGTGTTACTCTTTAAAACCTTACTGCTTTACCTGGACCTGAAGTTTTAACTTCTGGGAAGTTTGAGCTAGGAAGACCCCCCAAATTCAAAGCCTGCCTGGATTACAGAATGAGTTCAAGGCCAGAGTGGATAATTTTCTGAGACTCTGTCCCCTCCAATCAAAAAATGCCCGGGATGTTTCTATGTGGTAGGCATTTGTCCCACAAATGCATGGAGGCCCACCTTGTTTCAATCACTGGTGCCAAAATAAAGCTAAAGAAACACAAAAATATAGTGAAGGTATGTGTTGTCTTGGCTGAGGATGTAATTCATTCAGGGCCCTGCTTAGCATATGCTGGGTTTGATTATAAAAAAAAATACTGCAATACCTGACAATGAAAGAATTCTGTTCTTTAGATTATTGTTAGAAAGTTTGTATGTCATGTGTGAGATTGTAGGGGTATATTATTTGTATTTTGATAAATAAATCTTACATGAAGACCAGAAGCAAAGCTAAAGCCACTAGAGGTCAAGTAATGGTAGCACACACCTTTAATCCCAGGATTTGGGAGACAGAGTCAGATGGATCTCTGTGAGTTTAAGGTCATCCAAGATCAATGCAGAAACAAATCCAGGTGGTGGTGGTGGCTCGCACCTTTAATCCCAGTCCTAGGGAGTCACACACCTTTATTCTCAGCACTAGACAGAATATAAAATGGGAGGTGAGAGAAGCTTAGGCTGCTTAGTTTATGGTCACTCAGCCTTGGTAGGTAAGACTTCTCTAGTGGCTTGGTTGCTTTGCTTTTTTGGTTTTCGGGTTGAACCCCAATTTCTGTCTCTGGGCTTTTATTATTCATGCTACACGAGACATGGGGCTTATTCTCTAGCACTACAAAACAAAACAATCACAAGAAAATGAAGCCTTAGTGACGGAGAGATGGTGAGACAGAAAGAAGAGGACACATTGTGGCACCAGTTAACCCGCACTTACAGACTGACATTCAGTAAGAAAAAAGTGGAAGGAGCACATGCTCCAGCTGGAGAGAAAGCTCAACAGTTAAGAGCATCTCTTAGATTTGAGTCCCAGAATCCACAGGTAGTTTACAACTGCCTGTAACTCCAGAGACCTCACATCCACTTGTGGTCATATACACATATACATATACATATACTTGACACACACAAATCTTTTTATTTTATTTTTTCAAGACAGGGTTTCTCTGTAGCTTTTGGGGCGTATCCTGGAACTAACTCTTGTAAACCAGGCTGGTTGTGACTGCCTCTGTCTCCTGAGTGCTGAGATTAAAGGCATGTGCTACCACCGCCTGGCCACAAATCTTTTTAAAAAGCTCCTATTAAGTTTATTCCACAACCAGGCAATTGTACACGCCTTTAGTCCCAGCACTGGGGAAGCAGAGGCAGGTGGATCTCTGTGAGGCCAGCCTGGTCTACAAGAGCTAGTTCTAGGACAGACTCCAAAGCCACAGAGAAACTCTGTCTCAAAAAAACAAAACAAAACAAAAAAATTCATTCCACAAAGATCTCTTCTATCTCTACCTGCTTTATCTGTCTTTGTGTCTGTCTGTCTATCTATCTATCTATCTACCCCCAAGAAGACCACCATGGAACCACACTTCTGAAAGCAAAAGCAAGGTTTTGTCTATTAAGTACAGGCTACCACGGGTCCTATGTCACACAGTCTGACACAGCAGATGGAGGAAGAAGGACCCTGTCTATTTTTGTAAGGGATTTATAAAGACAAAAACCACAAAGCAGTCACAAGGTTACAGTCTCAAAATATAAAATTACTTATCAAAATTGGCTAAAGGTGAGGTCTTTACCTCACCTCAGCTGTTAGTTCCTGATAGGCTATTAGTATCTAAGAGGGGATAGCTACAGCCTCCCTGGTTATGTCCTCCAGATATCTGCCGACCCTGTGCTAACCACAGGGGTGAAACAGTGGTTAATTAGGTACCTACAAGGACATTTGAAGCAAAAAGATGTAAACAAATGTTTGAGTACCCTGGTGAGGTCACTTTGACCAGGGCAGACACAGACTCTTGGGAATGTTTATGGCTTTGATGGACTGCATTCAGCCCCCTAGTTAGTTCCTGTCTAAAATGGAGTTCTTTTTCAAAATGGAGTTTATTTTGCTCCTTCATTCCTTCATAGCTTTTCACAGACAGGCCTAGAACTCACCAAATAAACCAAGCTAGTTTTGACCTGTCTGGCAGTCTGCCTTGATGCGAGGGTCACACTGAGATACCTCAGCTAGCTCCTTTTCTGATCTTATTTTCTGCTGCTTTATTTTCTCATGAATTGCTTCAGAAATTAGATTTCAGACTTGAAGAAAGCCCAAGTGTGCATCTAAGGGTGTGTGGAGGGCACAAGCAGTGCACACTTCCAGCACTTTCCTTCATTTCTGCCAACAACTGGCAAACCAACATGAAATCATACTTAAAAGAATTAGCTTCTCCTTTGCCACACCCACATTTCTGAGTGCTAGAACTCCTCATGAGGCCTGGAAGTCAAAACTCTGCTAACAAGAGTCAGCGGGCTTCGTTAGCCGGCTGTGTTGTCTTCTTGTCTCAGACCTGTTATAATAAAGGAAATTTAGTTCCAAACAGGCTATGCGTGTATGTATGGAAGAAGGAAGAAGTCAAGGAAGAAAAGAAGCCATATTTTAGCTGATTTCAAATTAGAATAGCCCTAATATTTACTGAAAATCCAGTGTTTCTAAACATGGCTCTGAAACTTATTTGTTGGTTTCTTTATCCATTTTTGCTGTGATATTTTATGTTCTGACAAAGCTTGCCTAAAGATCAGATGGCGTTAGCCACTAGTTAACCATAGAGGTGTGGAGGTCTCCACAGACAGGAGAGAGGAAGTGATAAGACAGGTTGTAGATAAGATTTCGGCCCTTTCATTCTGAGTATTCCGAGAGGTAAGAGCTGACTGTGGCTGTTCCTTTACTTCTCTGATGTTTCAGGCTTTACCCAGATATCTGACTTTGATTTTTTATTATTAAGACTAATTAGGATCATGCTTCACATTTTAGAGACAATTTTTAGCGAATTAATTGAGATATGGTTTCATGTAGTCCAGGCTGGCCCAAACTCTGTGAAGATGCCCTTGAAGAATTTTTTTGATCCTGCTGCCTCCACTGTAATTCCTTTAGCCACCCGTAAGGCTGCACTTCCGCGTTCTGAGGCCGGCCCATGTATCCCAGGTGCACATTGCGGGATCTGTGTTTCAAATGTGGTAAAATGGGTCACTGGGCCTGAGGATGCCCTAATCCTCATCTTAGTCCTAGGAGACCTTGTCCAAGGTGTCACAGGGAAGGTCACTGGTCAGTAGATTGTCCTCCTGTGCAAAGTGGCATGGAGGCATCGGACCCGGAGAATTCCCAAGTTGACCTGTTGGGCCTGGCCCTGGACGAATGAGACTGCCCTGGCTCCTATGACCTGACTGCTACTGCCATCTGTAATAAGTATTACAATGCCACGGGTATTCATTACAGTATCAGGACAGTCCATCTCTTTTCTCTTGGATACTGGAGCCACGTACTCAGTACTGAGGGAGTTTTGGGAGCCTACCTCTTCTAGCTCCCCTATTGTTGGGGTAGGAGACAGCTTATTTACCTCAACAGACTGCACCACTCAATTGTGTATTTAGAGGCATTTATCTCACTCTTTCATTTTTAGTTATGCCAGCTGGTCTGGTACCTCTCATGGGAAGGGACTTTTTAACAAAGGTAGGAGTCTCCATTTCTTTTCTCCTCCCATTCACCTTACCCCAGACTCACCAGTAGTTCCACTCCTCCTTCTCCTAGCCTCCCAACCTTCTGACACTAACGTGTCTTTTCCTCTACCAGCCTCCCAGGTAGACCCCCAAGTCTGGGACACCCAAAACCCCTCCATCACTAAACACCATTCCCCCGTTGTTAATCAATTACAGGATCCTACTAAATACATTACCCAAGCTCAGTACCCCCTCTCTCTTTCCAGAGCCTTAAGGGATATTTCTGACCTTTTAAGGAAAAAGCTGCTTCGCCCCACCTCTTCTCTTTTAACACCCCTATACTTGCTGTTAAAAAATCTAATGGAACTTACTGTCTGGTTCAAGACATTAACTCATTAACTCCGCAGTCGTAGCTCTTCACCCAGTATCCCTAATCCTCTCGCCCTTCTATCCACTATTCCTCCAGGAACCTTCCACTTCTTGGTTCTAAACCTCAAGGATGCCTTTTTCTCTATTCCTCTCAGCCCTAAATCTCACCTGTACTGACCCTGACGCTAATTTTTCCACATATCTCACCTGGACTGTCCTTCCCCAGGGATTCCAGGACAGCCCACATATGTTTGGCCAGGCTTTAGCTTCCGACCTGCTCTCACTGTCTCTCCCTAAGTCTAAGCTCATACAGTATGTGGGCAACATTTTACTTTGCAGCCCATCATTGGAGATCAGCAAGATGGATACTTCCGCCCTTTTAAATTTCCTGTCCAAATGGGGCTATAGAGTCTCACCTTCTAAGGCTCAACTGTCTACCACTCAGGTAATTTATTTGGGATTAACTATAACTCCAACTCTAGACAGAAAAAAACTAATTCAATCTCTTGCAGTTCCTTCCACCAAAGAAGAGGTTTTATCGTCCCTATTAGTGGCCGGCTTCCTGGATCCCCTCTTTTTCTCTCCTCGCCCCGGCCGTATATGAAGCAGCTCTTGGCTCTCTGCATGAACCCCTTCTCCTTTCTGTTACCAAACCCTTCCAGAGACTTCAGCAGGCCCTTATCCAGGCTCCAGCTCTTCATCGTCCAGATTTAACTCGCCTCTTTTCTCTTTATGTAGCAGAGAAGGAGGAATATGTCCTTGGGGTCTTAGAACATCAACTGGAACCTTCTTTTGCACGTGTAGCATACCTGTCAAAGAAGATGGACCACACCACTTGGGGCTGGGCACCCTGCATACGTACCTTGGTGGTTGCTGAGCTTTTTCTTCCATCTTACGAGGTCCAAGCCATCAGATGACCCAGTTCCTCAAAGCCCGAAGAAATGCAGTTGTAATCAGCCACCTCAGGACGTGATTGGATAGGACGCATCGGACATTCCAAACCCCTCGATGCCCACAAAGTCAGCAGGAAGCAGTTATGAGAGACCTGGCTGCGCTCCCATTCCCTACCCATTAAGATCCTTAACCCGCCCCCCAAAATTTTTATAATAAACAAAAGTGTGAAATGTAATTCCTTTAGCCACCTATAAGGCTGCACTTCCGGGTTCTGAGGCCAGCCCATGTATCCCAGATGCACATGCGTGAGTCGCCCGCCATTTGCATCACCAGTGTCTGACGTAGAAGCCCCCATACGCAGGTGCAGGGTGTAGCGTTGCCCGTCATCAGCGTCTGACGTGGGCACGTCTTTGCCCCTCATGCGCATGTGCTGGGGAACCCTCTTCTTCCCCTTCTGTTCACACCGTTTTACCGAGCTCATCTGCACAAATCTTCTTAATAAACTTATACACGTGGGTTTGTTTGTGTCTCGTGCTCTCTCCTCATCTCCACAGGACATTTTATCCACCTCTACTTGCTGAGATCACAGGTGCATGTCACCACAGTTTGTGCAGTAACTGACCATTGAAGCCATGGTTTCATGTGTACACTCTACCAACTGATTTACATGGCCAGTTCCTATTCAGTGTGCACATATGCTCGTGTGTGTGTGTGTGTGTGTGTGGTGTATGGGTGTGTGAGGATGTGTGTATGTGTTTGTGTATCCTGTGTGTGAGTGCATGTATTTATGCTATGTGTGTTGTGTTGTTGGTATTGAGATAGCTGGTTCTCAAATTCATGGATTCAAGAAATCCTCCATTCTCAGCTATCTGAGCATAGCCATAGTTTGTCTTCAAAAGCAATAGATTTTCTTTGTGTTTATTTAATTTTTAATTCAAAGTAATAATGTGCATGATTAAAGTGTTACTGTGTTTATATGGCTAAAACGTAATTGTAGACTGAATGAGGCAGCAAACACCTATAGTTTCAGCATTCAGGGAGATGGTGCACTAAGGTCAGAAGTTCCAGGTCAGGCCTGGGAATATAGCTTCTAGATTGAGCACTTGCTCAAGGCTTGGTTTATGTAGGCCCATATATCATACAAGATATTTGCAGCCAGACTCTCTGGCCATGCTTAATTTCCAAGGCAGCTACAATCCTGCCAGACAAGCTAGCCACCTAACACAGACTCAGGATTATGGTTCCTTCTCTTTTGTTAATATGTAGATCACCTGTGGAGAGGTGTTGATTCCAAACTGGTGACTTAAGTTGCAAGTGTGGCAGTACTCCCATGTGCCCCGGAAAGAGAATATTAATGAGTTTCCACCTTGGTTTACTTGGGGGATAAAAGGTGTTTGAATAATAACACGGGAGATCTTCAGGAATGGATGAAGACTGAGATGTCCTCCCGATAATGCTGTGTGAACTGTGTCTCATTATTTCCCGTGCCTCCGTACCAGTCCAGTTAGGGAAAAATAGTTTTTATGTTGGGGCGTATGGACCCTGACAGGTTTGATCCCCAGCAACACACATAAAAATAAAAATGGAACAGAGTTTGTGGTGTTGTGAATAAGATTTACCCCCATGTGCTCATATGTTTGAATCCTTAGTCATCAGTGAGTGGGACTATCTTAGAAGGATTAGGGGAGTGTCTTTGTTGGAGGAAATGTGTCTCTGGGGGTGTTTCTAAAGCCCATGCCAGGCTCAGTTCTTTCTCTCACTGCTGCCTGCAGATCAGGAAGTAGAATTCTGGGCTACTTCTCCAGCCCCCTACATATTATCCAACATGATGATAAATGTTACGAATATTCCTAAAAATGAGCCTCTTCACTGATACAAATAATTCCATTCAGACCAAATCAAACCAAATTAAAAGATATTCAGGTTTAATTGGACATCTGTGCTCTCGGGTGGCCTGAGGGGGGGGGGCACAGAAAGTCAACACAACCACCAAAGAGGAAGAGAAAAGACCACGTGTTTATCTTCTGGGGAGCAGTTTAAATAGTCTGTGGGAGTGGTCTTGGCATTTCCTGGGGAGGGGTCAAGGAAAAATATCCTAAGAGGGACAGCTCTGCCATCACAAAGAATTCCAATTAGGTCAGATCAAACCAAATTAAAATGCCCATCATTTTATTAAATACAACACTCTCAGGTGGCTGATCACATGACAGGGAGACAGGAAAGTAGGGAACACATGCAAACCCAGAACCATGTGTTTCTCCACTGGGAGCCCACTTAAATACCTTCCACCGTGGCCATGCATCTAGAGGCACTGGACCCTCCCCCACTCCCTCGTACACTGACTACCCAACCCCCTCCTGTGGAACAACAGTCTCCACATTCATCCCCTTACCCACCCCCATCTGACCCCTCCCCACTCAAACCGAAAGTTCAAGGTCAACTTTTTCCCTACCCACCTTTCTTTTCCTCCCCTCCCTCCTACCCATCTCCCTAATCCCCACACACCTCACCCTACTTCTTGGGCCCCCTCTACACACTAGACTAACCCTCTCCCAATCTTCCTCTGTCTCTTCTCATACCAGAGCTCACCTTAACCCTGCCTTTCTCTGCCCTGTCCAGGAGGAAGCAGGAGTCAATGGCATTATTAAAGTCCATGTTCCCTTCTCTCTTCCAGATCTCTCTCAGATAGAAAAGCAGTTGGGTTCCTTTTCTGCTAATCCTTCTGCTTATGTTAACAAGTTTCACTCTCTGTCCCAGGCCTACGATCTAATCCGGCACAACTTCTATGTCATCTAGACTTCAACTCTCACTTCTGAGGAGCAAAGGAGTCAGGCAGCAGCTAGACAGTGGACAGACCAGACTCACCTAGTAGATAGTCCAGTTCCTGTGGGAGAAGTGGCCCTGACCGCCACAGAACAATCTGGCCTGAACAGCCGACAGAGGTGGGACATCACTGTTTGATGCCTCCTTCAGGGTATGGAGATAATCTCAGGAAAAGTAGTTAATCTTGATAAATGTTGAGAGATCACACAGCTAGCTGATGAAAACCCAGTCATTTTTTAAAACCAATTATAAGAGATCATGGTCCAATATACTAGACTGGACTGAGCCTCCCCAGGGGGAACCACGGTCCGGGCTACTGTAATGGTTGTTCTGTCTCTCTAAGAGACAAGCCACGCCCACTCCCTCCCCCATCCCCTGAGCCTGCAGCCTTAGTCTCTCTTTCTCCCTCTCGGAGAGGCAGCTTTGGCTTCTCTGCTCTCTCTCTCTCTCTCTCTCTCTCTCTCTCTCTCTGCTCTTCTCTCTTCTCCCCCTTCCCTTCCATACTTCCATAACCCACTTAATAAATATCCAGCCTATCCATGTCTCTGTCTCTTGCCCTCCCACCACGTGTCTCCCTGCCAGGGACCAGCCACCGCTCAGGAAACGGCAGCCATCTCTGCCTGGGACTGGCGGCTCCCAGGGCCTGCTTCCACATGGCCTGCTGCCACCGCTTAGGGATCTACAGCATTTTTGCTGCCTGCTGCTGAAAGATCCCTGATTTGGGGAGACCCTCACTCGAGCCTCGGGATAACGCGACCCCCCCCCCCCAGTAACTCATGAGAGACCATCCTTGCTGCAGTCACACGAGGTTTAATGACAAGATGACGAGACGGGGATCAGTGCACTGGGGCCGAGACTCATAACCCACGCAGGGGAAGAGTTCAACCTCGAGTGGCCGGGAGAAGTAGTTTTTATAGGAAGAAACCACATAGCCCAGTAATCCGAAAGGGGGGGCAGGGAGGATGTCACAGAAGATTCCGAAAATTCCAGTGATGATTACAAAGGAGCAACTCTCTGCCTCTCAAGATCAGCTAATTCCTATTCCAGTGATAATTACTAGGGGGTGATAATTACTAGGGGAAATCTCTCTGTCTCTCAAGATTACTCTCAAGATTACTATCTACCTTTATCTTCAGCTAGTTCCTGGAACCCTGGAACTGACTAATCCTAGATTTCTGATTCTTCTCTTCCTGCTAGATTTTTGGCTCTATTTTCCTGTTAGGGGGATCTGGATTTATCCAGGTCTTTCACTGCCGCCGGGGATCCTGCAGAATTTTTAATTTTTCCATTACAGCTACCCATTTTATTTCTCAGTCAGCACCAGATTTTTTTAAAAAAAGTTTAAAAAGGCTGAGGAAGGTCCGCAAACCCCCACACAGGAATTGGGGAAAATGGCCTTTAAGGTTTTTAATGCTTGAGATGAAACAGCTGAGTCCCCCGACAGATGAGGCTGCAATAGGGGGCAATGCTCCAAACCCAATCCCCACCAATATCCCCAAAAGGGGATCAAGGGAAGTCAACCATGAGGTTCCATTGTCCTGCGCTACCGTCTCGCCAGCAAGAACCACACGGTACATATAGGATACTTCTGCAGAAAAGCTTTAATGCCCCTTGGGAGAGCGAGCATCAGCCAACATGGCGGAGACCCAGATATGATGGAACCCATCCCTTATATAAGAAACAGACCCTGCTTTGGACGTGTCACTCTTGGATTGGTCCGCTGCTCCCAGTCCCAGGTGATACCTCGGGAGTAGGCGGGGACTCAGTGGGAAATTACGGAGCACATGTGCGTTCACCTGGCGGTGAAGCCGGATGTCAACGCCATCTTGATAATGGAGAATGTGGCTGTGGCCTTCTACATTCCATCCCATTGGAGCTCAGCCTAAGTCAACCTTGCCAGCAGGCTGCTTCAAACATGGTCTAAACGGCCATTTGGCACGATATTGCCCTGGGCCTCCACCTACAAGGCCATGCCCTATCTGCCAGAAACCTGGACAATGGAAATAAAAATGCCCCTGTGTGGGCTCGTCCTCTATGTCATGCCACAGAGGTCCAGCCTTACCAACATCAGCAAGGGAGACTGTGCCAGCCTTTGAACTTCTCCACCTTGCAGAGGATTGATGCAGCCCAGACTTGGTGACTCCCATAGCCCTTTCTGAGCCTAGGCCAATCACGGTATATTCCACCCACCACCTCTCAGACCTTCTGAGACACTCCTCTCTCTCTCCTTGGACCTTCACGAGTCCAGGTTTTTCACTTACTGTTTCTAGAAAAAACCCCAAATTATTTTGGCCTCCAGTCCTTTCCTAAACCCCGCAACTCTCCTTTCTGCTCTCTACTCCTCTGGTACCTCCTCTCCAAGAGTCTGTAGAAGCTTTAACCTTATTCCTAGGCCAGGTCTTCTAGACCAGTCACTTACAGATTCCCCCAACTCATCCTATTTGTTGAAAGAAGTTCCCTATAGATAAATCAGGAAACCATCAGGCAGCATATGCAGTGGTCACTTCCACTAACACAGTTGAAGTGACCAACCTGCTAATGGGAACCTCCTCACAAAAGGCCGAATTAATTGCCTTGACAAGGGTGCTCCAAATAGCCAAGGGCCAATGGGCTAATATCTACACTGACTCTAAATATGTCTTATATGAATAGCCTATACTCATTCTGCACTCTGGAAGGAATCCTTACTACCAAGGGCACTCCCATAGTTAATGGACCCCTTATAGCCAACCTCTTGGAGGCCCTCCAGCTCCCTGCAAAAGTAGCCATTATTCACTGTTGGGGACACCAATCCTCCAAAAACCCAGTGTCCTTAGACAAAGCCAAGGTTGACTCAGTGGTCCGGGGTCTAGCCTCCGGCTCCTCTGATTCCACAGAACATATTTTGTTCTTAACTCCCTCCTATCAGCCCTGTTACCAATCAAAAAAAAAAAAAAGGACAAGCTCATAAAAAGGGGGGTTACAAAAGCAAAAGATGGATGGTTCTACTTAAATAACTGTCTCATCCTTTCTCAAGACCAGGCATTGTCGATCATTTCAGACATCCATCAGACCTTACACATAGGCTTCAAAGCTTTGTTTCGCTTCTTGGAGACCCTCTTTGACCCCATCCATCCCTGAGATCGTATTTCACAGGTTCACTCCTCCTGCCAAATGTGTGCCCAGGCCAGTCCACAGTGGGCACTCCGCATATGTTAGTCTCTACATCAGCTTCGTAGATACCAACCAGGTAAAGACTGACAGGTTGATTTCACTCATATGCCTACTCATAAAAAATTCCGTTATCTTTAACACTTGTGGACACTTTTATAGGATGGATAGAAGCATTTCCGGTCTCCAGAGAAACAGCAGATGTGGTGGCTCAGGTACTCCTGGACCACATGATTCCTTGGTTTGGCATCCCACGAATGATCCAGATGGACAATGGGCCAGCCTTCACTTCCAGGGTCATGGAGCTTGTCTCAGAAGCTCTCAACATCCCCTGGAAATTCCACACCCCCTACCATCCACAATCCTCGGGAAAGGTGGAGAGGGCCAATGGACTCATCAACAGCAGCTAACCATGCTCTCCACTGAACTCATTCACCTGCCTTCTCATCTCCCTCAAGGAACATATGTCTGCCCTCTCTGGAATGACAGTAAACAGGATGCCTCTCCAGCCACACCTCTCACTGAGGGTAAACCCACCAACACCCAGCTCTCCCCTCCCCCATGTCGCCCCATGCCCGCAGGAAGTAGCCAGACTTGAGTCGTACCCAAAGAAAGCCTAAAATAAGTATCACCTCAGCTTCCTCTCACCCCTTATACAAAGAGTCTGGAATGGAACCCCAGCCCAGGCATCCATCTTTGGAAGCCTCCTCCCCCTGAGCTCACCAAATCTTGACCCCCTCCCCAGGAAAGGTCAAGACCATTCCCACAGACTATTTAAGCTGCTCCCCAGAAAATTAGCATGTGATCTTCCCTCTTCCTCTTTGGTGGTTGTGCTGAAAGACCTGGATAAATCCAGATCCCCCTAGCAGGAAAATAGAGCCAAAAATCTAGCAGGAAGAGAAGAATCAGAAATCTAGGATTAGCCAGTTTCAGGGTTTCAGGAACTAGCTGAAGATAAAGGTAGATTGTAATCTTGAGAGTAATCTTGAGAAACAGGGAGATTCCCCCTAGTAATTATCACCCCCTAGTAATTATCATTGGTACTTTTAGAATAGGAACTAGCTGATTATGACCTTGAGAATGATCTTGAGTGGCAGGGAGTCATGTGTCCCATCTTGTCCCATCCTGTGACCGTGTCCCCTCCCCCCCCCCCGTGTAATCATCACTGGAATTTTCTGTGACACCCTCCCTGCCCCCTTTCGGGTTACTGGGCTGTGTGGTTTCTTCCTATAAAAACTACTTCTCCAGGTCACTCGGGGTCGAACTCTTCCCCTGCGTGGGTTATGAGTCTCGGCCCTAGTGCACTAGTTCCCGTCTTGTCATCTTGTCATTAAACCTCGTGTGATTGCAGCAAGGACGGTCTCTCATGAGTTACTGGGGGGGTCGCGTTATCCCAAGGCTTGAGTGAGAGTCTTCCAATATCGGGGGTCTTTCAGTGTCAGCTTTCCATTCCCCCTTCAGGCCACCTGAAAGCACAGATGTTCAATTAAATCTGGATATCTTTTAATTTGGTTTGATTTGATCTGATTGGAATTATTTGCATCAGCGGAGAGGCTCGCTTTTTAGGAATATTCTGAACAATAATGGACTAAACCTCTGAAATTGTAAGCAAGACCCCAGTTAAATGCTTTCTTTTATGTGTTGTCTTGGTCATGGTTTTTCTCACAACAATAGAACAGTGACTGAGACAGAGTTTAAGGTCTGTCTGAACTCTAAAGTAATTTTAAGGCCAGCATGGGCTTGTGCGAATTACTGTTCACAGTATGAC
This sequence comes from Myodes glareolus, assembly GCF_982192425.1. Lineage (NCBI taxonomy): Eukaryota > Metazoa > Chordata > Mammalia > Rodentia > Cricetidae > Myodes > Myodes glareolus. Next base: position 3,797,300 of record NC_142043.1, on the reverse strand, counting down.
TTGTCTCAAAAAAGCAACAAAGAGAAGGCATTCTGAAATATTCAATATCAGGACTGGGGAATTAGCTCAACAGCAGCCCTGGCCTGCCCTAACCTACCCTGGCCCACCCCGACTCATGGCCCATCCTGGAATCTGTCCCCAGCAAGTGTGTATGGGTGTCAAAATCACAGAAAGACCAAGCAAAACAATGAAAAACAAACCAGGGCAACTAAACTATTCAAAAACCATCTATCAAAACACCAAAACCAAAATGACCAAATGATATTGTCATATTGTAAGTAACTATAACACTTTTAGTTCATTTAAAATGTAAAGAAAAACAATGAATAAAACATATAAAAACTTAGAATTTTGAGTCAAGTCAAAAGATAATTAAGCACAGCTGCACACCACTGGCTTTTCCTACAGCAGCTCTATAAAGCCAGTTGATCTCAGCAGGTCCTGGACTTGCCACACTTCCTGTGTGAAGGTTTGGTTCTCTCTGCATATGAAACCGAGGGTGAAATGGATATATTTTACCAAGAGTTCCCCAGCCCCACTCTGCAATCTTACTGCCTGGAGAGGAACCAATTCATGAGATAAGCAGAACCATGAATTGTGTACAAAGAAGAAAAGAAAAGAAAAAGAACTGTTGGGCTGCTGGGAACAATACTTTCTTATGCAAGAATCTTTCGCATTCATACTAAGAAGGAGAATTTGACAAGTCAATTAATTTGTCTTTTTACTTACCTAAGTACTTCTGCCACTCAAATCCTTTATGCATTTCCAAGCCAGGTTCTTGCCAGAACACTGAACACATCAATTCAGGTGTCTGTTGCTTGAGGATTTAGAACAAGGAGCTGTGAGGCGTGCCTCACCACCTGGGGTGGGGTGGAGATGGGACTGAAAACAACATTTGGGTAGGAGGGTGAATGTCTAGATTTGTGAGGTCGCCCTGTCTGAAAGGAATACCAAGGGACGTACACTCCTACATCCACTGACACAAAGCACTCTCCACTATGTGTCCCAGAGGAGGTCCCACTGTCTGAGTTCCAGAGACAAAGTTCTCTAAGCATTAATTTTGAGCAGCACCCAGGAAGGCACACTCTGAAATTCTAGTTTTGAGAAGTGGAGGCAGGAGGATCATGGAGTATTTTAGTATAACTTTGGTTGGAGAGTGTGATGCTGATACACAAAGCCGAGAGGAAAACAAAACAAAACAATTCAGGGCTGGGAGTGGTGCAGCGATCAAAGTGATTGTCTACCATTTTTAGTCTCCAAGTTCCACCTCGGCACCCTAATACAAAATAAAGCCACCGGTAATCAAAGGACTGTTTCCATGTATTGAACCCAAGACGTCATGCATTTAAGACAAGTGCCTGACCACTAATATATACCTTGGGACACATTTTACATTTCACTTTTGTGACAGTGGCTTTGAACACACTACCTTACCTGAATAATTGGAATTCCAGGTCTCAGACCCAGGCTTAGGCAGACTATTTCTTTTCTTTTGTTTTGTTTTACTAAATGGAGAGCACAGCAACCATGGTTCAAACATATCCTTAATCCCATAGCTCAGGAAGCAGCCCTAAGAAGCCTCCAGTTTAAGGTCAGTCTGTCTACCTAACAAGACCTTTCCTTTCCTTTTCCTTCGAGACACGGTTTCCCTGTGTAGCCCTGGCTGTCCTGGAACTCACTCTGTAGACCAGGCTGGCCTTGAACTCAGATCTACCTGCCTCTGCTTCCCAAGTGTTGGGATTAAAGGCATAGCATCACCATACCTGGCTAAATCCCTTTCTCAAAAAAGCAGAAAAAGGAACAAAAGGAATGCTTAGATGGCACAGTGGGCGAAGGTGTTTGCTGCTAAGCAAACGACCTGAGTTGGAGCTAGGGACCCACCTGGTGGACAAAGAGAGCAAATACATGAATGAATAAATAAAATGTTGGAGCCACATTTAATGGTACACGCCTGTAACCCCAGTATTTTAAAGGTTGAAGTGGTAGGAGTTTCCTGAATTCCTGAATTGGACTGCTTCATGAGTTGTGTGGGTCAGCATGCACTACAGAATTAAACCTTTTCTCAAAAATAAATAGAAAGGTTGACAACATTCAAGAGGAAGAGGCAAGAGGATTGGTGCAAGTTAGAGCCCACTCTGTTCTACATAGTAAGCTCTAGGCCAGTTAGGGCTACTTGGCAAAATATTCTCTCGAAATACAAAAGTAGGGCCAGTGATACAGTGCATTGGGTAAAGGTACTCATTACAAGACCTGACTATCTGAATTTGATCCCTGGAGTGCTCATGGCAGAGGGAAAGGATAGACTCCTGAAAGTTACGCTCTAACTTCTATGTGTGGGTGCATGTCCACACACATATACATATCTATACTCAACATAAATAAACACAAGTAATCAAAATAAAATTATATATTTTTAGCAGTAGAAGGAGAGAACTCACTAGCTTAAGTTGTCCTCTGACCGCCATACATGTCATTGCATGCATGACACCCATGAAAACATTGCAATACTTTTTAAAAAATATTCAAAAACAGAAATTCTAGGACTGGAGATATATGAGAGTGGTAACTAAGAAAGCATGAGCTTAGCATGGGCAAAACCCTACCATTCCCAGTAACATGACTTAATTAATTAAAAGTTTTGACAATATTAAGAACAAACAAGGGGAAGGGTCAGTATACACCATTAATACCAGCACTTGGGAGACAGAGATGGTTGGACCTCTGTGACTTCAAAGCTAGCCCGGTCTACATTGTGAGGTTCAGGATAGGAAGAATTAACGTAGTGAGACCCTGCCTCGAAAAAACAAAAAACAAAATAAAACAAAAACAAACATGGGGGTGTTTGATGAGGTTGAACCCAGGTCCTCTTAAAAACAGCCAGTTGTTATGTAACAGTTTCCTTGGACATATTCCACTTTGCAACAGAGTTTCTTAAGGAAGGTCAATTACTCAAAATAGATTCAGGAAATCCCTGAAACTTATCAGATTCACTTGGACCCTCCCTGCCAGAGATGCAAAGAAGGCCCTTATTAACGAATCAATCCCACACCAGTTATGTTTTAAGGGGTTATTTATTTGGCGGGGGGTAAAACTTACATACACCATAAACCGTCAGGAAGGGAGCCTAGTCGCTGGAGCAGGAGCCGGGAGCAGCAGCCGAGACCGAGCACCAGAACCAAGAGCCGGAACCAAGAGAGACCTTATCCGGAACTGCTTCTCTTTTTAAAAGAGAAATATACCACGCCCCAGTGGGCTGGTATTTCAGCAGCTATTGGCTGACGGAGCGGAAGTCGCTCCCCGCTGCACTGTGGGCTCCTGCTTCAGTGATTATTGGTTGAGGCAGCGGAAGTTACTCCCACAACACCTCCCCCTTTTGTTTAAGTAAGAGAGTTCTAAGCCTACTACGAAATTATATACAGTAAGTACAAACCTACACAATTATATACAATAAATACAAATATCCTATTCTAACTAGCTTAAGTCTTATATAAGAAATAACTTGGCCACGTCATAAAAGGAAAGTAATTATGTTTATATAATCTTCAATCCCATCAAAGATCTGAGAAGGGAAATAATGTCACCTAAGTAATTAGGAAGTACAATCAAACTTCCAGAACATGTAACAAATCACAGAGACAACTGGCTACCTGGGCAAACACCCAAAATCACGTTTGCAGCGTTGAAGCAACCAACTTTGGCTAAGGCCTAACGTAACTGACATACCATTTTCAAAGGCAAGGAACTTTTCAAAACTATCTTATCCTGTCTTGGCAGGATATGACAGTCCTGTTTTATCCATTTACGGATACTCTGTAACTCTGTCAGTAGTTGAGGCATGGGCATTTCTTTACCCAAAGGCCAGTTCTACCAAGAAGAAAGGCTCCAGGTGGAGTGTCTTTGGTGCTCAACATTCTCTCGGGAATAGATCAGTGTTGCCAGGAAGGATTGTGTCTCCCTACCACAGAACTCTGAGTTAGATTAAAGGCCGTTTTCTGCAGCTCTTTGAAGAGGTTGAAGATTATCTATCTATACTGAATATAATCTCTATGTATCTAAAGAACCTGATTAGTCTAATTATAAATGACAAACTTAGATGACTATTGATCTATATTATTCTCAATATCTATCTAACTTAAAGACTGAAATAGTAAACAACTGTGCAATAAATGGGGACAATATGACCTCCAAATATAAACAATGTGCAAGTATACATTGCAATATGGTAAATATATATATCAATACATAAACAATATATAAGTATCTTAATCAAAGGTAGAAGTGTACAATGCAATATGGTAAAATATACATATATCAATACAATATATATATATGTCAATACATAAAAATATTTTAAACAGAGGTAGAAGCATGTATGCATAAAATAGTCAACATAATTTAACTTTGTATCCATATATAAGAATCAATACCAGTACATTTGTCAAAAACAATAACTCACAAGTACAAAGCTATTATCCCATAATCCAATTATACCTTTTTTTTTTTAGATTCCTGCACTTATAAAATTCCTCCCCCAACCCTCAACCCTATACTAATTATAGCCAACCCCTAAATGATGTCCCTAAACCCAAGGACAAACTTTACTGGGAGAGGGGACGTCGTTCTCTAGAATTACTTCCAGCTGTCATGGGGGCGACGTTCTTTCTGGGGGATCCTGTGAAAGTAAAATGATGGTTAAATTTCAAGATCAATGTCTTTTAAAATTGCAAATAGTCTCTGAGTATTTTGTGGAGGTCTGGCCAGAATGTTGTACAGGATGTGCATCATTTCAGCTAACCACGTTGGCATCGTCTTGTGCATCTGGTACCCAAAACAGGTCTTGTAGTAGCGCTATCAGTATCATGATATCATCTCAACCAGGTGGAGTTGTTGTTATGGGGCCCCATCTTCTTCCTGGAAACTTCAAATGTCACTGCAGGAAAAACTTATTGTTCATTGTGGAAAACTTAAACATTAATCATATATATTAATCATATATTAATATCATATATTATATGATTATAATAATATATAATCATATATTAATCATATAGATATATACAGACATACATATATTCAATAAAAGACATGATAGATATATTTAATGAAAGGTATGATAGATATGAAGAAAAGTAAAGATGTTTTCTAAACTCATATTCCTTTCTGTCCCATATCATGGCTCTTGACATGAGACAGAAACTCCAGAAACTCTGGGTTTTTCTTTTAACAACAGGCTTGGAATTAGAGAGGGACTGAGCCAGAGTCCAACTCTAAAACCAGCTCTATAAATTTAGAAATATGATTTAGTATATTTTACTTACAGAACCTATTCAGTTTTCTTGATAGTCCTTATTGGGCCATTATTTTCCATCTGTCAGTATTCAGATATCCAGGGTCCCTTGAACTTTTCAAAAATCAGTGTTTTCCTGTGGAGATAAGAACAGAACCCTGCCCCCATTCTATATGTTTTTCTTACCAACTGTATGAATATCATCATTGTGGATGAGCTGTCATTTCTCCTTTCCAAGAGGTTTCTCCTCTTCAAATCGAACCTTTATTAATTTTGATGGTATCCACAATTTTTCTTCTCCTGTGGAAACAAGAGCAAAACCCCTTCCCCAACGTAGCACATCTCCTGGCCTCCATTGAGAGGTCAGCACGTCTTTGAAATAAACAGGTTGGTTTAGTTCAGAAGTTTTTTCCATTATCCAATGCCTCTCTGCTGCTGTTGTTCCTTTCTCATTAGCATTAAGAAAATTCAAGGTTAATAAAGCATTATGCAATCTATTTCTGGGGGTATCTTTTGTCCCTTTCTGTTTGTTTAGCATATCCTTTATAGTACGATTTGATCTTTCTATAACGGCTTGACCTGTAGGATTGTATGGTATACCTGTAACATGCTTAATATTATAATAAGCAAAAAATCGTTTCATTTTCCTAGATACATAAGCTGGACCATTATCTGTTTTTATTTGTGCAGGTATACCCATAATGGCCATAACTTCTAATAAATGTGTGATTACTGAGTCAGCTTTTTCTGAGCTTAAAGCGGTTGCCCACTGAAAGCCTGAATAAGTGTCAATGGTGTGATGTACATATTTTAACTTGCCAAATTCTAGAAAGTGAAACACATCCATCTGCCAAATTTCATTCCTTTTAATACCCTTTGGATTAGTCCCTGCAGGCAATGGTGTTTGGTTATAAAAAGAGCAAGTAGGGCATTTCTTTACAATCTCCTTAGCTTGTTGCCATGTAATAGAAAACTCTTTTTTCAAGCCTTTGCTATTGACATGATGTTTTTTATGAAATTCAGATGCCTCCAGCACACTACCAATCAATAATTGATCAATATCTGCATTACCTTGTGCTAGAGGAACTGGCAGACCTGTATGGGATCGGATATGCGTTATATACATAGGGCAGAGCCTGTTTCTGATCATGTCTTGTACCTGGATAAACAATGAGGTCAGTTCTGTATCATCAGGTATAAATTCAGCAGTTTCAATATGCAAAATAACTCTTTCTGCATATTGTGAGTCAGTAATTATATTAAGAGGTTCTTTAAAATCCCTAAGCACCATAAGGATGGCATATAATTCTGCTTTCTGGACAGAATCATAAGGACTTTGTTCCACTTTACTCAATTCTTCTGATTTGTAACCTGCTTTCCCTGATTTATTAGCATCGGTATAAAATGTATGGGCTCCGGTTATTGGAGCATCACGGACAATTCGAGGGAGGATCCAAGAAGTTCTCTTTATAAAGTTAAGTCCCTTGCTTTTTGGGTAATTGTTATTGATTTCTCCCAAAAAATTAGCACAAGCTCTTTGCCATGGTTCATTGTCTTCCCACAACTTTTTTATCTCATCAGCAGTGAAAGGCACTATAATTTCTGATGGGTCTATACCTGCTAATTGACGAAGTCTCAATTTTCCTTTTATAATCAATTCAGAGACTTTTTCCACATAAGTTTTTAATTTTTTACTTGGTTTGTGTGGTAAAAAAAATCCATTCTAAAATAGTATCTTCCCTCCGCATTAAAATTCCTGTAGGAGAAATTCTGGAAGGCAATATAACTAGAACGCAACTAAAATTTGGATCCACCCTATCTACATGTGCCTCCTGTAATTTTTCCTCAACCATCATCAGTTCCTTTTCTGCTTCAGCTGTTAACTCTCTGGGACTATTCAAATCTTTGTCACCATCTAAGGTTTTGTTTAAATGAATTATTAGATCAGGTGTTATCCCAACAGCTGGTCGTAGACTGGAAATGTCTCCTAATAATCTTTGAAAGTCATTAAGCGTTCGTAACCGGTCTCTCCTGATTTGTGCCTTTTGAGTCTTAATTCTTTGTAAGCCTATTTTATAACCTAAATAATTAACAGAATCTCCTCTCTGAATTTTTTCAGGAGCAATTTGCAATCCCCATTTAGGTAATACTAGTTTTACTTCTTCAAACAGCCTTTCTAAGGTATCTTTGTTTTGATCAGATATCAGGATATCATCCATATAGTGGTATATTATGGACTTAGGAAATTGTTTGCGTATAATTTTCAATGGTTGGCTTACAAAATATTGGCACAGGGTGGGAGAGTTCAACATTCCCTGTGGGAGGACGGTCCACTGGTACCTCCTTGCAGGCTGAGAGTTATTATAGGTAGGCACTGTGAAGGCAAACTTTTCTCTATCTTTTTCTTGTAATGGTATAGTGAAGAAACAATCTTTCAGATCAATAACTATAAGAGGCCATCCCTTTGGTAACAGGGAGGGCAGAGGAATTCCAGATTGCAGAGGGCCCATAGGTTGAATAACCTTGTTGATAGCTCTAAGATCTGTCACCATTCTCCATTTACCAGATTTTTTCTTAACAACAAACACAGGAGAGTTCCAAGGGCTGGTAGATTCTTCTATATGTCCAGCATCTAATTGCTCTTGTACCAGCTGTTCTAAAGCCTGTAACTTTTCCTCAGCTAAAGGCCACTGTTTAGTCCATATTGGTTTCTCAGTCAACCATTGTAGAGGCATGGCTGTTGGTACCTCTGAAGAGCCATCAATTGTGTTGTGTTCTTGTATAGCTCTAATGGCTGGTTTCCGCCATCTGTAATATCTTGTAATATTGTCCTCAGAAATATGGGCTCTGGAAGCAGCAGGAATGTTAATTTGGGTATTCCATTGCTGCAATAGGTCACGGCCCCACAAATTCACTGCAATATTTGCTACATATGGCCTTAGTTTTCCTATTTGTCCGTCTGGACCTATACAATTGACCCATCTCGTGCTTTGTCTTACTCGAGATAGGGTTCCAATTCCTAAGAACTGAATATCTACCTCCTGAAGAGGCCAATGCGGATGCCAAGACTCTGGTGTAATGATACTTACATCCGCACCTGTGTCCAGTAAGCCAGTAATAAGTTTGCCATTTACACACACTCTTAGCTGTGGCCTTTGTTCATTTATAGAAGTCTGCCAGAATATTCGTTTACTTTGTCCTCTTAGATTTCTTGATTCATTCACCACATTTAACTCATCCTTCAGGCCGTTATTGCTTTTAACAGCAGTCATGGGGCATTCTAATTTCCCCGAAGAGGCATGTTCTCTGCAGTGATCGGAAATGACTGGACCACATTTGCCATGGGGGCCTTCGAGAGGCCCCCTATTGAGTTTCCCGATGGCAACGGGTTGCCCTGTTTATCTCTTGTTGACCTACACTCATTCGTCCAATGCCTGCCCTTTCCACATCTCCTACATAAACCTGAAGGCTGAGTCCTCCTATTCCTGTTATTCCTAGAAGAGGCATTATTCCTGGACTTCCATTGTCTGCAGTCCCTTTTCATGTGTCCCATTTTGCCACAATGAAAGCATTTTGTAATCTGATGTCTCCTTTTACCTTTGGAAATTGCTTCTTGTACCCATGTTTCATTGCCATAATCAAATGTATCAACATTCATTGTATGTAAAACCCATTCGTCCAAAGGCGCTGATCTGAGCTTTAAAGGCCCCAGGATCCTTTTGCATTCTACATTGGCATTCTCATAAGCCAAAGACTCAATTACTATATTTCTTGCTTCTGGATCAGGTATCCCTATTTGTACAGCCTTAGTTAGTCGTTGCAAAAAGTCACTAAAGGGTTCTCTCTGACCCTGTTTGACCCTGACATACGATTCTACTCTCTGACCTGAGTCTTGAACCCTGTCCCAGGCCCTTAGAGCTGCTGTAGCACATATGGATAAAATGTTTTCATCATAAAGAGCTTGTTCCTGAGGATCAGAGTAAGGTCCTTCCCCTAGAATTTGATCTAGAGAAACCTCAATTCCTTTCGCTGATTCTTGTTGTTGTAAAAGTCTGGTCTCTTGTTTGAATAGGCATTTGAAATGCCATAAAGGTCCATTCTCAAGGACAGCTGATGTGAGCTGGTTCCAATCTTGAGGGGTGGCCCTGTTGCTCAGAGCCCAGGATTTTAACATCTCCCTAACAAAGGATGAATGTAGTCCATAATTCACAATTGCTTGTTTAAATTCTTTCAGATCATTCATACGTATAGGCTCCCATGTATGTTCTTTAACGACCTTAGGGTTTTTGGAGCCAGTTATCTTTTCTGATGTTATTACTGGAAAGGCAGGTATAACTCTATGTAGACTGAGAGTTTTTTGAGGTGAAGGTTGCCTTTCTACCTTTTGCTCCTGTTCATCAGAGTCTATGATTTCCTCAATCTTATTAAATCTGCTCACCATTGCCTTCTGTAAGTCCTGAAACTCCTGTCCAGTATTATGCTCCAAAGCCTTCATTAACGATTCTAAGGCATGGAGCTTGTCCATCAGAGACACGATATCCTCCTTGGACATAATCCTCATGGCATGTACTGTGCCTTCTTGTATGGAAATCCTGTCAATTAATCTATCATACCCTTTTGATAAAGTCCGATTTTCACATTCAATGGTTATAATCCTCTCAGCTAATGTTTCGGCACTTACATTCATGGACTGGAGGTTATGCGTCATTTTGGTTGTCCCCTCCTCCAGGGCAGTGACGCTCCCTTCTAAAGAAGCAATATCAGACTGTACCTTCTTGATATTTTGGCCAGTTGACCGAGTCATATCAAACAAAGATCTATTCTCCTCCTTGAGAACTCCAAACTCTGATCTAGTCTCCTGCTTGAAAACTCCAAACTCTGATCTAGTTTCCTCCTTGAAATCTCCAAACTCTTTTTTGAGGAGGTTGGTATCAGTCTGAATTGTTCTTAAGGTTTTAATCTCTGCCCTCAGCATTGTAGATTCAGTCTGTAAGGACTGTATCTTTCTTATAAAATAGCCAAACACCAGAAAAGCAACAGATCCCAGGAATAACAAAGTAAGAGGAATATCTGAGACATCCTTCAGAATGTCCTCCATAGCGCAACTGAAAAAACCATTGAACTTTTGGATAGTAATATTTTCCGACATTTTCAATCAAAGGAAATTGTACTTGTATGTATGTATGTATGTATTTATTTTCAACCGAAAAGAAAAACCTTACCTGTAATGACCGTTGCCTGCCAGTAGGAGGTGGGGCGCACCTGAATCCACGTGTCAGTGGTGTTGATTGAGGAAGTAAACTCTAGAATATATACACTCAAATCCAGAGGTTAAATCCACAGATCACAAAAGGTCAGAGAGCTTCTAGTGGCCAATAAACAAGGCAATAAACAAGGCCCTGCTGCTCTGTTCAACCGGATGCAGAGGGTCGTGACACAGCCACTGCGCTGTTGCTAAAGAGGCCTAGTGCTTTGGGCCCCGTGTCCCTGTGCTGGGATTAAGGGTCAAGCTGCTTTCAGCACTCCTAATCAGTTATGGGTTTCAAACAGCTTGCTGGAACTTCAAAGGGAGCTTGTGCTGTGAGCTCTTTGACTCACGTTGCAAGGAGAAATTTAAAAATCCGTGCCGAACAGGGCAAAGTAAGCTGGCAGAGACTGTCCGGACCTGTGTATCCTGGGAGGCCGAGCTGGGGGTGGGGGGGTGGGGCGGTTCTTAAACCAAATGCTGGGCGCCAATTATTAACGAATCAATCCCACACCAGTTATGTTTTAAGGGGTTATTTATTTGGCGGGGGGTAAAACTTACATACACCATAAACCGTCAGGAAGGGAGCCTAGTCGCTGGAGCAGGAGCCGGGAGCAGCAGCCGAGACCGAGCACCGGAACCAAGAGCCGGAACCAAGAGAGACCTTATCCGGAACTGCTTCTCTTTTTAAAAGAGAAATATACCACGCCCCAGTGGGCTGGTATTTCAGCAGCTATTGGCTGACGGAGCGGAAGTCGCTCCCCGCTGCACTGTGGGCTCCTGCTTCAGTGATTATTGGTTGAGGCAGCGGAAGTTACTCCCACAACAGGCCCTCACGCCAGGCCCAGCTACCTGGAAGAGATTTGGACCAAGAGATTCAGACAGATCTCTGTGAGTTTAAGGCCACCTTGGGCTACACAAGATCTATCCCGTCTAAAAGAGAATGAGAGTCAGGCAGTGGTGGCTCACAGAGATCCATCTGCCTCTGCCTCCCAAGTGCTGGGATTAAAGGTGTGTGCCCCCACTGCCTGGTCTCTATGGCTAACTAGTGGCTAGCTCTGCACTCTGGTTGCCAGGCAAGCTTCATTTGTTAAAGCGCAAACAAAATATCATCACAATATCGGACTTCAGTGGTATCCATACTTTGGTCTGTTAGAGGTTCCCTATCTAGTGTTGCATCTCCCCAGGAAAATTTTTGCTACAAAACTCAGTGCAATTAACCACTGACCCGTTTCAATAGCCAATATTTGGTTTTTGTTTATCTGTTTTCTGTTTTGTTTTTTCAAGACTAGGTTTTTCTGTAGCTTTGGAACCTGTCCTGGAACTAGCTCTTGTAGACCAGATGGGCCTCAAACTCTCGGAGATCCGCCTGCCTCTGCCTCTCAAATGCTAGGATTAAAGGCTTGCACCACCACCACTCAGCTGCCTCTATTTGTTTTTTGAGACAAAGTCTCACTTTGTAACCCTGGTAGCCTGGTACTAAATGTGTAGCACTGACTGCCTTGAAATTCACTACGTAGACATGCTGGCCTCTATCTCAGAGAGATCTGCCTAGCTCTGCCCTGAGTACTGGAATTAGAAACATGAATCCACATCTGTCCGATGAGTCTGTTTGTTTGTTTGTTTGTTTGTTTGAGACCCAGTCTCTCAAAGCTCAGGCTGGCCTTGAATATCTGATTTTCCAGCTTCTAACTCTGCAAAGCTGGGTTACCTGTAGCTTTGATAAGTGTAACCAAAACTTTTGTAATTAGATGTTTTCCTTCTTGCAATCCCATAACTGAGGATGTGGAGGAAGGAGAATCAGGAGTTCAGTCTAGGTCAGAAGGTCAGCCTAGGCTACGTACGTAGGACCCTGTTACAAAGGTAAGGGAGGCAGGATTTTACTTGTATTTAATTAAAGCTTGCTTCAAATTTGACTTTAAATTGTAATAGTGGCCTTATTCTTGATCAGTAAAAGTAATACTTTCTGTAGACCCCCAGTGAGATTCAGGACACCCACCCACAAATTCTAAAGCCAGACCTTCACTCCTGAACTCTAGGCTGAGGAGCCTCTTCAGGAGGCTCATACCTTGAAGCATCCCAAGGGTCCAAGTTCATCTTTAGTTCTCAGACTGTAAGGGTAAACTTCTGTGCTGAGAAAACCTGCAAGTGTCTATGGAAGCCTCCTAGTGAGTCATAAACTGTTCTGTTCTGTGAGATCCCTATCTGGAATATGGAAGGGCCTCAACAGGACCCCAAGAGTCTCCCTTCCAGGGCAAATAGTGAGACATCACCAACTGCCTGGTTCTGGTTGGATGAAAGGTTTTGTTCATCTGTTTTGTGCAGAAAGTTTTATCTTTCTGTTTTATATACTTTGGCTGGTCTGTGTTTTCTGGTGTATCAGTTAAGTTTTGTTGCAAAATGTATGAATGAAGGGTAGCCACCACATGTTTTGTTTCTTACTGCTGTTTTTTGAGTATACAAGTTTTCTGTGTTCTGTGTTTCATGGTTATCTTTTTTGCTATCTCTGCTGCTGCCAGCCACCAGCTACAACCGCCATGGTTGCTTTTATCGCCAAGGCTCAGAATTTATCTCTGAGTTCTCTTGTCACTGGATTTAATTACAGGAGTTCAGATGTCTTTGGGGTGTGGATAACATTAAAGTTGCTTTATGCTGTTGTTTTTCATTGAAAATCTGGCCCTAGAGTTGGGTTTTGGCTCTTCTTTCTCTAGACTCAAGCATATTTAAGTTTCCTCTTTGTCCTGTGTCCTGTGACAAGAGTAAGAAAGCAAAGCAGAACATCAAATGGAACTAAGAAAGCATATTCAACAGGTGGTGAGGGCGTAACTGGATATCAACATGTAGAAGAATGAAAATAGACCCATATCTATCACCATGCACAAAACTCAAATCCAAATGGATCCAAGACCTTAACATACAGCCAGCTACACTGAACGTTATAGAAGAGAAAGTGAGAAGTACACTTGAACGCATTGGCACAGGGAACCACTTGCTAAATAGAACCCCAGCAGCACAGACACTGAGAGAAACAATTAATAAATGGGACATCCTGAAACTGAAAAGCTTCTGTAAAGCAAAGGGCACGGTCAACAAGACAAAACAACACCTACAGAACGGGAAAAGATCTTCACTAAACCTACATCAGACAGAGGTCTGATCTCCAAAATATACAAAGAACTCAAGAAATTGGACACCAAAAGAACACATAATCCAATAAAAAAAAGAGTACAGACCTAAACAGAGACCTCTCAGCAGAGGAATCTAAAATGGCTGAAAGACACTCAAGGAAATGTTCAACATCCTTAGTCATCAGAGAAATGCAAATCAAAACAACTCTGAGATTCCATCTTACACCTGTAAGAATGGCCAAGATCAAAAACACTGATGACAATTTATGCTGGAGAGATTATGGGGAAAAGGGAAAACTTCTGCATTTCTGGTGGGAATGCAAGCTGGTACAGCCCCTTTGGATGTCAGTGTGGCGATTTCTCAGAAAATTAGGAAACAACCTCAAGATCCAGTAATATCACTTTTGGGTATAAACCCAAAGGCTGCTCAATTGTGCCACAAAGACATGTGCTCAACTATGCTCATAGCAGCATTGTTTGTCATAGCCAGAACCAGGAAACAACCTAAACGCCCCTCAACCAAAGAATGGATGAGGAAAATGTAGTACATTTACACAATGGAGTACTACACAGCAGGAAAAAATTGATATTGAATTTTGCAGGAAAATAGATGGAGCTAGAAAACATTATTTTGAGTGAGGCAACCCAGACACAGAAAGAGAATTATCACATGTACTCACTGATAGGTGGCTTTTAAACATCAAGCAAGGAAAACCAGTCTACAAACCACAATCCCAGAGAACCTAGACACCAAGAGAGACTTACATCGATTTAATCTACATGAAAAGCAGAAAGAGACAAGATCTCCTGAGTAAATTGGGAGCATGGGAACCTTGGGGAAGAGTTGAAGGGAGAGGGGAGAGGCAGGGAGGGGAGCAGAGAAAAATGTAGAGCTCAATAAATATCAATAAAAAAAGAAATTAACAATGAAAATTATTTTCGGATTTGGCCTCCCCATATCTCTAGGGTCTGACAATGGCCTGGTCTTCACAGCAAAGTTATCCCAAGTGCTCACTAAGGCTCTTGACATAAGTTAGAAACTGTGCTGTATGTACCATCCTCAGAACTCAGGAAGGAAGAGAGGATGGATAGAACTTTAAAAGAGTGTTTAACTAAATATATTCTTGAAACTGGTCGTAACTGGCTTGACCTTTTTCTTTGTGCCAGTCTCAGGGTCTGCTGTGCCCCCTACCGAGAAAAGTTCACTGCATATGAAATAGTCAGTGGGTGACCACCTTCATGATTCTTTGGGTACTTGCTGTACTGTTATCAGATTGCCAGAATTCAATCTCTGAGTCCTTAAAAGGATTGCAATTAACCTTGGATAAGATTTTTCCTCAGGTCCAGGGTGCCCAATGTGTTGAGTACTACCTGCCAGATCACCAACTGCAGCCTGGAGATTCTGTTTTAGGCTGGCTTCCGCCTGAGGGCGGGGTACATGCCAATCTGAGTGGCTTGCACGGCCACCTGGAGCCATGGTGACAAGGAAAACTAGGCTGCTGTTGAAGACCATGTCTCGGTTGGTGGTCCTACCACAGCTGGGATCTATCTGTCTTGATGTCCATGGCCCAAGTTGCTACTGAAGGTCATGATGCCCAGGATCTAGGCCACACCTGTGGTGTTCAGTGGCCATGCTGCCACTGGGGCGATGTCTGTCTGAGTGGCCTGTGCGGTCAATCAGGGCCATGGTGTCATCCAGGCCTGGGTTGTTACCTAAGGCCATGTTTGGGTCTCTGGTTCCTTTAAGGGACAAGCCACGCCCACTCCCAACGACCTCTGACCTCTCATCGCCATCTTTAATCTTTCTGTTCTCTCTCTTGGCATGTGCACTCATGTCTCCTCTCTGTCTCTCTAGCTCTCTGTCTCTCCTTTAAGTAATAAATGTTCAACTTTATGTCTATTTACTATGTCATGTAAGCCTTTTATCCGCCACCTGCTCACCCGCCCGCTTGGGTGACTCTCCCGGCCGCATGGCAGCACCAGCCTGTCCGGTATGAGCCACTGCTCTGCCGCACGCCGCTGGAAATCTGCGCCGCTCTGGCAGCCGTCTCTGCCAGGTTCCCAGCTGCTCTGCGAGCCCACTGCCCGGGGATCTTGGGCAGGCTGCTCGGGGGGCACGCCAGCATTTTTTAAGGAATATTAAATAATATGGGGTATAATCTCTGGGTCCATCCAGCGCTGAAAAGACAATGAGAAAACTCCTTCTGAGTCAGAAGAGATTTCTCTATTCCCTTTATTTCTTAAAAAGAAATTTGTATGGAATAGGAGGGGTTTCATATGAAAATTATATAAGGAGGGGCTGGAGAGATGGCTCAGTGGTTAAGAGCATTGACTGCTCTTCCAGAGGTACTGAGTTCAGTTCCCAGCAACCATATGTGGCTCACAACCACTGTTAATAAGATCTGGTGCCAACTTCTGTCTGCAGGGATACATGCATGCAGACCATTGTATACATAATGAATAAAAAAGAAAATTATATAAGGACAGTGAGGAATAAAATGGAAACCATTCCATGAATGTTTTAAATTTGTGGCTGACATTCCAGGTGATAATGTCTTTCTGCCCCACTGTCTGTCTTTCTGTCCCATTGTCTGTGTCTTTCTGTCCCACTGTCTGTCTTTCTGCCCCACTGTGTCTTTCTGCCCCACTATCTGTGTCTTTCTGCCCCACTGTGTCTTTCTGCCCCACTGTGTCTTTCTGCCCCACTGTCTATCTTTCTGCCCCACTGTCTGTGTCTTTCTGCCCCACTGTCTGTCTTTCTGCCCCACTGTGTCTTTCTGCCCCACTGTGTCTTTCTGCCCCACTGTGTCTTTCTGCCCCACTGTGTCTTTCTGCCCCACTGTCTGTGTCTTTCGGCCCTACTTTCTGTGTTTTTATTGGACTAATGTCACTTCTTATTGTAATTCTACTTCTTATCTCACCCTTCCCTTTGGTAAACAATTGCCCTTAGGATGAACTTTTTTTCTATGAAAATAGTATTTAATCTGCACTCCCTGCAGGATATAAGGGTTTATTTAGGATAGCATGTGTTACACCCATTTCATTCATCAAATCTTTACAGTTGGTTAACAGAATCACAAGAGCTCTTCCTGAAAATTTCAATGTGTTCTTACATCTATTAGATGCCACTACAGTTGCTGCTGCGGCAGCCTGTTATCTGTCCCAGGACTTGTTGGACTACAAAGAGAGGTTTCTAAAATAGCCCATCTAATTTCAAAAACTACTAATATGACAGCAAAAATATCAGCTGAAATTAATCAAGAAATGGGAGAACTGAGAACTATTCTACAAAATAGAGCTACTATAGACTACCTGTTACTTAAACATAATCTTGATTGTCAGCAATTTACTGGAATGTGCTATTTTAATATATTTGATTTCTATCAAATTTCTATCAAATTCTAACCAAACTGATTATCTACAAGAAATAGACAAAAATCTCTCAAACAAATTTTGACTAGCAAATGCGGCTTACATGATTCTTTCCCTTCATTGGCCCTCTAGCACTATTTCTACTGGTCATCACAATCAGGTCCTATGCCCTCCAAATGAACAACTCTAGAATCACTGACACTTCATAGCATTAGTAAGACAAAGATTTGACAGGAAAACATAAGTCAAGTGGGGAATGAAGAACCTGTCTGACTGCATTTTGTAGGTAAGAGTCATTTTCATGTATTGTCAAAAATAAGTTTCCGTTCACTGTAAGAGTGGAGCTGCTGTTTTTATATCTGTCTCCTGGAGCCTGACCTGGCCCACCTGTGACCTTGACTTATTTTTGAGTGAGAATACCCTCACACTCCTACTCACAGTCAACCACATAGTGTTTCTTGTTGTTGTTTTGTTTTGACTTTTCTGCATTTCCTTATTGCCCCATTGTCATCTATTTGTGATTTTACTTCTTAAAAGGGGCCCAAGAAATGGATTCCCAGTAGTCTGTAATCAAGCTTGCCTCAAATTTGTCACTAAATTGTGGTAGTGCTCTCATTGTCATTGTCACCTGGTGGGGCTAACATTCACTTTCCACATGGTGACTCATAACTGTCTATAACTCTAGATTTAGAGAATCTGACACATTCTTCTGACATCTTTAGACACCATGCATACATGTGGTGCACGTGTATACAAGCAGGTGAAACAAACATAAAAACAAATCTATAAAAAGAATTATTGTTTGTTTTTGGTTTACTTTTATTACATATTAGTTAAGTATGTGTGTGTGTGTGTGTGTGTGTGTGTGTGTGTGTGTGTGTGTGTGTGTGTGAATGCCACATCACACTAGTAGGAATCACAGGACAACTTGAAGGAGTCTTCACCTGCTGAGCCATCTTTCCTCTCCAATTTTTAAACATTTCATTTTATATGCAATTTTATGTGTATGTGTTCCAGAAGACAACTGTCTTATTTAGGGTTATTGCTGTGACTCTTAGTCACATGCTTTGGTCATGACCAAAGCAACTTGGTGAGAAAAGATTTTATTTGACTTATACTTCTTTATCACTGTTCATTATCAAAGGAAGTCAAGACAGGAACTCAAACAGGACAGGAACTCAAAGGGCAAGGAACCTGGAGGCAGGAGTGAATTCAGAAGTCAAGGAGGGTGTCAAGTTGGGAACATAGGCCCCAGTCCCTTGCATCTATCCCAGCCCCCTGAACTCCAAATCCCAGTAGGCCAGGTCCTGACCTCTCCCTGGGGATGGGGTCAGGACCACTTCCCAGATTATTTAAGTGATCTCCCAAAAGAGGAATACGTGGTCTCCCTTTCTTCCTCCCTGGGGTTGCATTTCTGTGGCTCCCTCCACCCAAGAGTGCATTAAACCTGGATATTTCTTAATTTGGCTTGTTTTGATTTGTCTTGATTGGGAATTTTGCTTCACTAAGGAGCTCACGTTAGGAAATATTCCTAACAGAGGGGTACTGCTTTCTGGCTTGCTCCTCGTGGCTTGTTCAGCCTACTTTCTTCAAAACCAGTAGTCTGGGGACGGCACCACTCACAATGGGCTGGGCTTGCCTCCCTCAATCACTAGACAAGTAAAAGCCCTACAGACTTGCCTGCTGCCCAGTCTTATGGAGGCATTTTCTTAACTGAGACTTCCTCCTGTCAAGTGACTTTAGCTTGTATCAAGTTGGCATAAGACAACACAGTGCAACACCAGTCCCCAGTACCCCTCACCATCCTCTAGTTCCTAAATTCTTTCTGGACCACTTTGAGGTGGAGATCAGTTAATACAGATGCCCCAGTTAAAGCTGAGCACCTGACAATCATTTATTCTCAGCACTTTAACCAGTTCTGAGTCTGCATTAACTGCTTCCCAGTGTTAGAAGTTTCCAAGGCCAAGGTTGAGAGCATAAATATTTAGAATGTAAAACTGACAGCATGTCTGTCTTCTTAGCAAAGCAGGAGTAATAGAATCCTTCTTGGGGCCTAGGACCTCCGAGCCATGGTATGAATTCCCTCTTGTGGAGCATGCGCAGATCCACAGAAGAAGTGGTTAGCTCCTGTAACTCTCCTGCCACTCTTTCACCAGTGGGCACTAGGCAGGAGCCTGGCAAGATGGTGTTAGAACACGGAGGCTTCAACTCTGGATACCACTGATTTTTTTTCTCCCCCAGCAGCCTAAAATGCACCTGTATGGCACTAGGAAAAGTAGTCATCATGGTATAAGTTTCTCAGATCAGTTCTAGCTCAGTTTCTCTATGCTCTACAATCAGAGTATGTTGTATCTTCAGCAATAGGGTCATGCCTTATAGTTACAGAGGGTAACCAAGAACTATAACAGTGGTTTGTGTTGTTTTGTGGGCCTCCCTGATCCCATGCCTGGAACCGAGGTTTTCATTTAATAACTCATGTTTTCTTGGGGAAGACAATACCCATGCAAGGTATTTTTATTTTTATTTTTAAAGACAGGGTTTCTTTATGTCATTAAAAATAAATAAAAAAACCATAATCCCAGAGAACTTAGACAACAATGAAGACACTAAGAGAGACTTACATAGATATAATCTACATAGGAAGTAGAAAGTAGAAAAAGACAAGATCTCCTGAGTAAATTGGGAGTATGGGGACCTTGTGGGAGGATTGAATGGGGGAGGGGAGAGGTAGGGAGAGGAGCAGAGAAAAATGTAGAGCTCAATAAATATCATGGAAAAAAAATCACCCCCCCCCAAAATTCTAAAAAAAAAAAAAGACAGGATTTCTCTGTGCAGCCTGGCCATCCTGGAACTCACTTTATAGACCAAGCTGGACTTGAACTCAGAGATTTGTCTGCCTTTAACTCCCCACTGCTGGGATTAAAGATATGTGCTACCACCACCCAGCATGTTTTTTTATAGATAGGATCTTGTCATAGTTTGGCCTAGTCTCAAGCTTCCAACCAGCTTGACTCAGACTCCAGCACCATAGTGTTAGAGTAAAATACTTGTAGTCAACAGAATAAATCCTCAGGTTTTGGTGGAGACCTGACATTTCAGGTGTTCTGGTTTGTTACCTGGCGTAGAACCCACCCCTGTAAGCCATGCTGAGGACGAGGATGGAACAATTCGTCTGTTACTGAGATACTGTACAGTTAGACAGCTTGTAAATTTGTCAGGTTTTCTGAATTAGTAAAATGTAACTTTTACTTCTCTTTCTTACTTCTTTTCTTTTCCGAGACAGGGTTTCTAGCCTGGTTTGTTGTCTATTCTGGAACTCCCTATGATGATCAGGCTGGTCTTGAGTGAGGAGATCTGCCTGCCTCTGCCTCCTAGTGACAGAATTAAAGGCACAACCAAAAACACCTCCACCCTCTGCATCTCTTTTCTAAGCACGCTCTCATCAACACTTTGGATCCCCCCCCCCCCCCCAGCATCCTGGGCTTCCTTGATTCTTTCTCTAAAGTTACCTTCCTGCGGACTGGCTGTTTGTCTCTGTGTCTGACCAACGTGTCAGCCTCCATAACATGATCTTTTTTTCCTTCTGTTCTCCAAGCAGGGACCTAACGTCCTTGTATCACCAGAGCTCCAGAGGAGTATCACTATGTCCATGAAGTCTTCCTTCTTTTTAAAAATGTATTTAATGAATACAATTGGCTTTAAAACAAGGTCTTGCTATGTATCTTGAGCTGTCTTCGAACTCTTTATGTAAGAATAGTCTGGCCTCAAACTCAAACTTTTTTTTTTTTGGTTTTGTTTTGTTTGTTTTTTGGCTTTGGAGCCTGTCCTGGAACTAGCTCTTGTAGACCTGGCTGGCCTCGAACTCACAGAGATCTGCCTGCCTCTGCCTCCCGAGTGCTGGGATTAAAGGCGTGCGCCACCACTGCCCAGCGATTCTTAAGAAAGCTATATGCTACTGTTCTGAGACAGAGTCTTATTGAATAGTGATGACTTGCCTGGAATTTACTATGTAGACTTGGCCAGCCTTGAACTCAACAAGATCCACTTCCTATCTTTGCTTCCTTTCTCCCCGAAGCATGTACCAGCACAGATGCCCTTTCATCTCCTCTTCCCCCTTTTGATAATATTTACATCCAGTGGCTCATACAAATGTCAAGTGGACCATCCCATCAATGTAACAAATGGCATAGGGTGGAACACAATACTCTATCATCCTTTGTTAATGTTGTAATGTAAGAAGTTGTTTGAGCTGAGAACTACAGTCACTTGGTCTTGTTAGGTAGCTGGATGGGCATCCACAGGCTAATCCTTGAGGACAGATCCCCTTCACCATATCCTTGACTCCAGCTCCTATTTGCATGGTGTTTTATTAGGGTGAAGAGGCACCATGACCATGGCTACCATTATAAAGGAAAACATTTAATTCGGACTGATTTACAGTTCAGAGGTGGTGTAGGAGGGTCTTCTGTCTGTGTGTTACTTTCATTAGTTAAATAAAGAGACTGCCTTGGCTTTTTGATAGGGCAGAATTTAGATAGGTGGAGTAGACCGAACAGAATGCTGGGAAAAAGAAAGCAGAGTCAGGCAAATGTCATGGCTCTTCTCTTCGAGATGGACACTGGTTAGACTCATGCTGGTAAGCCACAGTCAAGTGGCGATACAGATTATTAGAAATCGGGTTGAATCAATATGTGAGAGTTAGCCAATAAGAGGCTAGAACTAATGGGCCAAGCAGTGTTTAAATGAATACAATTTGTGTGTTGTTATTTCAGGGTATAAACTAGCCAGGCTGCCGGGAGCCAGGGGGCAGGAGGTTTAATTCCTTGTCATCATGGTGGGTGGGAAACAGCAGCAGGTGTGGTGTTGGGGAAGGAGCTGAGAGCTTTGCATCTGGATCCACGGGCAGCAGGAAGTGACAGTGACACACTTCCTCCAACAAAGGCCCAAGGCCAGACCCAATAGTGCAACTCCCTATGGACATATAGGGGCCATTTTTATTAAAACCACCATATGTGGCAACACAACTTTTAATTTAATTAAGTAATTTAAAGATAGCACCTCATTATGTAGTCCGGCCTAGCTTTGAACTTGCTACCGTATGTCACTGTTTCAAAAGTCCTGGGATTACAAGTAGGCATTGTCACCCCAGCTATTACAACCATTTTGTAAAAAGGGAAGTATCCCAATTGTCCCTTCTTAAAATTTAAAATACTGTATGAAATAGAGGAAGGTGGAGTAGCAGGGCTTTGTTAAAGGCCATTTGAGAAGGACTGTTTCCTCCTCTGTAAGTCTGACTATTTAAAAGGAATTGTTTTAGATTTATTGATTTTTTTATGTGTATTTGTGGTTTGCCTGCATGTAATGTGTGAATATATACCATGTGCATGCCTGGTGCCGATGGAGGTCGGGGGTGGATGCTATAGAACTAGAGTGGGGGTGGTTGTGATTTGCCATGTGAGACTCTCCACACAACAAGTGTCTGAACTGCTGAGCCATCTCTCCAGCACCAAGCTTGGCTGCTTTACATATTTATTTTTATTTTCTTGAGACAGGTTCTAACAATGTACCCCATGTTGATTTTGTTTCTTGAGTGCTAAGATTACAGGTGTGCCATCACACCTTGAATAGATTTCTTTTTAAAAGTTTATCTTTAATCTACTGGGATACATGTGGTTTTTGTTGTTATTTGTTTTTTTGAGAGAATTGAGAATTCAGAGGTATATCTGACTCTGAGTAGATATAAGCAAGACAGTTTAAGCTGCTCAAACCAAAACATAAAGTTCTCTCCAACTGGGCTTGTCAAGTCACTTGACCAACAGGAGGTGGTAGAGGAAACCCTGGCTCAAAAAAAAAAAAAAAAAATTGGTTGGTTGGAACCTCTAGCTTGCACCTGTATAATCTGAGAAGCCCCATCTCTCTGTCTGTCTGTCTGTCTGTCTGTCTCCAAATCTCACTGTTTCAGAGAATTTCCAACAAAAGAAAAAAAGGCGACAAAAAGCCCAATTCTGCATTCTTGGCAACTGCAGCAACTCCTCCCCTGAGGTTGCCAGCAGCCCAAGTCTGGGTCTAAAGCACTGGACACAAGCCCAGCTTGTGGTGACCATGTCATCACCTCTCTCCTACAGGCTATATAAGCTTCCTGCTTCAGTTCTGGCAGTGACTTCTGCCTCCATCTCTGGAACTGGACTTTCTTTGCTCAAATAATCCTGCTTTGTTTTGTTTGTTTTCTTTTACTTTTTCATTTAGGGTTGATCTGGTTTCCTGCATTAGCAGAGAAACCTATTATCACAGTACAGAAAATCTATTAAAAATCATGTCTTAGGAAACTAGATATACATACAACATATTAAGGAGACAAGAAAATTCCTAGCCCCTTCCATGAGATGACGCTCTTACACCCACCCCTATCTCTCTGTGCAGATATTTACAGGTCTGCATTACTTTCCCACCCTTTCTGTCCTCAGTTACTGGCCAAAATCAAAAGTATATTTTCCCTGACACTCTGGGTGGGTATTTTCTACTTTTCTCTGAAGGATGCACCCTCCAAACCCACCCTTCAATACAGCTGTTTGCACCCCTCCCCACCCCAATTGCAGAACAGGCTTACTTTTCCGGATACTAACAAAAAAGAAGCCAGTCTCTCCCCTCTTCTTCTGAGTCTTCCTCTGGGCAGCGATTAACAGCTCACTATGATACAATGGATCCCAAGCTTCCTTCTGAATTCATTTCAAAACAATTAGATGTGCTGGGTGGTGGTGGCCCACACCTTTAATTCCAGGATTTGGGATGCAGAGACAGGTGGATCTTTTTGAGTTTCAGGCCAGCCTGGTCTACAGAGCGAGTTCTAGGACGGGCTCCATAGCTACTGAGAAACCTTGTCTCGAAAAACCATTAAAAAAAGAGTCTTAGGTGAAGGACACTAAGAACATATAAGAGAACCTGAACTCTCCAGTAAAGTTATTCTGGTTTAATGACATTATTGTTAAAACAAAACACCAGAGAGCAACTGTAGAAAGGAAAAAGTGCTGTAAAACCTGAAGTTTTCTTTGTTTGTTTCTACACAGGGGCTCTCTGTGTGGCTGACCTGTTTTTGTGCTTCTGTAGTTCTGGGATCAAATCTTATTGATTAATATTTTTTGAGGCAAGAGTCTCACTCGGGATGCCCAGGATACCTTGGAACTCATGGCCAATCTTCTGCTTCAGCCTCTCAGGTACTGAGATAATAGGCATGAAGCTCCACACTGGGCTAAGGCCAAGCCTAGGAAGGGATGCTGGTCAAATGCAAACTAATAAGATGCTGCCATTTCACAGCGGCAGGCTTCATTGCTCAGAGACTTCCTTTTCCCTGGCATAACATTGCTATTAGAAACTGTAACCACATTCACATGTGAACCCGAGTTAAAAGGACACAGAATCTGGAAAGAGAATCCCGAAAAACAAAAACAGCACCGGCAAGGGAAAGCACATCCCTTATGGTTGAAGTTTGGCAGTAACTACCAAGCTTGCCAGACAACCAGTCATAAACACATTACAACCCATGTTCCACATTATGACCATGGCTGGCTCCGCAGAATTAGGGCACTTACCAATGGTGCTGACCAACAATGTAGGGCTTTTCAAGTCGTTTTAGAAGGGTAGACTCAAGATGAAAAACTAAAATAATTTGCTTTCAGCGACAGGGACAATAATTTTGCTTATAAAGTTTAACTAAAAATCAGCATCACTTTTGGACACAGTCTTGCCGGCTAACATGCACACCGGGGTTTCACCTTGGAAAGCATAATAGACAAGAAACTAACAGCAGACTGCAATCGTGCCAACCCGGGTGAATCCTGAAGGCAGACTAATTTCAAACTTTTCCACGCACTTAGTTTTTATTTTGCCGACCCCGTAACGTTCTCTAACGAGAGAGAGAGAGAGAGAGAGAGAGAGAGAGAGAGAGAGAGAGAGAGAGAGAGAGAGAGTCTTCTCTCTTTGGGCGGATTCGGCTCAGAAACTATCAGGGAAAGAGGGATGGGGAAGAATTCTTAAGAGAAAAAGTTTGACCCAGAGTCGCTTAAAAAAAAAAAAAAGGAACCTCCTCACGCCATGATTTCGGTGAATTAGCAACAAAGAGGAGGATTGGCCGCTGACGGATATTTCTGAAAAACATTTTTTTTTCCTCCGGCTCCCGCTAGGGTGGAGGAAGTTGGGTCTCCGCGCGGGAGGGTGTCAGGCCCAGCAACGCCGCAGCGTAGGGCGGCAGGTGCGTGGGCTGCAGCGGCCCGGCTTCTCGGGTCGCCGGTCACCCGCAGGCCCTGGCGCGCGGGGCGGGTGGCCACGCTAGCAGCAACATGCCGGCCGCCCAGGGGAGCAGATTACGGCCCCGGCGCTCAGGCCCGCTAGCGTCCTAGCCGCCCCGGGCGGCTCGGGGGCCTGCGATCGCCAGCGGCGGAGCGCGGCGCGGGTGGGGAGGGCTCAGGGCGGCGGCCTGGGTGGCGGCGGGGGGGGGGGGGGGGGAGGAGGGTCTGAGCTCCGCCACGGGCGCCCGCAGGGACCCTGGCGGCGGCGGGTGACACTCGGGGCGGCATGGCCGAAGCTGGCGGGGCCGGCTCCCCTACACTGCCGCCCGCTCCCCAGCACGGCTCTCCCCGGACCCTGGCCACCGCCGCCGGGAGCTCTGCTTCCTGCGGGCCAGCGACCGCGGTGGCCGCGGCAGGCACAGCCGAGGGACCGGGAGGCGGTGGCTCGGCCCGGATCGCCGTGAAGAAGGCGCAACTGCGCTCCGCTCCGCGAGCGAAGAAACTGGAGAAACTCGGCGTGTACTCCGCCTGCAAGGTACCCTCCGGGACGCGCGCGATAGCGGGGTCACGGGCGGGCCCGGACCCTCCTCTCCCCTCCCCCATCCCGCTGCTGGCCTCCGGAGAGCACCGCGGAAGTGCTGAACTCGCTGCGCGCGCTCCCAGCCGCGGCTTGCACAACGTCCCGTAGGGGTAGGGGTTATCCAAATCTGCTCGTCTCCTTCTTCTGGGAATGTTGAGTCTTGGCTTCCAAGTGTCGGGGCTACCCTGGGGTTTTGTTGCTTTGTAGGAGTTTGCGGGAGATCTTTCACAGGACTGTGCTTGGTGTGGCGAACCACTCTCGGCTGGGAAGCATCTTTTTGGGGTGGGGGGTGGGGATCTGAGTGTGTCTCCCTGCGCTCGCCCTTCCCACTGTGCCCCGCTAGGAGGAGCTGGGTTCCGGAGTGAGCGCGCAGAGGAGTCCCGGAATACTGGCGCTCTGCGGGAGCGAAGGGGCGGAGCGAGGGGTGGGAGGTGGGCACTACCCCAAGCCTGGGTCTTTTGGCGCCTGGCGCCTCGGCCGGCCGGTCGGCGACAGCCCTGTTATTATTGTGTTATTACTTGTTTAGGGATTGCGGCGTCCTTGGCCGCTTAGGGTGTAAACAAGGTCTGGCAAGGTGACGACCCAGCGAGTACTTCACAGTTTGAGGACAGTTTTCTTGCCTTTCTCCTTCCCCGAGGGCTCTAGGCACCCTCGAGCCTCCAGCTGGAGATGCTCGTGGAGGGGGCTCCGCTCCCTAGGCCGCAGGCGGCGGCTTTGTTTTGACAGGGTGACAGCAGAAGGGGGCGGGGACTTGGCCTTGTCAGCTTTGGAGGCTGGTCGCTGGGTCCAGGAAGAGGCGCACTCACTCACACCTCCCGCGTTGCTGCTCCCGCCTACTGCAAAAGGGGTCAAGTTCCCAGCAGCAGCGTTCTCACCCCCACCCCCCACAGCGAGGATGGATAAACCAAGCAGATGACGTGTCTCCCGGGGAATGCTGGCTGCAGTGTTTACTGGCGCTTCTGAGGGTCTTGGATAGTCTCCTGCAGGCCTTTCCCATGCGGCCACCTCCTGTTTGGTCGTGCCTAACCTTTCTGAGCAGGCTCCACCGCGGTGCTTTATGCACATTGGTGTACGCTGGAATTGCTGAATGAGCTGGTGGAAATGCTGATGCGGAATCAGATCTGGGGTGGGGGTTTGAGGACATGTGTTTCAAACAAAGCCCCGGAGATGTGTGTGGTAATTGAGAATATTTTCGACGAAGCAAGTATATTGAATTCTGTAGAGGAGTTGTGAAATACAGTCATATATTCTAAGGAATGCAGAAAACGTGAATCAGGAGACGTGGGAAAGGTCTGGAGTTCTACTGCAATAGCTCCAAACTAAGGAAGTCAGGACCCCTGGCATAGCACAAAGGAGAGAGTGGCGGAGAGAACCCAGAGCAAGCTCAAGGACTAATAAGCTTGGCTTTTGAAGCCGCTCTGTGTTTATAGAAACCCAGTCAGCTACTTCAGTCCTGCCTAGGATTCAGGCCTGAGTTCCCATCACCAGCACCCACCCTCCACACAGCCTGTTGTTGTGTAGTATCTGAAAAATTTCCTGGTGTTTCAGGCATGCATTTTTTTATTTTTTAAAAAATTTCCCCAGGTCTCCCTATGAAGCCCAGGATGGCCTTGAATTCCTATCTGCCCATGATTACACTTCTACCACTGTGCTCCCAGTGGCCTTGATATTTTTACCTTTAATATTTAAAATTGTCCTGAGTAGTGAAACATACCTTCAAAGGTGTAAGTTTAGTATTTCTTGGCCATTTTTTTTTGACAAACTTCTAGAAAAGGAAAATCTGTTATTCAAGCCCTTTCTTCCTGCTTCTGTGAAACTTTGAATATGTGTGAGTTTAGTGTGTGTGTGGTGTGGGTTTACATGTACCAGAGCACTCTGTGGAGGTCAGTTCTCCTTCCACACGGGTTTTGGGATTTGAACTCGGGTTGTGTTTTTAGGATGAGCACTTTGCCTCCTGAGTCATCTCACCAGCCTGAAAGTGTATGTTCATATTTGTAGATTTATTCAGTAAATGTTTTGAGGAATTCTAATTGGGGGTCAGGCTGGGCTTATGACACCAGGCTCTGTCTTTGGAGTTGTTGGTGTGTGTGTGTGTGGGTGTGTGTGTGTGTGTGTGTGTTGAGATTCTGAGCAAAAGCAGTAAGCCAGTTACAATGGAGTCCAGCGAAGTCTTCTTTGAGGGTTAGGGGCTGGGAATTGGGGAACTCAGGGGCTGAGGTTCCTGTGGATAACTTCCTAGAGGATGTGTCATCCTGATTACAACTTTTGGCTGGCTAGAGTTGGGTAGGGTAGGTTTCTTGCTGTGAAGAGAAACTGAAAGCAGTTTTGAAAACTTGGAATTAGGTCAGTCAGAGTCCTCACTTTGCCGGGGCCACTGGATTGGGAGAGGGGTACTTAAGAATCCAGGACTAAGCTGGGAGGGACATTATCTTAGATTTAAAAAAAAATAAATTTTTTTTTTATTTTCAATTATGTGCATTTGTGTGCACACAAGTGCTCAGATGATTGTGTTTGCTTTAGAATGCCTTGGTTGGGTCAGACACTCTGTGGCTTTTTATCAGCTTGTGTTTGTACTTAATGTTAGCAAACCACAAAGGATAGACGACTCAGCCTTTACCAATAGCTCCTGGGCCAGTGGGAGAGCAAGCAAGGTGGAAAAGTTGAATCTGGGAAGATGCAGTTTCCTGGGGGCCATTAGAAGAAGAACAGGCTTGAGACCAAGACAAGATCTGGCCCAGAAAAGAGAGGGAAAAGTCTGTGTGTAACAAACAAACATGTTTTACAGGCTCCAGCCTAGAGTTCTTTGAACTGTGCCTGGCAAAGGTTGCATCAGAGTTTCTTGACTTCTGTGACACAGCCAGAGAGATAAGAAATATATTGTTTAGACCTTGCTGACTTCTGGTCCTTTAGTTCCCCTATTCCTGAGTCCACATTCTGTGTTTGGCCTGGCTGATGTCTCAGAGCCTTGTGAACAGTTCTCTTTCTATGTCAGGTCTTTGTGTGATTCCTTTGGGATCCATCTGAAAACTCTTCTGCCCTCTTGGAAGTTAATCCCCCATCCTGGGGAGGGAAGCTTATCACAAGGGTTCAGCATTGATCTCATATGCAAACACACAACCAAACCCTAACCAAAAACAACCCCTCAAATTTGATCTCAGATATCTTGTGGTTTTTTTTGTTGCTAGCCATCATTTTCATTAGGAATTACCCAAATTCTTCCTTCCTGTAGATATGTGATTTACTTGTTTATTGAGATAGAGGCTCTCTGTGTAGCCCTAGCTACCCTGAAACTCCATTTGTAGAACAAGTTGACCTTGAACTCACAAAGATCCTCCTGTCTCTCAGTACTGGGAATAAAGGTGTGTGCCACGTTGGCCAGCCTTATTAATTTATTTTAATACAGGCTGATTGGGAGCTAAAGAATTATAAGCTAGAATTATAAGCCTGCCTCCAAAGTGTAATTTTCTGCCCTGTTTAAATGAACTGACTGGATTCTGTGATGAAATTAGTGGGTGAGTAAACAAATTAGAGAAGAAAAGATCAAACTGCACAATTTACCCCATTTCTCATCAGGTCCAGTCGGGGCAAGTGTATAAGCTGATTCCCTTGTGCTCGGGCCCGGTGCAGATGGGTCAAACGTGTTTAGGGAAGTGAAAACATAAATAATAGCCTCTCCTGGGTCAAATCCTTGACTCTGTGATGGGTACTTGTTTATACTGGGATCTAACAACCATCAGCTTAATCAAACCGAGACAGAATAATTATCTAGTTAAGGTATCAATGATACAAGAGCCAAATGAATAGCAGAAAGAGAAGGGCCAAACCTGATGGCTGATATCAGAGTACTATCTAGATGGAGACTGGAAATGGAGCTTTTTTGAGTACAGCCAGGTTATTTCTAGTGGCTAATAAAGGGTTTGTATAGCGTTATGCCTGTGTCACTGAATCCCAAATGAATCCATGGACTGAGTCCGGTGCAAAATTCATGAGGGTCTTTGTTTAACAAACTCAAGTCTGGACCACACTTTTACAACATACCAACGCAGTTGGGGAGGAGAGAGTGAGACCCTGAGCCTGGGGAAAGGAGAGGTTTTAAAGGAGAATGGCTGCAAGTAGGGTGAATGCATGTTTTGGGGTCGTGGTTGAAGGGTGTACAGAGTAAGATGATTTCTGGGATCTTTGGTTAAACTTTGGGTGTGAACTGTTAACAAAGGACCTTAAACTGCTGTCAGGATAGCTGCAAGAACGAGGGTGTCTGCAGAAAACATCTGGACTGCATTAAGTTTCATGGCCCTGCTCCTTAGTTCCTTAATTGGCTATTTCTAGGATAGCCATTTAAATTTCGATATAGCAGCACATTCCTGGAACTGAGGTCTGCCTCTGGTCACTATATGGTGTTAAGCAAAAAATAATAAGAAAGAAAAACAGCTCCGCCAGTGCAAGAAATCCAGTTAGGTCAAATCAAACCAAATCAAAATGCCCATTGTTTTATTAAGAATGATTCTCTCGGGTGGTTGAGTGCATGGTGGGGAGACAGACCAGCAGGGAGCCCATGTAGACCCGAAAACCACGTTCTCATCTGGGAGCCAACTCAAATACCCTGTGGAAGTAGTCCTGACCCGCCCTCCCCCAGGGGTCGGGACTGGCATGCTGGGATTTGGAGTCCAGAGCAATGCAACGGGATGGATGCTAGGGGCTGGGGGCTACGCTCCCAACTTAACATATGGCTTAAGATGAAGCCCCCTTCTTTAAAATGGAACCTGCAAAGTCAGGTCCTCACAATAAACACTTTAAAAATATTATTAATATTAATTTAATATTATTATTAATCAATTTAATTTTATTAATATTAATCCCAGCACTCAGGAGGCAGAGGCAGGAACTCTGTGAGTTCCAGGCCAGCCTGGTCTACAAGAGCTAGTGCCAGGACAGGCTCCAAAGCTACAGTGAAACCCTGTCTTGAAAAACCAAACCAAAATACATAAACCAAACTAAAAAACAACAACAAAACCCCCACATAATACCTCTGTGTTCTGCATAAACTACATAAAACAGGCCAAGTTACCTATCATATTGTAGAATGATTTCAGCTAATGGATTTACCTCCTGATAGATCTGGGTCTATTTGGTTTTAACAGGTACCTTTTCTGGTAGCCAATAGGTACTATGGTAGCTGTTTTGTTCCCTATGCCAGGGAATTTCCTTTTGATCTCATATTCTGGTCTGTTGGAGCACATGAGATGAGATACTGTCTTCTGAAACAACTGCTGAAACTAGAACGTCTTTGTCAGGGCTCAGTAGGGCTGGAATGCTAGTCAGAGGCCGGGAGGGGATTCAAGCAATGGGACATTCACCAGAAGCATCTGGTTAGCTGACCCATCTGAAGAGACAGGGAGCGATCACATCGGCTTCCAGCAAGTCCAGGGCTTGCAGCCATCTGGAGCAGGTTGTAGTCAGCTGTTTCCTGGATGGTGGCTGTCAGTCAAGTGGAAATCTGCGGAGACAGAAATAGGCTAGGGACAGAAGTTAAAGTTTAGGAACTTAAAAGAAAATCTTACATTTGTAACTTCCAGGCTCACAGTCCTAGTAACTGGGGGTGGAAGGAGTCCCAAGATCAGAAGAGCTATTTCACTATCAGGAACAGGCATGTGTGGAAACTTGGGCTGTACTTATCTGGAGTCCCTTTGACCTGTGAGAGGTGGATCCAAGTTTTGTGAGTTCTTGGACTCCCTGAAGCTTACATGAATTTTTAGTTTACTAATAGAGGTAAAAGTCTTAGATGTCTATTGTAATCTGCACTGAAATCCACACCTTTGAGTCCTCGCAAAAGTGGTAGCTTTGGGTTAGAAAGCATGAACATTTTTTTTTCCTGTCCAGAAAGCTGGATATATAGATTGAACAGAGATGTTTTTAGCCTGATGAGAAGCATCTTTACATCTAAACTTAGAAGACAATTGTTGTAGTTAGGGTTTCTGTTGCTGTGAAGAGACACCATGACCGTTGTGATGGAAAACATTTAATTTGGGCTAGCGTACAGTTTCAGAGTTTCAGTTCATTATCATCATGGCAAGACTCACGGTGACATGCAGGCAGATACATACTAGAAAAGGCATTGAGAGTTCTACATCTTGATCTGCTGGCATCAGGAGGCTGAGCCAAGCTGGGAGTAGCTTGAGCATATGAGACCTGAAGGCCCACTGCCACAGAGACACTCTTCCTACAAGGTCACACCTCCTAATGGCGCAGCTCCTCCCTATGGGCGGAGCATTCAGACTCAGGAGTCTGTGGAGCCCATTCCTATTCCAACCTCCACAACAACCAAAGGAAACTTAAAATCTTGAGCTTGTGACTGATAATAGGAACCAGTGCTCTGCTAGCTGACCAGAACTGCATTGATTAATGTTAAAACTGAACTTTCAAAATCGTAGTATAATAATAGCAATAGATGGGGGGCGGGGGAATAAACCTGAAACATTTCTTATCTTTTTTTACCTATCTTGATTAAATTTTATTGGGGGCTTTGAGTACCAGCCTTAGTACCCCCTCAGGGCTCAGAATTGGATGTCTATGGCAGGCAAGGATCTGAGGGTAAAAAAATTAACTGAAGTACATTACCTTTGCATGTTCTTTATTTTTTTGTGTGAGGGGGAAAAATGAAATAAAAGGGGCATGGAGGAGAGGAAGAAAATAAGGAGAAGAAAGGAGAGTAAGGGAAAAAAGTAGAATAACTAGTGAGGAGAAGGAGGAGAAGAAGAGGAGTAAGGAGTGATCCCCAGGAGGTTTCTAGTTTTTACCGACATAGTTGGAAAATTCCATAGGCGAAAACAATGATAATATGCATATTAAAATCACAAAAAAAGGCAAGTAAACTCTGACAAAGCTGTACTCTGGAACAGGTGACCCAACCATTCAAGGGGAAGCATCTGACTTTCCAAACCACTAGATAAAGTCATTAAACATCCCTGAATCCCGGATTCACCCGTTCTCCTCATCTAATCTCTTTGGTGATAACCAGTTTTGGGGATACCCAGATTTGTTTGTTAGCAAAGGTGGGGCCTGCTGCCTTCCTGCTCAGTGCCTGTCTTCTGTAGACATTTCTATGTGGTCTGTTAGGTAATTTTGTGGGATTACCTATGTAAATTTGACAGAACAAAGAGTGAATGCCTTTGCTCCAATGCCTTTTGGTGTGGGGGGGAATGGAGCAAGGTCACTTTGTTGCCTCCGCAGAGGTTACACTGCTGAGGTGTTCTGGGAATGAATCCCATTTTGAAGGGAAGAATCATGGCTTCACAAGGTTCCCACAGATATGGCAGCGACTTTTCCAAAAGACAAGTTTTCCCGCAGCTCTGCAAAATGGGTTGTTCGACGTGGATGTGTGCGACACACTTCCCGGGGATCTGCCTGCCTATTGGTTGTCAACTGTGCAATCACTGTATATATAGTCTTGTGGCTCCAAAACACTTATTTTTGTTTTGTTTTGTTTTTTTTTCAATTACAACTTGCATTTACACACCTTAAGTAATTTTCTTATTTAAGCATTCTTAGCCTCAGACCTTTACATACATACCTTAGAACACTTTCTTATATCCTCAGAACTTGCATAGACTTTAAACCTTTTTCTTTCCATCTTCCATTTACCAGAGGCATTCTTGAGAAGAGTCATTGCAAAACATGTTTTTTTCTTTTTTTATTGATATTTATTGAGCTCTACATTTTTCTCTGCTCCCCTCCCTGCCTCTCCCCTCCCCCACTTCAACCCTCCCTCAAGATCCCCAGGCTCCCAATTTACTCAGGAGATCTTGTCTTTTTATACTTTCTACTTCCCATGTAGATTAGATCTGTGTAAATCTCTCTTAGTGTCCTCATTGTGACAAATTTCATTTCTCCGAGTACCTTTTGGGTTACTTCCTGCAGGTTTGGTTATGCAAAGTTTGGTTATGCAAAGAATAAGTAGAACATTTCCTTATAATTTCCTTGGCTTCTTGCCAAGTGAAATTCTGAGGCTTCTAGCGCATTTCCTATTAGTAGCTAGTCAATTTCATCATTACCTTATGCCAAAGGACCTGGTACATCTATATGGGATTGGATATATGTTATACACAATGGATAATTTCTATTTCTGATTACTTGTTATAATTGAATAAATAACAAAGTTACTTCTGAATCATCTGGAATAAGTTTAGTGGTTTCAACTTGTAAAATGACTTTTTTGCATATTGAGAATCAGTAACTGTATTAAGAGATTCTGAGAAATTTAATATACTGTAAGAATATCATATAATTCTGATTGATTTTTATTCTTATTTTATAACTTTATCTTTGTTACGTTTGAGTCTTGAAGTTAGTTAAAATAAGGAGGCTAGGCAAACACTCTTAAGCCTTAATACGCCTTAAGTAAGGATACATTCTCTAAGCCAGTTGTTCCCAACCTTTGTAATATTGTGACCTTTCAAAAGGTTCCCCATGTTGTGGTGACCCCAAGCACAAAATCACTCTCACTGCCATGCCACAACCACAGTTTTGCCACTGTTAGGAATTGCAGTGCAAGCATCCAACATGCACACGGGCCTAGGCTACTCCCGTGAAAAGATCTTTCAGCCCCACAGGGTAAGAACTGCTCCAGGCTTTTCTCAGACTGCGTGGGTTGTTTTCTTGTGGCATCATAACTTAGGGATATTCCAGTTTCTGCTGTTAAGTGTTTGGTGCTCAAAGTTGTGGCCTCAGTTGTTAATCCATTTATTTATTTATTTATTTATTTTTAAGATCATTTATTAATAGTAATTAATAATATTTTAAAAGTTGTTTCTTAAAAATACATTTGTTTTAACCTAAATTTCTGTAAAACTCTAAAATTTCCTTTTAAAATAGTTTATAATTGCTTAACTGTATGTTTCTTGCAATATCAAAAAATAAAGTACCTTTTTTACTTCAAGAGAGAAGACACATGGCACAACCATACTGTGCACAAGACAAAATAACTCTCCATTAGTACAAACACTTCGCTCAATATCTGGGTTCATTCACTGTCCTTTGGACTTTCCCAAGGGTCTTGGGTCATCCCTCTGGCTCCACCCTTGGCAGCAAATACAGCCTGATTTCTAGATCCTAGCCAGTCCTGTTTAATTGCAAATGGAATTTCTGGTGACTATCACGTGGAGCAGGCATTTTCAAAACTGCTATGGTCTATTGCAACTGCGCTCTCTTTAGGAACTCAAGCCCTGCCACACACTCGCAAACTTCAGCTTCTATATGACCCCTTCATATCTCTAAAACCAATACTGTCTGGTTTATTCTAATGTTACAAAGTTTTACTTCCAGCAAAGTACATTTTTGCATATGAATGCTTGGAGCTGCAGCTTTAGTAGCTTATTAAACATACATTGTTTTAAATTCTATCTTTCATAATCCTTGTTTTCAGGACAGAAATTATCATATAAAAATCCATTAGAATCCAAAATTTTGTGGAGCCTGTTGTTGCCTCCTTGGTTGGCCCAAGCCACATGGTTACTCTTAATCAAGACATGAGATCTGCCTTCTCCACCCCTAGCAGAGAGGGCTATCAAAAGATGGCGGTGAAGTTGCTTGGCATCCACCCATTCCTGCCCTAGCAAAGTTGGCATTCAGCCATATGACTGCCTTAAGATGGTATCAAGGCATGCGTTGCTTATATTCCAAAATGGGATCATGCCATGGTTCCTCTAAGATTACATATACATAGATTTTTAAATGTCAATCCTGTGTTACAAGTTTTTTATTTTTTTATTTTATTTTTTCAAGACAGGGTTTCTTTGTATAATCTTGGCTGTCCTAGATCTAGCTCTGTAGACCAGACTGACATCTAACTCACAGAGACCCACCTGTCTCTGCCTCTCAAGATTGCTGGAATTAAAGGCATATACCACCAATGCCTGGTTCCCTATTACAAGTTTTAAGTTAACATTTTTTAAACAGATTTTTAACTATACCCAATAAAACAAACTCATAAATCTTTAGCTATAGAATGTTCGCACAAACACATCTAATTTGTGGCTGTTCTGCTTTGCTTTCTTCTCCCTGTCACAGTGTCAGATGACTCGACTGACATAGGAAAGAGGAAACATTTAAATATGCTTGAGTCTAGAGACAGGAGAGCCATAACCCAACTCTAGGGCCAGATTTCCAATAGCATAGAACAACTTTAATGTTATTCACTTCCAAAAGGCATCTGAACTCATGCTAACCCAAATCCAATGACCATAAAAGCAGCCATGGCAGTTGTGGCTGGTGGTTGACAGCAGCAGAGACAGCAAAAATATGACCAAGAAATACAACACAGAAAACTCATATACTCAAAGAAGAGCAGTCAGAAACAAAACATGTGGTGGCCACTTTTCATTCATACATTTTGCTTCATACATTTTACAACAAAACTTAAGAGACACACCAGAAAACAAAGACCTGTCCAAGTATATGAAAAAGACAGACAAAACTTTCTGCCCAAAACAGATGAACAAAACCTTTCATCCAACCAGAACCAGGCAGTTGGTGATGTCTCACTATTTGCCCTGGAAGGGAGAATCTTGGGGTCGAGGCCCTTCCATATTCCAGATAGGGATCTCACAGAACAGAACAGTTTATGACTCACTAGGAGGCTTCCATAGACACTTGCAGGTTTTCTCAGCACAGAAGTTTACCCTTACAGTCTGAGAACTAAAGATGAACTTGGACCCTTGGGATGTTTCAAGGTATGAGCCTCCTGAAGAGGCTCCTCAGCCTAGAGTTCAGGAGTGAAGGTCTGGCTTTAGAATTTGTGTGTGGGTAGTCCAAATTTCACTGGGGGTCTCCTGATGGAGGAGGGTTATCTGTCTATTGTGTTATTTTCATTCGTCAATAAAGAGACTGCCTTGGCCCTTTGAGGGGACAGAAAATTAGGTAGGCGGAGTAAACAGAACAGAATGCTGGGAAGAGGGCTATGAGGCAGACACCATGGAGCCAGCCACCAGGTCAGACATGCTGAATCTTTCCCGGTAAGCCACACCTCGTGGTGTGATACAGATTATTAGAAATGGGTTAATCAAGATGTAAGAGTTAGCCAGTAACTAACTCTCTAGAGATAATGGGCCAGGCAGTATTTAAATGAATACAACTTATGTGTTATTATTTCTGGGCCTAAGCTAGCCGTGTGGGAGCTGGCAGGATGAAAAGCAGGCTTGCCCGCAGCCCCTCACTGCAGTCTCCAGAAAATGTTAACCCCACTGGTCAAGAATAAGGCCACTACTACAATTTAGAACCAAATTTGAAGCAAGCTTTAATTAAATACTCACCATGTCCATACTGGGGTCCCAGGAAATGGCTATGAGTCATGTTTGGGGGCTTCAGTGGCATACCCCACAATTCACTGCATGTCTCCTCAGGCCCTTTCATGGGTGTCAAGCTGTATATCCTGACATATTCCCTGCCTATGTATACCTCCTGCCTAATATCACAGCCTATTGTAAGATGAAAGTCACCACTGACCCTTCAAAAATCATTGATGTATTTGTGTGTATACATCAGCATGCACACTCACGTTGAGTCACAGGGCAACAGTTCGTGTGACAGCTCTGGCTGTCTTGGAACTAGTTCTATTACCCAGGCTGGCCTCGAACTCACAGAGATCCATTTGTCTCTGCCTCCCAAGCACTGGGGTTAAAGGCATGGGCCACCACTGCCCGGCCAGAGGACAACTTTTTGGAGCTAGTTTTCTCCTTATACCTTTAGTCTTGATCATTTTTACCCACTGCGACATCTTACTTGCCATTGACTGACCCTTCTTACAGGAGTGCATCTTTCACAAATGAGGGAAGGTATGGGAATTTGATCATGGGACCCATGTAAAGGTGGAAGAACACTGACTCAATATGTGTGCATGGCATGTGTGTCCTCCTCCATCATGAACACACATGCCATGTTGATTATGATGATAGTGATGGTGGTGGCAGTTGGAGAAACGATGGCTCAGTAGTTAAGAGCTCCAGCTTGTTCACAGCCCATGTAGAATGGCTCACACCAGACTTGTAACTACAGCTCCAGAGGAGCTGGGGTGGCACTCTTCTGGCCCCCACAGGCATCTGCACACTCACATGCATATACAAATACAAATTAAAAAGTAATTATAAAGTAGTTCTGATTGTGGTATAGGAACTCCATAGTTCTCACATCTGCCCAGCAAGCATCTTATCCTGCAGACACAGTTGTAAACTGCTTTATTTCCTTATAACTTGAGAATCCTTGCAGGTAAGAAGATGTGCCTAGTAAGCCCAAGTCATTGCTGGTTTACAAGGTGGATCCAAATTAAAAGTATACTTTTGGATATTCTTCAAGTTGGCAACATTGTTACAATAAGATTCAAAACAGGGCCTGGCAGTGGGTGGTGCATGCCTTTAATCCCAACCCTCGGGAGGCAGAGGCAGGCGGATTTCTGTGAGTTTGAGGCCAGCCTGGTCTACAAGAGCTAGTTCCGGGACAGGCACCAAAGCTGCAGAGAAACCTTGTCTCAAAAAACAAAACAAAACAAAACAAAACAAAACAAAACCAGAACAAGGTAGAGAAAATGACATTAAAAAGATCTGGGTTTTGTGACCCTATGCCTCTGATCTCTGATTTAGGAGGAAGAAGCAGGAAGATAAAGAGTCCCAGGGCAGCACCAGCTACATACTGAGTTTGAGGCCAGCCTGGGCTACTAGGGACCCTATCTCAAAAATAAACAAAATGAAAAACCAAGACAAGATCCCCTTTCCTCTCTTGCACTGGCCTTGACCCTTTTCAGCCTCAAATATTCTGAGATCCTTCTGCCTCTGCCTTTTACCAAGCCTTGCTTGAAAAATTTGTACTCAGCTGTCAAATGTATAGCATACATTTTATAGGTGGTGACCCCTCCAAAGACTGGTAAGTCTCAGGGCCTAGTACACAGACATTTGTGCTATTTGGCAAATTCAGAACAAAAAGGTTGGTAGAAAAAAAAAACACTAAATTTAATGTTTTTGTGTGTTCTCAGAAAATTTTCAAGCTTACAAAAATTTACAGATTGTTGTTATGATTTCAGCCACAATAAGGCGGACACTTCTGGGTTTTAGGGCCATGTGTGTGTGGACAAGCCCTCAGGCAGAAGAGCCTAATGGCTAAAATCACAGCATTGTAGCTGTTATTACTGTTATTGTGTGTGTGTGTGTGTGTGTGTGTGTGTGTGTGTGTGTGATATGCTTGTGTGTATACATGCTGAGCTCAGGGAACTTGTGGAATTGGTTCTCTCCTTCCACCATTATGTGAGTTCTCACCTTACTCTAGTGAGCCTTGTGGGTAAAGTATAGTATTGCTGTTTCACAAAGGAACAATGTGAAAATAATGTTGCAAGGAATCTCCTTTTGTAAAAAAGGTGCTCCAAAATCCAAACTGTGCAGTTAGTGACCAGAGTGAGCCAAGATGACATCTGTCTTTTTATCCCTGTGATAGGTGCTGACTGCATCTCATCCCATTGGGATCCTTTTTGAGACAACAGCCTTAGCTGTCCTGCAACTAGCTTGTAGACCAGGATGGCCTCAAACTCACAGAGATCTGCCTTCCCTGCCTCTTGAGTACTGGGATTAAAGGTGTGCACCACCACCACCACCACCACCACCACTGTCTGGCTCAATCCCTCCTACCTTACCTCTCCTCCCTCTCTCTTCTTTCTCATTTGTAATGGTTTAAATAAATCGCTCTGGTCCCTGAGTGGTGGCAGAGGGTCACTGTGGGTGGTTTAGGGCTGTGGTGGGTGGGAGACTATGGCAGACTGGAGAGCACCTGGTCCCATGAGGGGCTGTGCGGTGGGTGAGAAACTGAGGCCTATTAGGCACGCCATGCAGAGTGAGGTTAAATATTTATTTAGTGTCTTATGGAAGGGAAGGGGAAAGGGGAGAAGAAGGTAGGAGGGGGAAGAGGAGAGAGAGGCAGAGAGGAGGGGGTGGAGAGAGGACGGGGGAAGAGGATTGTAGCCACTACACTAGCTGCCTTTTCTGGAGAGAGACAGAAAGGAAGGAACTCAGGCTGGAAACAGAGGAAGATCCACCTGCCTTGGTGGACGGGGATGGCGTGGGCGGGGCTTGTCTTTTAAAGGGACAGGACAGACCATTATACTCTCATCTCTTTTTCTATAATAAAAAGGTGGGAAGTTAGGAACAACAGGTTAAAGGAATTGGGATGGTGGATTCTCAAGACTGCTTCCTGCTTATTTGTGGGCGTCATCTTGAGGAGAACCTGAGAAAAGCTGGATGCTGGTCACATCCTGGGGTAGCTGTTGTCTTTGATCCTGTCTGGTGGTGGTATGGAAATGTCTGGTGTCTTTTACACCTGTTTAAGGTATTGGCAGAACAGAGGACAAAGTTAAGTTTAGGAAAAAAAAAATTAGGACCAGGGAATTAAGAGGGATGTATCTGACCTGTTTGAGGTGGATCCTTCAATTCGGCTCCCTGGAACTTACAAGGATTTTTTGGGTTTGTGAAAACATAAGTTTTAAACAGTAGCATATTTATATCAGAATGACTGTGACAGATATTTTTACATAATGAAAAGTATCTTTAAGATTATAAAAGGCAGTGTGAGAATTTTGTTAACTTGTACTTGTAGAAATTTGTTTGGTGAAGCTGTCCTTTTAAATTGACAAAACCTCTTAGCTGTCAAACTGCATCAGAGATCTTTAAGAAGGATAAAATTTTACTTGAGTTATTGATTCAAAAACAACAGAGCACTTATTTGGTTGGCATCTAGAGCTGCTCCTCAGAATCCTCCGTGGTCGCTGTGTTGGACCCTGGAGTCCAATCACCAAGGAGGAGTCGCCCCAAGAGACCATCTCTCACACCACAGCTTATGTAAAAGCATGAGGATTTTATTAATTCTGTCATGACAGGGTCTTTCAGCATTAGAGGTCAGAAAGACCCTGAATAGCTGGTACAGGCTACTTTTAAAGGAAAAAGTCACAAAAGGAAGGGGAGTGTCTGGGGGGTTGTTCTTTAACTGTTATGATTGGCTTATTCAAAAGGGCCATTACCAATAATTGTTTGGAGAGCAGTTGCCAGATCAGATGAGGTAAGGGAAAACATCTGAGGGTCGCTTTGCCCTTTTCCCAGGGCCTGAGTCAAAACATCAGTAACTGAGGGTTATCTTGCCCCTCCCTATTTAGGGAGATAGAAAGTTCCCAACATCTCAGTACATGCATGTGTAGCTGTTAGGTCCTTAGTTTCCAGGGGGGAGGGGAGAACTACTGCTGAGACTGAGAGGGTTCAGAATTGTCCTTAGAATTGTCTTAAAGTTTTACAGCTGAGGCCTTATTTGCCTTTTGCTGTTTAGCACAGGGCCTACCATGCTCCAGAAGATCCAGAGGGCTAAGAATCCTGTGGGAAGACAAGCCTACCTTTGCCTGAGCAGCTAGGCTGTCGCTTCTGGTGATTTTGTCCACTGTCTGGAGATCTTCAGTTTAGATGAAAGGCAGTTTTGTCCAGTGGTCAGCACTTGGCAATTGAAGTGAATTGTGGGTGAACATTGTTTGTGCCCGTTTTTCTTCTGTCTTCTTTGGAGTAAGTAGAGTGCTGCTGCTAGGAGGCAATCTGTCTCTTTTGTTATGAAAAGTTTTTTTTTTTAATAATTAAGCATTTAAATGTCATATTCCCCAGACCTCTGAGCAGCTGAGGGCTGTTGACTGGGTATAGATAAGTTATAGAATCTACCTGGAGAGCTGGGTCTGAGCTGGAATGTACTGGCTCTCAACTTAACAGGTGATGTTTGTCCTTGTGAAAGACAAAGTAGGAAAGAACTGTTTGCAATAAAGCTTAACAGTGGGGCTGACAATGGCAGAGAACGACTTAATGTATTTTAAATCAGGTTTGGATTAAATACACGGTATTTTTGTAAGAGACTTAAAAGTACATACCAGTTTAAAACATGAGACTTATTGTAGTTTGGAATGAGATACAATGAACAGACAATTATAACATTTATCAGTAATTATAGGTGCATTTAAGTTACATGTATGTACACACACAGTGAACATAAATTGGGCAAAGTGGATTGTCTTGGTGGGCCCTACCAAAGGCATGCCACTGCGCAAAACACACATGTAACAGAGTCAGCTAGAGGAATTTAAAGACAAAAACATAAGTAAACCGTAGGTTCGGTCAGGATATATACCTCAGTAAAGATGGCTGACCAGACTTGATCACCTGACCTGGCTGTCAGTTAAGATGGCAGCGAGGTCCCCTGACCTGGCCATCAGTTAAGATGGTGGTAAGTTCACCTTATCTCAGTTAAAATGGCAGCGATCACATGTTGTATGGAAAAGCCATGTTTTCTTTTTTCTTTTTTTTGAGTAGTGGGAGTTTTAAAAATAATAACAAGAGAGACCTAGAGGTGTGGTCCACCCTGTTTCCACACCACCGCACTACAAGCCGTGGTGGGGAGCAAAGGCTGGAATTGAAAACAGCTCCCTCACGGATCTGACTAATCTTGTCGGTTTCTGCAGGACCAGAGGTAGTGGTGGCAGGGATAGTTTGAGGAAAAGCAGAGCCAGCAGGACACCAGCAGAGCATTCATAGGTGGTGGCTGATAGTTTGAGGGTTTATACCAAAGCTGAAAATGTGAAAACCCACGAAAACACCGCAGGGCCTATAGAAGGACGTCTCCTCTCTACAGGCGGCGTGTTAATGAAACAGCAACACCCCAAAGCCTATAGGAAAACGTTTTTCTCTACAGTCTGGGTGTTAAAACCTGCCTGGCTCCAGTCTGGGTGATTCAGAAGCCAAAGGCTAGAGGCTGCTCCGAGTGGTCTCTCACGGTAGGGAGAAAAGAAAAGAAAAGAAAAAGAAAGGAGAAAGAGAAATCGGAGGAACCCCAGGCCCCAAATTGAATGCACTGACCAGTGTGTGCAGTGCTAGCATTGGAGGACCAACCCTGTTTGGGAATTGAACTCGGAGGGTCTTGTGCATGCTAGGCAAGTGCTCTGCTTCTGAGCTATATCTTAGTCTTTTACTGAGGACTCAAATTTCAACATCTCATCCTTTCTCTTGGCTATCTAAAGTAGCACCATCCACCACTCCATCACATTAATCATCTATTGAGGTTTATGTTGGGGTTAAACCCCACTAAACCTCTCAGAATTCACTTTAGCAAGTGAAAACCTGACTAGTAAGATCTGAGGGTAAACAGAATAAGTTAGTTCACATCAGTCTTTTTATCATGTCAGAATATATTTATTCTTTCTCTGCTCTCTCTAATGCTCCCTTGATGTTCCCCTTTTGATGTTTCTCACTGTTCTTTTAATTTTCTTCATTGTT
Organism: Myodes glareolus; assembly: GCF_982192425.1. Classification (NCBI taxonomy): domain Eukaryota; kingdom Metazoa; phylum Chordata; class Mammalia; order Rodentia; family Cricetidae; genus Myodes; species Myodes glareolus. The sequence continues at coordinate 3,754,085 of NC_142043.1, read as the reverse complement.
TTTCCTTGCTGTTCCCTTTCGATGTTCTTTGTTCTTCACCCCTTCCCACAAGTTTTCCAGTTTATATACCCACACAGACATAGTTAACAAGAGTGCACTTTTTAGGGCTAACAGGATGGATAAAAGACTGACAAGGTAGGCTCCTTGTGTCTCAGAATGGCTGGGAAGCTCCCAGGCCGACCAAGAGGATTAAGAGTTTACCCCCAACCAAGCACTATATCTGCTGGCACCCAGTTAAGAAGGAATTTCTTTCTCTGGGGCTGGTATAGTGACCCAAGGTTTTTCCTGTAGATTTTAGGGGTAAAGGTACAAATGGTCAATGAAAGGTGAAGGTAAGGACAGAATATTAATAGCGTGTTAGGGTAGAGCAAAGATTATACCTTCCTGAGTCTGCTGCTGGAGAATTCAGTGCTATCCAGACGTGTTTATCAGTCAGAGCAGACATTCTGTCTCTCTGCTCAGTGCTTCCTGCTCAGGGCTTCTTTCTGGTCAATAATAAGTCCTGCCAATAGCTTTATGTAGATTTGACTATTAGAATGAATGAATTTGACTGAGTGAATGCTTTCACAGTAGGGCTCCATAGTGTGGAGGAAGGCATACAGTTGCCAGTGTAGGAAAAGGCAGGTTTAAAGAGTACTGTATACAATGTTGGCATATTTTGGGATGAATCCCATTAAAGAAGGGAGAAACGTCATGATTTCACAAGATTTCTACAGAACTGACAGTGACTATCCAGAAACAAGTGTTCCTGAAGCTTTGCAAAGTGGGTTTCCCACCCGATCATGTTCCTGTGGCTTTATCTACGGGTCTGTCAGCTGGACTTTTACTGCATAACACTTATGGCTTACATCAACCGTCCTTTTCAATTTTTTGCTATACTTATTAACAGTTGGAAATCCTTATGTATATGTTCTATATATAGGTTACATACATATGATATATAATGATAAATAACATAATAACATATACTATTATATTATATTGCAGTGCTGAGGATGGAAACCAGGACATCTCAAAGGGTAGGCAAGTGCTCTTCTAAACTACACCATTAGAAATCAAAAATTTAAAAGCCATTTCTTGCCCATGTGCTAAGTAAGCCCCATGAAGCAGAGGCTTTGTTTTATTTCACATAGCAGGAAGGCTGTATCTCATACATACTAGGCACCCTAAAAATAGCTATTGAATAAAAAAAAATTCAGAGGCTTTGTGAGATTACAGGAAAAAAAACCTTTTTTTTTTTGGTTTGTTTGGTTTTGTGTGCTGGAACTCACTCTGTAGACCAGACTAACTTTGAATTTACAGAGATCTATCTGCCTCTGCCTCCTGAGTGCTGGGATTGAAGTGGTGCACCACCATACCTGGCAAGAAAACACTTTTAAGGATGGGACAAGTAGCCATATGTGGTGGCTTATACCTATAATCTTGACAACCTGGCACTGAGTCAGGGAATTGCCTAAACTTTGAGGCTAACCTAGGCTTCCTAGTGAGTTCCAGGCCATTCTGAATTGCAGAGCGAGACTATCTTGAAACAAAAGAAGTGAGAAACTTCGGTTCTCAAAGGCTTTGCAGCTGTGGGTCCAAAGCAGAGGGGTTGGGAGCTGGAGAGAGGCGTCTCCAAATGTGGCTCTCTTGACTCACAGCTGGCTTTTCTTTTTCTGTTCAGGCTTTCATTATTTAATCCAGGATGGCTCATGATTCCAGTGCCACCTGTCCGTCTTTGGTTGTTGGTCATTAGTGAGAACAGGGTCTTCTCCTTGGCTTCTGTTGGCCTCAAACTTGATTTTCCTGCTTTGTCATCTGACCTTGGGGTAGATTTGATAACAAACAATGCTTTTCTCATTGCTAGAGAATCAAGCAAAGAGAAGTCAGAACAACATTTTCACTTCTTTCTGAACAAATACTGTGAGTTTCCCCCAGGTGAGATAGCACAGCTCTAGAATCTCATCTAGGCTGAGGCAGAAGGACCTCAAGTTTGACGCAAAGGAAGGGTTTGTGTCAAAAAACCAAAACCAATAGCAACAAAAAGGTGAATTTCTGCAAGTACTGTGTCCTTGTCTGTATATTAGAATCATATTTTCATAAAGACACCGTAACTGTTAAGAAAGACATGGTGGCATACACTTTTAACCCTAGCACTCAGAGCCCAAGGCAGGTGGATTTCTGGGAGTTACAGACCAGCTTGGTCTACATAGCGAGTTCCATGGAAGCCAGAACTACATAGAGAAATCCTGTCTCAAAAAAAGAAAAAAAAAAAAAAACAACCAATCAATCAACCAAAATAAATGTATATGGTACAAAAAAAGGTCTTTCCAGAAATTTTAAAAGCCTATTATAGTGATGAAAAAGAATCATCAGTTGTATATAAAAACTACATAGCATAATTCCTATTTAAATGTTTTAAAGTAAAGTTGGCAATAGGTTGTCTTTGTTTTTTTGTTCATTTGTTTAGGTGCCAGCTATTCCTCCCGCCCTTTTTTCTCCCCCTAAGGTCACATGTGAACTAATCCAGCGCTCAGACTTTCAATGTAGCTAAGGTTGACTTTGAGTTCTGATCTTCTTGCCTTGACCTCTGTGAGTTCTGGCATTACAGACCTATGCCACCATACCCAGCTTTATTATTTTAAAATCATGGATATATTGATTTTGGAAAAAAAATGAACTATGTCCTTGGAATGAATATCACCTAATCTCTGAAGGAGGCATAGACCCATCTCTTTGATTGCCTCAGGGTGCTAAGTTCCAAAGAGACCACTCCCGATTTTTTCTGTGCCCTGCTGCAGTCATCTGGGTTCCTTCTCCCTGCTGTGTGGGAGATTCCAGGACAGGGCCCAGACCAAGGACTGTCAGCCACTGTCTCAGTGATGGATGGTGGCTGCACTAATTTGCATATCTGCTCTAACAAGCTGGTGTTGAAATAGGCTGGCAGAATGCCAAGGAAGCCAAGGGCAGCATACTTTGAAATAACAGTGAGTCATACAACCCAGGATTGCACATCCCCTCAGGACCGACTACCTGACTCTTCTTGCATCTGAAAAGTGCTTGGCCCAGCATTGCTGTCTGTGTAAAAGGACACCAAAGGCACAGGAGCTTCTTGCTACAGAGACAATAATGCAGGAAGAAAAAAAAATTAAAGTGAAAATCAAATTTAAAGTCTCCACAGAGACTTTTTAAATTTAAAAACTCCACATCTTGAGTTGGAAGTGTAGAGGAGAGTGGTGTGAACTGAATGAAAACAAGCAAAGAATCAAAGTAGGAGACCCTCAGCTCAGGGTGGCTAGAACAACATGGACCTGGGTTCAAATTTCAACATGTCTCTTTGCATCTGTGTGGCCCAAAATGGGCTCCATAGTGGTGGATAGTGACACCAGTTTTTCCATTCACTCAACATTTTTACTCAAGGTGTCAAGTGTTGATGTAGATGCTGTGGGGTGCAATGACAGGTGGGTCCATATTCTCATTCTCATAGAGCTTGCTTTCTGGTAGCAGAAACAGATGGTAAGAAAGAAAGTAACAGAATGCGGTAAGTGCATGGTAAGGAAGACAGAGAAGGTTATGATAGTGCCTGGGGACTTCCCTCCTGCCATCCCCAGTAGGAACTGCGCAGAGGCCCTTTCTAAGTGAGGAATGTGCTGGGGATTGAAACGAGGGCCCCACATTCGAGGCAAGTTATGTCCCAAGCCTGAGCAGGATGCTACTTGTGTAGCTTACACTGGCCTGTAACTCCCTAGGAAGGGTTGGCTGACCTTGAATTTGTCACAGTCCTCCTTCTTCTACCTCAGCCTTGCACGTGTCTGAGTTACCAGTGTGCCTCTCCATGCTGAGACAAGAACAGTTCTGTCATTCTGGAGATTCCCCTTCTGCTACCCTTTCCCCCAGTCCCACCCCCACCCCAAGGAGCTGCTTCTGAATGGACTCTGTCCAGTTTTATCATTTGGTGGTGTAGAACTTGTAACTCCAGTCGCTCCATTAATAGAATAAAATTTTCAAGTCCTACTGGGGTCACAGGATAAATTTAAGGCCATCCTGGGCACACTTTAGATCTTGTTTTAAAGAAAAACATTAAAAAGAAAGCTGAAGGTGTATCTTGAGAGGTTCTATCCTTGAAAGGTTCTGTATCTTGAAAGGTTCTGTATCTTGAAAGGGTCTGTCCTTGGTACCATTACCATCACCAGAAAAAGAGTAGCACACTCTCCTTTAATGCATCAGTGGTTTTCAGATGCATACATGTAGCTGCATTTATCAATAGTCACTTTCTTTTGGTGTGGGCAAACAGAGGCAGGGTCTCACATAGCTTAGGCTGGTTTCTGACTGCCTGGGTAGCTAGCATGATCTGTCGCATCACCTCACCCAGTCTGTGTGTCCCTGCACTTTAAGAAGGAGACACTACAAGATATTTTCCAGTGCCAGACCTGAGTTCTGGTATTGGTTTTGGCCCCTTGCTCTTTGCCAGCTATGTAAACTCAGGCCAGCCACACCCTTCTCTATCACTGAGTTATTAATATGGCTTTCCTATGGGGTTGTTGGGAAAATAAGATGGCCTAGATCATGGTTGTTTTGAAAAGAATCAAATGTTCTATTTGGTGGTTAAGCAAGATTTAACAACAAGAACAAAAAAATGTAGTTTGGAATGGTCCCATCACTTGGGAGGCAGAGGTGGGCAGATCGCTTCAGATTTATTGGAACTGGAGTTATAGATGATTGTGAGCCGCCATGTGGGTGCTGTAAATTGAACCTCTGTCTTTCGCAAGAACAAATGCTCTGAGCTGTTGAACCATTTTTTCCAGTCCCTAATGGAGATTTTTCTTTTTTGTAATTACTCATCTTAATCCCCCAAATTAGGAGGCAGCAGGTAGATCTCTGTGAGTTCAAGGCCAGCATGGTCTATATAGCCAGTTTCAAGCCAGCTAGCGCTACATAGTGAGACTCTGTCAGAAAAGAAAAACACTGTGTTTAAATAAACAGAAAATCATCACACAGCTGGATCATGGTAGCTACTTAACTGTCTGCCAAGTCTCAAACTATGTGGATTTCAGTGAATGTCTATATACAGTTAGAAAGGCTATTCTGGAGGATTTTAGATTTGAGCTTTTTTTTTTTTTGTAATTTTATTAAATTATAAAAGTTTCCATATCCGCCCCTCCTCCCTAGATTTGAGCTTTCAATTTCATTTTTTATGGACTTAACTGCCACCATAAAAAATAAAAACCAAAAAAAGAAGAGAAAGGAAGGATCCTCTTTCTTCTTCTTCTTCTTCTTCTTCTTCTTCTTCTTCTTCTTCTTCTTCTTCTTCTTCTTCTTCTTCTTCTTCTTCTTCTTCCCCTCCTCCTCCTCCTTCTCCTCCTCCTCCTCCTCCTCCTCCTCCTCCTCCTTCTCCTTCTTTTCTTTGTTTTTCGAGACAGGGTTTCTCTGTAGCTTTGGAGCCTGTCCTGGAACTAGCTCTTGTAGACCAGGCTGGCCTTGAACTCAGAGAGATCCGCCTGCCTCTGCCTCCTGAGTGCTGGGATTAAAGGCATGCACCATCACTGCCCGGCTGCTTTTCCTGAGTTTTCTACCAATGTAAATCTGTCTAGTATTTTCAACATTACAGAATTCTGTTGGATAGGATGACCGTCTTTCTCCCATTTTTTCCACATGACTTCCAAATATCATGAATGCTTACATATTAACACTAAGCAAACTGCAATTCTCTTGTCTGTCTGTCGTCTGGGGTGTGACCACACATCTATCCAACTCAGTTCCCTAAAGTCCCTCCAATGTCTTCAACTTACTCTAAGAAAGTCACTGCATTCACTGCATGCCCAGGATCCTGTTCACTGTAGGAAAGTCACTGCATTCACTGCATGCTCAGGATTTTGTACACTGTAGAAAAGTCACTGCATTCACTGCATGCCCAGGATCCCATTCACTGTAGGAAAGTCACTGCATTCACTGCATGCCCAGGATCCTCTTATGTGGCTAAAGCCACTTTGTGTCTCATTTTCTGGAGCTCATTTTCTTCTTCCTTGAATATGTCCTGTTTGCATAGACTTGCTCTTGGGAAATGATGTCACCTGGACAGCTGGCTCCTCCTTTGTGCCCAGGTTGTTGGCTCCTGTGATAATTGACTTGGTAGAGGCTACCTGAAAGGTGTCCTTCAGCTGTTATTCAGTTAAAGCCACCAGATTAACACTGCAAGGAGTTTTCTTAGGCAGCAGCTGTCATGCCTAATTACCAAGAGCTGTGAAAGAGGGTTTCCCAAGGGGACCACTTATCTCTGAGAACAGTAGCCTGGCTGTAACAATTGGAAGGGAAGATGAAGGCCAAAGTGGAGGGCAGTTCAAAGCACATGTCAGAGATGTGTTTTTGGCAGCCAAGACAATAGAGTGCACTGGTTTGTTTATCTCTGGTGCTGTGGTTGGAACTCAGGGTCTTGTACATTCTAGGCAAACACTGAATCACTGACCTGCACCTCCAGCTTTCACTGACTGTTTCTTAAAGGACTTATTTCCTCCTTCCAGGGTAGATAGTGAATCACACATGTTATCAACACTGTACACTGAGAATGACATTTTCCTGGGCATGAACAGGTGCCATAAGTGTTCTCCAAACTTGACCCAGAAAAGGAATCCTCACAAACAAGCATGACTCAGGGAAATTTATGCATCATGGGGTGTTTTTTTAACCACTTTAGGGTTATTGAAGCTTTCTACCCAAAACTGTAATGTCTACAGTGGAGACGAGGAGTGTGGGGAGATTTCCCTTCATTCTCCAGTGCAGAAAACACTTATAGTTATAATGTGAGCAATGTACACAATTTAATATTTTAGAAGCTTAGGGTGCCTAAAACTTACTATGTAGTCCAGACAGGCTTCAAAGTCCTCCTGCCTCAGATTCCCAAGTGTTGAGGTATGAACCACCATGCTATAACTTATCGTTTTGTTGTTACTTCATGTATCAGTTTCTTAGATCTATCTAACACATGATCACAAAATTGCTGGCTTAAAATAACAGTTGTGTGTTTGCTCTGGGGAGCCGAAGTCAGGGGCAGAGTTAAGCAAGGCTTGTTCTGCTAGAAGGTCCTCCTTCGTTAGTTCTAAAGCCCTTTCCTCTCCTCCTTCTCTTCCTTCCCAACCTTTCTTCTTCCTCCCTCCTTTCAGCAGGTGGCAACTCTTGGCAATCCTGGACAACTTGTTTGTCTGGTTTACTGCTCCAATCTTTGCCTCTTTGTTCAGTTGGACTTCTTCCCAGCTTGAGTCTTTGTGTGCAAATCTTTGAGCTTTGCCAGGGGGATGGAGGAGACACTGTTCATCCTACAATATCACACTAAAAAATGGTATGGCTGGGGTGTGGCCCAGTTGCATAGGATTTGTCTAATATGTTAATCACTTTGGTTGATCTCCAGCAAGAGGAGGGGGGGGGAGAGAGAGAGAGAGAGAGAGAGAGAGAGAGAGAGAGAGAGACTAGAACTTAAATTTCATTAAATTAAATGATTTTTTTTGACTGGTACTCTAAAAGTTATTATCATAATATGTAGTGAATATAAAATAATTAAGAATAATTTTAAACGTTGCTCTTTTTATCTTTGTATACATATCTTTGTATGTATAGGAGTGTAGCATGAATAATAAAACCCTGAGACAGTTATTGGGGCTCTATTGGAAAATAGAAAAGAAAGCCTAGTTGAGTGGGGTTGAAGCCTCACATGCAGTTCTGGAATGTACCCCTTTTGCTGCTATGGCCTATGCTTATGCCTAGAAAGCCAGAGACAAATGACTTTTTTGTGAATTTATACCCCAAACGTTTGGTGCCAAATGTAGCACGAATATTAAAAATCCAGAGACAGATATTGGGGTTCAACTTGAAGACCAGAAAAGCAAAGCAGCCAAGCTACTAGAGAGCTCTTACCTCTAAGAAATCTTCAGACTGAAAAAGAGAGCCAGTTCCTGTCTCATCTGTAGTGCTGGAATTAAAGGCGTGCACCACCACTGCCCGTCCTTTTTGGCTAACTAGTGTGGCTGCTGGGGTTGAAGGTGTGTACCACGTCTGCTTGGCCTGTTTGACTAACTAGTGTGGCTGCTTTGCATTCTGATCTTTAGGCAAATACAAATATTTTATTAAAATACAAATGAAATATCATTACATGGGATTGTATGCATAACATAGTGTCTTTGTATAGACTGTCTTTGAGAATGGCAAGGGCCTTTACTCGCTAGTCACCTCTTGTAATATGAGGGGGACGGCTTGTTGGGGTTATGTCCCGCCCAGTACCCCACAGCCGGCAATTCCCAAAGAAAATCACACGCAGGACTCCATAAGATTATAAACTGATTGGCCCATTAGGTCAGGCTACTTATTAGCTCTTATAACTTATGTTACCCCCATTATCCTTATCTATGTTAGCACATGGCTCAGTACCTTTTCTAGCAGGGCAGCTTACATCTTTCCTCTCCTGTGGTCTGGGCAGAACTGCTGAGGGAGCTTCCTCCTTTCCAGAATACTCCTCAAGGAAAGCCATATGTATTGAATCCCCGGACATATTTAAGTACAGTATCTATTCTGTGGAAGAATAGGTTTAAATTAGTGTGATTAATATTAAATAGAAGAAATGTTAGACTTGATTATTATAAACCCTCCTGCTTTGAGACTTGTGACTAGAGGTTTATGAGCCCTGGGGAACAGGTCTATTATTTTATGTTAGGCAGAGGCAAGTAAACTTGTCGTTCTCAGCTGTCTGCACTAGGTCCATGTGGTAGTGAAGTTATGACCTGAAAGTCTGCAGGCTTCAGAGGTGGTTATTTGTTCACCTGAATTTCAATGAGGAAGGCAAGTTTTTTAAGTGTTTTTTTTTATTGGTCTGATTTTTAACTTTTATTTATTTTTATATATGTGAGTGATTTGCCTGCCTACATACCTGTTGTTGAGGAGACCAAGAGGGAATGTCAGATTCCCCGAGAATGGTGTCACAGAGCCACCATGTGGGGTGCTGGGAATTGAACTCAAATCTCCTGGAAAAGCAACCAGTGTGCTCTTAATTGCTGAGCTATCTCTTCAGTCCTTTAAACATATTTTATTTGTATTTGTTTATTTTTAATTTTATGCACATGGGTGTTTTGTCTGCGCATATGAATGTGCTTTTATAAGCAACCACACAGGGAGACAAGTTTTGGGTCCTTGAATTCTCTTTATCCGATTAGTACTGGGGACTGAACGTAGTGTCTTGCATGAACAAATCCCTCCGGCTGGCTTTCCCTTCCTGGCTGCACTGCAGCTCCGCATCCTTGTGGTCCTCCTCACAGTGCTCCTCACCTGCGCTGTCGTCTCCTTCTCTCTGCAGAGTACTGATGCCTTGAAGTAGAATTTGCTCGTTTTGTTGCCTGGCAGCTTGCTGAGCCAGCAAAGGCTGTTTGTTTTCTGTCGTATAGCAAATGTGCTGCCATTTTCCATCTCAGCCTGGGCTTTTCCTCCCTCTTGGAACTGTGACAACCATGATACCCACATGAGCAGACTCAAGAAGCTTGTTCTTAGACAGGGACAGAAATGTAAGATCATCCTACCTGTTCTTATAGAGACAGGGTATGAGAGGGGGCTTATGAAAGGGAGAAATGTCCAAGTAGTTATAGTGGCATATTATTTGTGTTTTAGTAAGTAAAGCTTACCTGAAGATTAGAGAACAAAGCAGCCATACTTATCAGCCATATAGGCCAGGGAGTGGTGGCACACACCTTTAATCCCAGGACTCCAGGAGACAAGGAGTTTGGACCTCTGTGAGTTCAAGTACACCCTTGGCTACAAAGACTGACTCTTTCTAAAAGAGAAACAGAGCTCACACAAAGGTGATCTTAGCAGAGGCGATCACATACCTTTAGTCCCAGCACTAGGGAGGTGGGACAGGAGCAGTATGGCTCTGTGGAGAGAGGTAAGGGGAAGAATCGGGAAGTCAGTGAAGTGTGGAGTCTGAGGTTTGGTAGTTTGAGGATCGCCTCTTTGGTCTGAGTATTGATAGAGGTAAAGGGTCTCTAGTGGTTGGTTGTTTTGCTTTTCTGATCTTTAGGTTGAACCCCAATATCTGTCTCTGGGTTCTTATTATTTGTGCTCCATGTAGTCTTCTGGGAATGTACAGACGTTTCCTGGGGGGAATCTAAACTCTGCCTCTATCCAGGTGGTGGTGGCACACGTCTTTAATCCCAGCACTTGGGAATCAGAGGTAGGTGAATCTCTGAGTTTGAGGCCAAACTGGTCTATGGAGCAAGTTCCAGGATGGCCAAGGCTACATAGAGAAACCCAGTCAAAAAAAACAAACCAACCAAATAACAAACCAACTCTGCTTCTTTTCGCTCTGCTTTTGGGCCTTCTTAGTTGTTGCTGTGGCAGCTGGCATGGGGCTAGGGCATGCTAGTTTGCAGTGGTGTTATGATGGAGTTGGAGACTGTCGTGTAGTTAGCCCACCTGCCATATTAGATGCGGTAGTTTTGAGCAGTTCTGAAGAGGGATTCTGGTCTTCAAGTATCCTGTCATCAGAGATAGACAAGTGCAGCTAGGGTGCTGGGTGGAGTACGAGGTTCAAGGTTGATTGCCTTTCCTCAGTCTCTCTCCATCTTATTATTTTTAAAAGTTATGTGGTGTGTGTTGAAAGGTATATTCACATGCCTGCAGTTTCTGTCAGATTCCACAAGAGGGTGTCAGATCCTCTGGAGCTGTCCACCTTATGTTTTTGAGATAGTCTTTCATTGCAGCTGGAGCCTACTGCCTTGGCCAGTAGACACTGAAAGCATTAGTGTCTTAGGTTTTCTAGTGCAGCGACGAAACACCGTGGCCATAAAGCAAGCTGGGGAGGAAAGTGCTTATTCAGTTTACACTTGAGCTTTGCTGGTCATCACCGAAGGAAGTCAGGACAGGATCCTGGAGGCAGGGGCTCATTCAGAGGCCATAGAGAAGTGTTGCTTACTGGCTTGCTTCCCCTTGGCTTGCTCAGCTCACCTTCTTTTAGAAGGCAGGACCAGCAGCCCAGGGGTGGCACCACGCATCATAGGGTGAGCCCTCCCCATTCATCACTCATTGAGAAATGTCTTACAGCTGGATCTTGCAGACGCATTTCCTCAGCTGAGACTTTGTTCTTTCTGATGACTCTCTGTTTGTGTCAGGTTGACACACGAAACTAACCAGTACTACTTACTAGTAAATGATATCAGGAAAGGAATGGCTGCTTCCAGGAGTAACAGGATCATTAGGTCTAAGGACATTAGCTGAAGGCCTCCCAGCCACACAAGTATGGCAAGCCTGGTATTGTAAATAATATATCCTTCATGTTTGTTTGCTGTTTTATAGCCCAAGTTACCACACAGAGGCGAAATAAGTCAGCTTCATTCTTTCCTACAGAGCTAAGGAAGGAAACTTGAGATTCATATCAAATATTCCAAGCTCTTTCTTGTCCTCTCACTGTCTGGGAGTTTGGCTTGTTTATGAAGTTAGAGGTTCAGAGTGTCTAGGAATGGCCCATTTCCTTAATAATCCCCTGGGGAAGGCAATAGCAAAATATCTGGGCTGCAGATACTATCAGAAGAAGCAAAACTTAACCACCACCCAAAGCACCCCCTTTGTTCTCCCTTGGTTTTATTTCTCTTATATAGAAATTTCCATAGCATAGGTGTGAGTCCCTATCAGATAACTGGCGTACAGGCTCTCTGGTAAAACTGTCCATGGCTGTTCATTATAGAGCTCTGTTTCTCTCTTTGTTTCCTTTTCTAGGCAGAAGAGTCCTGTAAATGCAATGGCTGGAAGAACCCCAACCCCTCTCCCACTCCACCAAGAGCAGACCTCCAACAAATAATCGTTAGTCTGACTGAATCCTGCAGGAGCTGTAGCCATGCCCTTGGTAAGTCCCCAGATCAGCCTCCCAAAAGGGACTAACAACGTACTCTACCACATCTCACAACGTTTGTTTTGTGTCTGTGTACCATGTTTGTGTAAGAGCTGTGGCGGACAGAAGAGGGTAACAGATTCTTTGGAACTGGAGTTATAGATGGTTGTGAGCTGTCATGTGAGTGTTGGGATTCAAACCCAGGTCTCTGCTAGAGAGCTAGTGCTCTTAACCAGCTGAACTTCCCTCCAGTCTTCTTACCACTACTCTTAGGACAAATCTCCTCCACCTCTTTTTGGTGCTGAGAATGAAACCAGGGCTTTGCACATATAAAGCACATGCTTTGACACTGAACTATGACATCAGCCCTAGATGAATTTATCTTCCTTTTCTTACACACACACACACACACACACACACACACACACACACACACACCTAGCTGCCTTTCAGGTCTCATTGTGTAGCCAACCTGGTCTCAACTTCATGATGCTGCTGTGCTTTTTTCCTCAAGTGCCAGGATCACAGATACATGAAAATTCCGTTTCTGATCAAGTTCAGTGGGGAGCTGGTTGTTCTTAGATAACAGCATTTTGGTTATCTAATGTATTGCACTTGTCTGCCCGTGCTAAATAAGCCTGCTTTACTGTCCAGTATGGCAAGGATCAAGCATTGAACAAAATGGCATCACCAAGTCCTCCCTTACTCCTTCTATGCACCATCCATAAAAGGATGGCATTGTTGGCTTTGTCTTTCTTCACAGTTTGCTGTTGATTCAAGTGGTCCAGCCCCACCTCTGAGGTCAGCCCCCTGTTAAGCTGAATCTGATGTTTTGTTTTGTTCTCTGCTAGAGGGTATTTCAGTATTGATATTTCAGAGTAGGCAAGGACGATCTTCACTGGGAGTGGCTGCACTAAAGCACTTCTCAGAAGGAAACACAGTCTAGATCTCCCTGAAACCAGCACACTAAGAAGTGCATCCTTGTGGGTGTGATTAAAAGAAAAACACTTTCATTACAAAACATCTTGTTTGAAGCTGTAGACTGTGTTAATTATTTTTAAACAGTGCAAAGGAAAGAGTCCAAAAGTACCAGAGATGTCTTAACTTATAATATGCCAATTCTATAACTCATCTGTGGGTTAACAGACTGGGTGCTCTTTGAATTGAATCACCCGGGAAACACAATGTGCTTGATCTATGCCTGGGCTGTGTCTGTACTGAGTGGGAAATCCTGTTATTCCAAATCAATTATCATTTGAAAAAATTTTTTTCTTCCTTAGCTGGGAATTGTATGGTTCTGTGCATGTAATACATTCCAGAACTGTTACAAGTGACAAACTGCAGCTGATTTTGTTTCCCTTCATGTTTCTGAACGATCTTTGGCAGCAGATACCCTTCTTTTTCAATTCGTAGCGAAGAATGGAAAAAGAAGTATTCAATTATTTTATTCTGTTTAATTTTTTTTTGGTCCTCAGTGCTAGAAATCTAGCTGAGGACATTGTTTCAATTTCATACATGTGGACATATTTTGTCATATTCAATCTCAGTTCTATCCCCAACTCACTTATCTCCTCAAATATATCTCCTTCCAACTTTCATATCTCTCCTTCTCCTTTGTAATCTACTGAGTCCAGTTAGTGATGCCTTTAGGAATGTTGAAAAAGTTATGTTTTTATAGACTTATTTATATTTAAAGAACTAGGTACTGGATAAGATGACTTAGTGGTTAAAGAACTTTTGTACAAGCCTGATGACTTGAGTTCAATTCTTGGATCCCGTTTGGTGGAAGGAGAGAACTACCTTTCCAGAAATTGTCCACTGATGTGCATGCCCCCCCCAGCAATAAAAAAGCTACTGTTAAGAAAAGGGAAGCAATTTGTTGTTTGTATGAAGCCCTGCCCGTCTTAACTTAACCCTGAGTTCCACTCTCTGAGAATCTTCATGGAAAATAGCCCTTCTGAACCGCAGGGACACCATGGCCTTCCTGAGTACATCCCCATTTAATTAGTTTAGAAAACAGAACAGTGTAAAACAACCTTCCTAATGCTGCTACCCTTTAATACAGTCCTTCATGTTGTGGTGACCCCTAAGCATAAAATTATTTTTGTTGTTAGTTCATAACTGTAAATTTGCTACTGTTACGAATCATACTTAGGATATCTGATATGTGACATCTGTAGAAAGGTTGTTTGACCCCCAAAGAGGTCTTGACCCACAGTTTGAAAACCACTGCTCTACAGGAAAGAATAAATTTTGATTTATTCCTTTTTGTCAGCGATATAGTACCTTCATGTAGACCTCCTGCTTCAGCTTTCCAAAAGCCATTGCACTGGGAATCCCCCACCACTCTTCTTCCTAGACAGCTTTCTTAAACGGAAACATCTGTACATTTTCAAGAACTCTTAGGATTATTGCTGGAATGCTTTTCTCAGGGGTCTAGAAAATTGTTTTGTGAGATTACACTATTCTCCCCATGCTTACAACATGCAATCATAGAAAGTGGCTGACACACACCAACTAGTTTAACAAATACCTTGGATACATTGCCAATGTAATGATCATTAACATTTGTTTATTTTGTTTTATCTAACTCCTACCACTCCTCCTCCATCTTTTATCCCCTCACCTCCACCTTTTGGGTATTTTAAGAAAGTTATCTGGGCATTTAATCTCACCTTATGCATGCAGATTACTTCTCTCTTTCTCTGACTCTCTTTCTCTCTGCCTCTATCTCTCTTTCTCTCTGTGTGTACGTGTGTGTTCGTGTGGACAGGGTTGTGAAGATCAGAGATCAACTCCAGTGTCCTTCATCAGGAACACCATTATCTACTTTGTTTTTTGTTTGTTTATTTTGTTTTGTTTTTTTCGGAGACACAGTCACACTGTGTACAGCTGGTCTAGAACTTTATGTGGACCAGGCTGGCCTCGAACTTGCAGAGGTCTGCCTGCCTCTACCTCCAGAGTACTGGAATTCAAGGTATGCACCACCAACCTGAGCTAGGTAGCTTTCTTTTTGAGATAGACCCTCTGGTTGACCTGGGCTACCCCCAGTTCTGAGAGTATAAGCATGCGCCACCACACTCTGATGAGGAATGCTGTTCCTTGTTCTTCAGCCACTACGCCATCAGTTGGTATTGTCATTTTCAGTGCAACTGGAAGTTCTCTGTTATTGAATATTATGTTCATCTTTTTATCTATCTGCCTTCTAAGGAAAGTAGAGGTAGCTTCTAAAGTCTTGTTTTGTAATCACTATTCTCATGCTTTAGCTCATACTATTGAAATGACAGACACTAGGTGAGGGGCATCTTTTATTTTTGAAAAAAGTACAACATCATAAGTCTTGTTTTATTTGTTTGAGGTTGGGTTTCACTTAACCATGGCTGGCCTTGAATGTCTCATTTTCTGCCTTCTCCCCAAGTTTAGGGTTTGAAAATGTACACCAGCCACCTTTGAGTTTTAGCTATACTGTAAGTGAATCCAGCCAGTATGCAGGTTGTGGGGCTCAGGGTCAGAGGTTGGACCAGGCAGCTTGGCTTTCCATCCTCCTTCCTACACAACACTTTTTACTGAAGATTGCTTCATGCCCCTCCCTCCCCAGCTTCAGATCTGGTTGCCCATACCCTATGCCTTTTTTGATTTCCTTTTTGCCAGGGAATTCTTATCCTCCCAAGCCTATAATGCTAACAGATAAAGGTATCTCAGAGGTCTGCTGGACGCTTCCCTGTGTATATACATTAGCTGTTGTTTTTCTGAACTGTGATTCGGGGTTGCTGACCTTTGCTTGCAGTTCAGAATATATTTAATTCCTTGGATAAAATTGGGCTTATTCCTCACTGACGATATCAAATTGCATAATGTTTTAAAGAAAGAGATGGGGCAAGAGGGTGAAATGGC
Source organism: Myodes glareolus (assembly GCF_982192425.1). Lineage (NCBI taxonomy): Eukaryota > Metazoa > Chordata > Mammalia > Rodentia > Cricetidae > Myodes > Myodes glareolus. The sequence continues at coordinate 3,738,355 of NC_142043.1, read as the reverse complement.
AAGAGAGAGGGCTAACTGGCTTTGCTGAGTAGCATTGGCCCACAGATAAGGTCTCGTACCTTAGACTCAGTAATTGCAGTGTTTAAAACTGGGCCCTGTGTGCCTAATAGCACTTGAAATGTGGATCATTGATAAAGTTTCAAGTGTAAAATGCGTAAGTTGAAGGTGGACTATAGCAAATGAATGTAAAATACATACAATTGTCTTAGTTACTTTTCTATTGCTGTGATAAAACCCAAGGACTAAGGAAACTTAGAAGAAAGCTTTTAATTGGGCTTACAGTTTCAGAGGGTCAGAGTCCATGATAGTGGGTGACAGTGGCAGGGACAGCTAGGTGCTAGCATCTAGATTTGCAAGGAGGAGGCAGAGAGTCTTTTGACCACCGCCCCCCCACCCCAACTGGTGACATATCTTCTCTAACATGGTCACACCATCTAATCTTTCCCAAGCCATATACCAACTGGGGACCAAGTATTCAAACATCTGAGCCTACTGGTGGCCATTCTCTTTCAGACACCACAGTAACTTTCAAATATGGAGTATACAACAATAGGAATTGTTTGATATATATTAAGTTAACTATATGATTAAAGTGGACTTTGTCTACATTTACTTTTTAAAATTTATTTATTTTTATTTTATGTATATTGATATTTTGCCTGCATGTATGTCTGTAATGGTGTCAGATCTTGGGAGTTACAGACAGTTGTTAGATGCCATGTGTGTGCTGGGAATCGAACCTGGGTCCTCTGGAAGAGCAGTTAGTACTCTTAACCAGTGAGCCATCTCTCCAGCCCTACACTTTTTTAATGTTTGGGGGCATGGCGTCAGAGTCAGGTTTAGACCATGCATCACACATGCCCTACACTGACATATCCCCAATGATACTTTTTTATTTAAATATTTACTTACTTACTGTGTTTGCATATTTGCATGCATGTGTAAGAAGTTAAGAGGAGAATCACCTTTGCTTTACTGAGATGAGGTCTCTCTTGTTTCTCTTATTTGCTGTAGTTGTCTGAGGGCCTCAGGTCTAGGCTTGTGTGAAGCCAGCATTTTAACCTCTGGAGCCATCTTCACGATACTTCTTTGTTCTTTCTCTGTAGCTTTGGAGCCTGTCCTGGAACTAGCTCTTGTAGACCAAGTTGGCCTTGAACTCACAGAGATCCACTTGCCTCTGCCTCCCAAGTGCTGGGATTAAAGTCGTGCGCCACCACTGCCCGGCGATTAAAACAGGGTCTTATACATCTTAGGTTGGCCTCGATTGCCTGAACCTGTTCTGCCACCTGACTTCTCTTTATCATTTTTAGTGCAGTTATGGGGACATCTAAATAAGAATGTTGGTTCCTGTGAGTAATCTTATAGTGAGCTCTGACTCTTAGACTTCCTTTTTTCATTTCAAATCTGTGATTATGAAAGAGAAACAACGTTTTTTCTTTTTCTTTTTGTTTTTTTGACACAGGGTGTCTCTGTAGCTTTGGAGCCTGTCCTGGAACTAGCTCTTGTAGACCAGGCTGGCCTCAAACTCACAGAGATCCGCCTGCCTCTGCCTCCCAAGTGCTGGGATTAAAGACGTGTACCACCACTGCCCGGCTGAGAAACAATTTTTATATGATCAGCCTTTGCCCATTAGTCTGTTAACAGTTTTCATTGCATGCATTAATTTTCTAGCCTTGCTACTTCGTTTTTCTAAAGGGAAAAACTGATTTTAGGCAGTGTGGTAGCACATGCCTTTAATCTCAATACTCAGGAGTCAGATGTAGTTAGGTCTCCATGAGTTCAGGTTCAGCTGGGCCTACTTATTAAGTTCTAGGCCAGCCAGAGTTACATGATGAGGCCCTTAAAATCGATAACAACAGCAGCATCAACAGAAAACCCCAAAACTAAAAGCCAACAAATGGACCACAGCAGACTGATTTGTGCTGTTTCCAAATCATCCAGACACTTTGAGTATTCTTCCAGTTCAACAGACCTCAAAATTATTGGCAGGCCAGCCTTGAGAAGTACAGGTAAGTATAATTAGTCAGTGGAACTTAGCAAGGGTCATGGCAAACAGTGACCATGACCTATCTGTCTCCTGTTAAGCAACAGCTCATTGTGATTTTTCAGCAGCAGCAGACACTCAGCAAGTACCTCTTGGCTCTCTGGTGTTTGTAATGTGACATAGTGTTGTGTGGTGCCAGGGTGCGCTCTTCTGGAGAGATATCATAAGATGCCCAGTTGTCTTTCCTGGCCCTTCACCCCACCTGTGTGAGGTACACACAGTGGACACTAGAGCATGCGACCCCCAGGAATCTTTCTTAGGTATTTGAATATGGCTATTCTTAAGTAATTTTTATTCATACTTGTAGATAAGGTCTCACTTTGTGTCATAGGCTGGCCTTGAACTCATGATTCTCCTGTGTCAGCCTCTTGTTTTCCTGAACAATTTGGAATAATTATATCCATATTTCATAACAGACTTTGGAAGACGATTTGAATTGAAGTAAGGCCTAATAGATTTGACTATTAATTTCAAATGTATTGTATTATAAAGTAATTAGCTGGTTGTGGTGCACTGTTATAATCCCAGTACCAAGGAAGAAACCAAAGCAGGAGAACAAATATGAAACCAAAACTATCAAACAAAAGTATAGCTTATTTGGAAATAACTTTGCTCTTTGTTTTTATTTTTGAGACAGGATCTTCCTGTGTAGCTGAGGCTGCCCCTGAAAGTCACAGAGTTCTCCTGCTTCTACATTTCGTGTGCTGGGATTAAAGGTCTGTGCCATCGCACCCAGCTGGAGATAACTTTAAAATTTTAATTTATTTTAATTTTGTGTATGTGTACGTGTGTACCATATGCATGTTCTGCCTGAGGAGACCAGAAGACTTTTATTAGGTCTTCTGGGACTTGTGTTCAGATGGTTATGAGCCATGGTATGGGTGCTGCGAACTGAATCTGGACGCTCTTCAAGAGTACAAGTGCCGTCTCTAAATGGCTGGGTGTGGTGGCCTTTAATCCCAGCACAGAGGCAGAGGCTGGAGAATCTGAGTTCAAGGCCAGCCTGGTCTACAGTGTGAGTTCCAGGACAGTCAGGACTATGCAGAGAAATCCTGCCCCTAAATAAATAAATAAATTCATAAAATTTTAAAGTCATGAGAACAATGGTGAAAAATGTTCCATGTGTCCTTCCCCTAGGTTTTACTTGCTGGTAACCTTTTATCTTATTTGCTTTTCTATTTGTTTTACCTTTTATAGTTTTACACACACACACACACACACACACTCACACACACACACACAAATAAAAGTATCTTTGCTGGATAGTTTTATGTTGACTTGACACAGGCTAGTGTTACCTTAAAGCAGAAAATTCAGTTGAGAAAATGCCTCCGTGAGATCAGACTGTAAGGCATTTTCTTACAAGTGATTGATGAGAAAGGCCCATTGTGGGGGGTCCTGTTCCTGGGCTGGTGGTCCTGAGTTCTTTAAGAAAGCAGACTGAGCAAGCCAGAAGAAACAGGTCAGTAAGCAGCTCACCTCCATGACCTCTGCATCAGCTCCTGCCTCCAGGTCCCTGCCCGGCTTGGGTTCCCGTCCTGACTTCCATCAGTGGAAGCTAAAGCTAAAATAAACCCTTTCTTCCCCTAGTCGGTTTTGGTCATGTTTCATCATAGCAATAAAAACCCTAATCAGGACAATATTTTTATATAATCCCTGCTCAATTCTCAATTACAATAAGTTTAACAATATAATATGTGTGTCTAATTTTCTCAGCTAACCCAAAGGTTAACTTCATATTACATTATCCTCTCCTTTAAACATCCAATCAAGATTTGCAAAAATAGTTAGTTGTCCTGTCTTTTTAGTCTTCTTTAATTTGGAAAAATTTCTTAGCCTTTTTAAAGTGACACTGACATTTTTAGAGAGACATGTTTTCAATTTGAAAGCATATCATGAAAGTGCCAGGGTGGTGGCTCATGCCTTTAGTCTAGCACTGGGGACGCAGGGGCAGAGGACCTCTATGTGTTTGAGGTTAACTGGGTTTTTACTGCAAGTTCCACACTAGTCAAGGCTACACAGGGAGACTTTTCTCCACAAAGAACAAAGTGTTTCTCGGAAATTCCTTCTCTTGGTTCCTTTAGGACATACTGTTGAAAGACCAAGCTAGACAATAGAGTTGCTATTCTAAACAATAAATTAAATTTTCTTTTCATCTTTTCTTTTCCCTTTCCTTTCTTGCTCTGCCCTTCCTTTCCTTTCCCTTCCTTTCTCTTTCCTTCCCTTTCTCTTCCCCTCCCTCCCTCCCTCCCTCCCTCCCTCCCTCCCTCCCTCCCTCCCTCCCTCCCTTCCTCCCTCCCTTTCTTCTTCCCTTTCTTCCTTATTTTCTTTTTTTTATCAGACAGGGTTTTTCTGTGTAACAGCCCTAACTGTCATGGAACTCACTTTAATTAAAGGCATGTGCCGCCATGCCTGGCTTTAAATTTTTTTTTTAAATTATTCATTTATTTCATCACATGATTTTTGATCGAATGTTTGTATGTGTACTGCATGCAATGATTGCCCATAGAGACCAGAAAATGTCAGAATATCACCCCACCCACCCCAGATTGGAATAACACACAGTTATATTGGTTCTAGGAACTGCTTCCAGGATGTCTGGAAGAGCAGCCACGGTTCTTAAACATGGAGCCATCTCTCTAGCCTCCAAATTTAAATTATATACCATCAAATCTATTCAGTCAAACCCAGGTCCTTACAAACTTCGTAAACCTCTGCATAGTATATGACAAATGGACTGTTAGTTCCTCAATTCTTTTAATGCAGTAGGAAAAGACCAGCATCCTTGACAGGCAGGCGGAGGAAATGGTAGTTCTAGAGAGAACAGTATCCTGTGGGAAGAAATGGACAACACTTAATCCCGGCAGCCATGCTGTTTTACAGCTTGATCTGCTATGAGAAGCCCACCAGATAAGGGCAGTGGTTAGGGAACAGGGGTTTCTCTCATACTGGTGGTACACTGTACTGATGAAAACTTCTCAAGGGGTCAGGAAGCACTCTTCAAAGCTTCAAACAGCATACCCCTGCTGAGCTTTGCAGGCACTGGGACTTGGCAGGATTTTAAAGTTGAAACCAGCCAAGACAACGAAGTACACAGTGAGACATTGTGGGTGTGGGGGTGGCAGGGAGGTGGCAGGGGGGTGGTGGTGGCAGGGTTTGGGGGAGGACTTGGGCATCATGGTACAGACTTGCAATTTATTTTTTTTATTGCTATAATCACATTCCTGTGTATTAAACTGTTACATCTTAATTATTTATATAGCTCATTGGTCCAATAGTATAAAAATGTATCTTATCCCAAAATTTATCTCAAAATTTATCTTATTCCATGTTCAGAGATAAAAGGGTTAAGTATTCTTCCCATTGTTTTCTGGAGGCAAGTCCTTGTTTAGAGTCTGACAGCAATCGCATGCTGGTTTCTGAAGCTGCTGTATGAAGAGGATGCTGAAGATCATCACTGTACAGCATACAGCACACAGTGACATAAGGGCTCTTGTGTTCACCAATTTGGGCACACTTCCAAAATATTCCCAATAGTCCAGTTTTATTTCTGTCCAGGAGGCTGGGTGCCAGGGATCAGATATAAGCACACGTACATATAAGCAGCAAGACTACAGTCAACACACTCTGAAAACTGAAAATGGCAGACATAGTGAGGCCAGTCCTGGTCCAGTCACATCACCCTTCTGCGCCAGAGCGGAAGAGAACCCAGGCTTCCAATTTCTGCACTTGGGAGGCAGAGGCAAGAGTGTTACCACAACTTTGAGGCCAAGAGACCAGCCTGGTCTACATAGCAAGTTCCAGAAGATCCAAGTACACATAGTTAGACCCTGTCTTAAGAAAATAAACCAAGCAACACTCTGAAAAAGGAATTGTTTAAATTTCCATTATTTCTAGGACTATACATAGTTTGCATCAAAGCAGGTTATGGTGGAACACACCTTTAATCCCAGCATTTGGGAATCTGGGGCAGATTTCTTTGAGTTAGGCCAGCCTGGTCTACATTAGTAAGACATTGTTCCAAAAGAAAAACAAATAGTTTGGTGTGGTGGCGTAGGCCTTTTATTCTAGTGCCCAGGAGACAGAGGCAAATGGATCTCGGAGTTTGGGGCTAGCCTGAACTATAGAAATAATAGTTCCAGGGCAGCCAGAGCTACACAACAAAACCTTGTCTCATAAAATAAAATAAAATGTCAGTTAATTGCAGAAATAATACATTTCATCATTTCATTATTATTTTTGGACCACTTAGGCTGGCTTCCTGCTTTTCATTGTCTTGCCTAAGCCTTGTGTAGGCAGAGCCTATTCATTTGTTCCTGGCCACCCTGACCCAAAATATAATAATCACACAGAAACTATATTATATAAAACACTGCAGGACCAATAGTTTAGGCATATTGCCAAGTACTTCTTATATCTAAAATTAACCCATTTCTATTAATTTGTGTATCGCCACGTGGTTGTGGCCTACTGGTGAGGTTCCATCTGTCTGACGTCTGTCTCCTAGGTCCTTCTCCTGCAGCAGCTCCCTGGCTTCTCTTTGGCTGCGCCTACTCTCTCTCTACATCTCTGTTTGAATTTCACACCTGGCTTTTACTCTGTTAAGCCATTGGCTGAAAGCAGCTTTATTCATTAACCAATAAAAGTAACACATACACATAAGGACTTTCCACACCAGCCTTGTGTGCTTCTCAGCCTTTGCTCTCACTAAATTCCCATCACCAGGTAGCTTCTTCAAATGTCAGTCTATTGGGAACCTCCAGCCTCCTTATCCCCCAAACATAAGGGTACCACCAACAAGGCAAATTGGCCTCTTAGATAGTGTGACATGTCATCTAAATGACAGCTGTCCTTCCTCCCCATCAGTCACCGGATTCAGTCATTCCTTAAATTCCAGATGGCCCTGTCTGTTCCCAGGGTAGTCTAAACATGGCCTTACTCATGCAACCACATCTGTCACCCTAAGATCACTTGTCTGAGTTACTGTATCCCTGCTGTGACATCTTCCAAAGTGATTAAGGGGAGAAAGGGTTTGTTTTGGTTTGCAAGTGTTCAAACACATCAATGGGTTGGTGTGAGGATTTCATATTTAAACCACACTTCTCATTTTTTGGGTCTGTTTGCTAGAATTGGAGATACTGAACTTATCTCTGGACTCCGGGCACTGAGTAATTCCCCAGTCACGCCAGCACCTCTAACTGCAAGGCAGAGCTGTTCACTGATAAGCAACTTGTACTGAGCCCTAAAGAACCACTTAGTACTAATAGGAACCCTTAATCTTAAAAAATAAACCTTTTTTAGATTTATTAATTTTTATGGATGTTTTGCTTTCTTATATGTCTGTGCACCACATGTGTGCCTGGTGCTTATGGAGGCCAGAAGAGGGCATTGGATCCTCTGTGTGGGTGCTAAGAATTGAACTTGACCCTGGAAGAGCAGCTGGGCTGACCTGTCTCTTCAGTTCTTTGTTTTCTAAAGAAGATTTTTGATTTAAGCAGTCATTCTTACATTCTTTTTTTTTTTTTTAATCTGTTTTTCTTTGTGTGGCTGATGAGGTTTGAACTCAGGGCCTCACACATGCTATGCAAGTGCAGCATGAATCCAGCATGAAACTGGTAAGTCCTAAGAAGGCATCGTTTTTAAGACATAGTCCTAGGACTGGGGACATTGTTAGAGCAATTTCTGCTCTACTAGAGGATCCAAGGTCCAATTCTTAGCTCATAAGTGTTTGTTATGCTAATGCCATGGTACCTGCCTTTCTCTTTTGTACTCCTTGGATAATAGGGAGGCATATGGTACACATACATACATGCAGGCAAACATACATACAAAAGAAATGATTTTTTTTAAAAGAAAAAGAAAGCCACGTGGCGGTGGCACACACCTTTAATCCCAGCACTTGGGAGGCAGAGGCAGGTGAATCTCTGTGAGTTTGAGGCCAGCCTGGTCTACAAGAGCTAGTTCCAGGACAGGCTCCAAAGCTATAGAGAAACCCTGTCTCGAAAAAACAAACAAACAAAAACAAAACAAAACAAAAAAACAAAGAAAGAAAGAAAGAAAGAAAGGAAGGAAGAAAGAAAAAAAAAGAAAAGAGGGGCTGGAGAGATGGCTCAGAGGTTAAGAGCACTGGCTGTTCTTCTAGAGGTCCTGAGTTCAATTCCCAGCAACCACATGGTGGCTCACAACCATCTGTATGAGATCTGGTGCCCTCTTCTGACCTGCAGGCATAGATGGAAGGAATGCTGTATAATAAATAAATAAATCTTTAAAGAAAGAAGAAAAGAAAAGAAAAGGAAGCTAAGTGGTGTAGGACACGTCTTTAATTCTAGCCCTCTTCAGTTAGGGGCTGGGCAAATTTCTCTCTCTCTCTCTCTCTCTCTCTCTCTCTCTCTCTCTCTCTCTCTCTTCCTCCCCCTCTCTCTCTCTTTCTTTCTCTCTCTCTCACTGTATGTGTGTGTGTGTCTCTGTCTCTGTCTGTCTCTCTCTCTCATGCACACACACAAACACAGGCAAAGATGGAAGCAGAGGCAGGCAGATCTCGCTGAGTTTAGAACCAACATGGTCTAAATAGTGAATTCTAGGTTAGTCAGGGATATGTAATGAGACCCTGTCTCAAACAAACAAAATAAAAATCAGCCCCCCCCCAAAAAAACCAAAAAACAAGATAAAAATTAGTAAATTTCAATGTGCAGATCTCTCGTGTTTGCCCTGACACAGGGGCGCTTGGTGTGGTAGGAGGTGTGGTGAGAGATAAAAAGGTAGGAGGTGTGGTTACAAGGTGCTAACCTGGAAAATATAGAGCTGATTCCTTCTGCGGCAGCGATAAACCACAGGCACAGGAGCACAGCCGCAGCTTTCCTCTTCGTGACTAAATGTGGCTTTGCATAGAGCAATGGGACTCACCATGGCATTTTCATAATATACCATTATACTTTGTCCTAATTCAGGACCGTCAGAGTGTTATTTTGAAATCCAGGTTGTTCCCAAATTCTCAGTTCTTCTGCCTCAGTCTCCTGGGTGCTGGAGATAATACAAAGATACAGTGCTAATGCTTGTGAATTCAGATGTGTCCACTACATTTATTTAGGTAAGCAGATTACAAAAATTGCTTTGGCCTCTGTAATTTTTAAAAATTTTATATCCTGTAATTTTTTTAAAATTTTAATTATCTTTTCTCATTTTATAGGCTAAATCCAGTTCTCACTTCTTTCTTTCCTCCTGCTCCCTCCACCTTATCCCCTTCCTTCCCCGATCCCCTCCCCAATCCACTCCTCAGAAAATGTAAGGCTTCCCATGGGCAGTCAACAAAGTCTAGCACATTGCTTTGAGGCAGGACCAAGGCCCTCCACATTTATTAGGCTGAGCAAGGTATCCCTTCAGAGAGAATAGGAGCCAAGCAGTAGGAATAAATTCTGGTCTTACTGTCAGTGGCCCCACAGTCTGCCCCAGCCATACAACTCTCACCCACATTCATAGGGCCTAGTTTGGTCCTCTGCTGATTCCCTTGCTGTCAGGCTGGAGTTGATTGTTTCCGTGGGGATCCCCATCATGATCTTGACCTCTTTGCTCATATTCTCATTTTTCCCTGTTTTCAACTGGTCTTTGGGAGATCAACCTAATGCTCCACTATGGTTCTCTGCATCTGCTTCCATCATTTGGTGGATGAAGGTTTATGATAACATTTTAAGATAGTTATCCATCTGACTACGGGGCAAGGCCAGTTCAGGCACCTTCTCTATTGCTTAGGGTCTTAGCTGGGGTCATCCTTGTTGATTTCTGGGAATTTCTCTAGTGCCAGGTTTCTTACTAGTTCCACAATGGCTCCCTCAATCAAGATATCTCTTTCTTTGTTCTCCATTTCTGTTTTTTTCCTATCTCGACCATCCCATTCCCTCTAGTTCTCCTTCCCCTTCCTTTTCTCCCTTCCTCCTCTTTTTTCACCTTCCCTCTTCTCCCCACCCCCATGCTCCTAATTTTGTCAGGAGATCTTGTCTATTTCTCCTTCCCAGGGGAATCTATCTATGTTTCTCTTAGTGTTCTCCTTGTTACTTAGCTTCTCTGGGGTCGTGGCCTATAGGTTCCTTATCCTTTGCTTTACAGCTAGTATTCACCTATGAGTGGGTACATACAGTGCACATCTTTCTGGATCTGGGTTACCTCACTCAGGATGTTTTTTTCTAGTTCCATCCATTTGCATTCGAATTTCAAGATGTCATTGCTTTCTACCTCTGAGCAGTACTCCATTGTGAACCACATTTTTTTTTTTTATCCATTCTTCAATGGACAGGCATATAGGTTGATTCTAGGTTCTGGTTTTACAAAGAATGCTGCTATGAATATAGTTGAACAAATGTCCTTGTAGTATGATTGAACATCCTTTGAGTATATGCCCAAGAGTGGTATTGCTGGGCCTTGCTATAGGTTGATTCCCAATTTCCTGAGAAACTGCCATAGTGATTTCCAGAGTGGTGGTACAAGTGCACTCCCACCAGCAATGGAGGAGTGTTTCCTTTATCCACATCTTCTCCAGCATAAGCTGTCATCAGTGTTTTTTATCTTAGCCATTTTGACAGGTGTAAGATGATATCTCAGAGTCGTTTTGAATTCCCGTTCCCTGATGGTTAAGGATGTTGAACATTTTCTTAAGTGTCTTTCAGCCATTCTGTTGAGAATTCTGTTTAGATCTGTACCCCATTTTTTTTTCTTTTTTTGGTTTTTGGAGACAAGGTTTCTCTGCAGCTTTTTTTAGCCTTTCTGGAACTAGCTCTTGTAGACCAGGCTGGCCTTGAACTCACAGAGATTCTCCTGCCTCCCAAGTGCTGGCCTGGCTGTACTGCATTTTAAATTGGATTATTTGATATTTTGATGTCTAATTTCTTGAGTTATTTATATATTTTGGAGATCAGTCCTCTGTCTGATGTGGAACTGGTAAAGATCTTTTCTCATTCAGAAGGCAGCTCTTTTGTCTTATTAACTGTCCTTTGCCTTACAGAAGCTTCTCATTTTCAGGAGGTCCCATTTATTTATTGTTGCTCTTAATATCTGTGCTACTGAGGTTATATTTAGGAAGTAGTCTATTGTGCCCATGCATTGAAGGCTACTTCCCATTTTCTCTTCAGTCTGATCAGATTTATATTGAAGTCTTTAGTGCATGTGGACTTGAATTTTGTGAATGGGGATAGATATGGATCTATTTGCATTCTTCTACATGCCGACATCCAGTTATGCCAATACCATTTGTTGAAGATGCTTTTTTTTACATTGTATAATTTTATCTTCTTTGCCAAAAATCAGATATTCATAGGCATGTGGATTGATAGCTGCGTCTTCAGTTTGATTTCATTGTCAACCTGTCTGTTTTTATGCCAGTACTAGGCTATTATCATTACTGTAGATATTATAGATAGAGTTTGAAGTCAGGAATGGTGATGCCTCTAGAAGTTTTTTTTTAATGCAGGATTGTTTTGGCTATCATGGGTTTTTTGTTTTTCCACATGAAGTTGAGTATTGTTCTTTTGCGGTCTGTGGAGAATTGTGCTGTTTTTGATTACATTGAATCTGTAGATTGCTTTTGGGAAGATTGCCATTTTCACTGTGTTGATCCTACCTACCCAAGAGCATGGGAGATCTTCAATTTCATTCTTCAAAGATGTAAAGTTCTTGTTGAACAGTTCTTTCACTTGTTTAGTTAGTGTTACCCCAAGATATTTTATGTTATTTGTGGTTATTGTAAATGGTGATGTTTCTCTGATGTATTTCTCAATTTCTTTATCATTCATATATAGGAGGGCTACTGATTTTTTTTTAAAAGTTGATCTTGTATCCTGCCACATTATTGAAGGTGTTTATCAGCTGTAGGAGGTTTCTGGTAGAATTCTTGGGGTCACTTATGTATCCTATCATATCATCTGCAAATAGCAAAAGTTTGACTTCTTTCTTTCCAATTTGTATCCACTTGATCTCTTTTTCCTGTCTTATTGCTTTAGTCAGAACTTCAAGACCTATGTTGAATAGATAATGGAGAGAGTGGTCAGCCTTGACTTGTTCCTGATTTTAGTGGAATCCCTTGGAATTTCTCTGCATTCAATTTGATGTTGGCTGTCAGCTTGCTGTATATTGCTTTAATTTTGTTTAGATATGTTCCTTGTATGCCTGATCGCTCCAAGAACTTTACCAGGAAGGGGTGTTGGATTTTGTCAAATGCTTTTTCAGCATCTAGTGAGATGATAATATGTTTTTTTTCTTTCAGTTTATTTATTACAATGTGTTACAATGTATCAGTGTATTACATTGATAGATTTTCATATGTTGAACCATCCCTGCATCTCTGGGATGAAGCCAACTTGATCATTGTGGATGATTTTTTATGTGTTCTTGTATTCAATTTGCCCCTATGTTACTTAATATTTTTGCATCATTGCTCATGACTGAGATTGGTCTGTAATTCTCTTTCTTGGTTGAGTCTTTGTGATTTCTGTATTAGGGTAACTGTAGCCTCATAGAAAGAATTTGGCAATGTTCCTTTTGTTTCTATTATGTGGAACAATTTGAGGAGTATAGGTATTACCTCTTCTTTGAATTTCTGGTTGAATTCTGTGATAAAACCATCAGGCCTTGGACTTTTTTTAATTGGGAGGCTTTTGATGATAACATCTATTTCCTTGCAGGTTATAGGTCTATTTTATTGTTCACTTGATCTTGATTTAATTTTGGTATGTAATACCTATCCAGAAAATTGTCCATTTCCTTTACGTTTTCTAATTCTGTGAAATACGGGTTTTTGTAGTATGACCTAATGATTTTCTTGATTTCCTCAGTGTCTGTTGTTATAGCCTCCTTTTCATTTCTGATTTTGTTAGTTGGATCTTCTCTCTCGCCTTTTGATTAGTTTAGATAAGGGTTTTTCTGTCTTGTTGATTTTTTTCAAAGAACCAGCTCTTTGTTTCATTGATTTTTTTTTTTTTTTTTTGTATTGTGTTGAGAGAGGGCTTGCTTTTCATCCCGGCCACCCAGCTAGCTTACACCGGAAATAATCACTGAGAAATTGTATTAACTAAATTACTGCTTGGCCCATAAGCTCTAGCCTCTTACTGGCTAACTCTCACATCTTGATTCAACCCATTTCTAATAATCTGTATGTCACCACAAGGTGGTGCCTTACAAGGAAAGATTCAGCATGTCTGACCTGGCGGCTGGCTCCATGGCGGCAATCTCTGACCCTGCTTTCTTCCTCCCAGAATTCAGTTCTATTTACCCCACCTACCTATGTTCTGACCTATCAGGCCAAACAGTTTCTTTATTAATTAACCAATGAAAGCAACACATAGATAGAAGAACCTCCTACACCAGTGTTGTTTTCTTTGTTTCTATTTTATTGATTTCGGCCCTCAATTTGATTATTTGCTGTCTTCTCCTCCTCCTGGGTGATTCTGCCTCTTTTTGTTCTAGAGCTCTCAGGTGTGTTGTTAAGTCAGTAGTGTGAGATTTCTCCACTTTCTTTATACATAAAGTGCCTTAGTGTTATGAACTTTCTTCTTATCACTGCTTTCTCAGTATCCTATTGAATTCTAGGAGTATTTAATTTCTTTCTGTCTTTCTTCCTTGATACAGGGATGATTTAATTGAGCACTGTTCAATTTCCATGAGTTTGTAGGCTTTCTGTAATTAATGTTGTTGCTGAATTCTAACTTTAAACCATGGAGATCCGATAAGATACAGGAGGTTATTCTAATTGTTTTTGTATCTGTTGAGGTTGGCTTTGTTACTGAGAATGTGATCAGTTTTACAGAAGGTTCCATAAGGTGCTGAGAAGAAGGTATATTCTTTTGTGTTTGGGTGAAATGTTCTGTAGATGTCCACTGAGTCATGATATCTGTTCTCTTACTTCTCTGTTGCGTTTCTGTCTGGTTGACCTGTCCATTGGTGAGAATTGGGTGTTGAAGTGTCCTACTATTAGCGTGTGGGGTTTGATTTGCGATTTAAGCTTTAGTAATGTTTCTTTTACATATGTGGGTACTCTTGTATTTGGACCATAAATATTCAGGATTGAGACTTCATCTTGACGAATTTTTCCTGTGATGAGTATGAAGAGATGTTCTTCTCCATCTCTTCTTATTGATTTTAGTTTCAAGTCTATTTTGTTAGATAGCTATACCTGCTTGTTTCTTGAGTTCATTTGATTGGAAAAATCTTTTCCCATTCTTTTTTCTTTGAGGTAATGTCTCTCTTTGAGGTTGAGGTGTGTTTCTTGTATATAGCAGAAGGATAAATCCCGCTTTTGTATCCATTCTGTTACCCTATTTCATTTTATAGGTGAATTGAATCCATTGATATGAAGAGATATTAGTGACCAGTGGTTGTTAATTCCTGTTATTTTTCATTGGTAGTGGTCGAGTGTTTTCCTTCTTTGGGGTTTGCTGGTGGGAAGTTATCTATTGCCTGTGTTTTGCTGGTGCCATTAGCTTCCTTGGGTTGAGGTTTTCCTTCTAGTACTTTCTGTAGGGTTGGATTTGTGGATAAGTATTGCTTAAATTTGGTTTTGTCATGGAATATTTTGTTTTCTCCATTGATGGTAAGTATATGTATTGCTGGGTATAGTAGTCTGAACTTGCATCCTGGATCTCTTGGTGACTGCAGCACATCTATCTAGGCCCTTCTGGCTTTCGTGGTTTCCATTGAGAAGTTGGGTGTAATTCTGATAGGTCTGCCTTTATATGTTACTTGGCTTTTTTTTTCTTTGCAGCTCTTAATATTCTTTATTTTGTAGGTTTTGCATTTTCATTATATGGTGAGGGGACTTTTTTTTTGTCCAATCTATTTGTTGTTCTGTAAACTTCGTGTACTTTCACAGGCATATTCTTTAGGTTAGAAATTTATTTTCTATGATTTTGTTGAATATATTTTCTCTGCCTTTGAGTTGGAGTTCTACTTCCTCTATCCCTATTATTCTTAGATTTGGTCTTTTCATGGTGTCTGAGATTTCCTGGATGTTTGTGTTAAGAATTTTCTTTGATAGATGAGTCTATTTCCTCTATAGTACCTTCAACATTTATGAATCTCTCTTCCATCTCTTGTATTTTGTTGGTTATGCTTGCATTGGTAGTTCCTGTTCATTTACCCAGATTTTCCATTTCCAGAATTTTCTCATTTTATGTTTTCTTTATTGCCTCTTTCAGTGTTCAAATCTTGAACTGTTTCCTTCACCTGTTTGATTGCTTTTTCTTTGCTTCCTTGTCTTTCTTTAAGATATTTATTGATTTCTTCCAAGTTTTTCTTTACCTTTTCCTCCAATAATTTTAGGGATTTTTTTTCATTTTCTCTTTAAGAATCTCTGTCATCTTCATAAAGATCTTTTAGATCATTTTCTTCTGCTTCTTCTTGGTTAGGATCATCAGGTCTTCCTGTTGTATGACCACTGTGTTCTGACATTACCAGGTTGCTTTTAAGATTTTTGAATGAATTTTTGCATTGGTGCCTATCAATTTCTTCCTCTGTTGGAGCTGACAATGTCTTTACGTCTTGTTCCAATCCTTGCAGTTGCTGTCTGTGTCTTAGGGAGCTGCTGAGGTTTTTCTTGACCCACTCTTTGTTTGCTCTGTGCAGTTGCAACCTGTGCTTCAGTTTCTCTGAGGTCACAGGGGATGGGTGGGCTTGAGTGTGGAGTGGGCCTTGTAGCTTACAGGGTCTGATGGATGGGGGTGTATTGAAGCAGCCTACCTGCAGGAAGATTGCCTACTGGCTCGCTAGTGAAGCTGATGCAGGTGGGGCAGGGGCCTGGGGTTTTGCCCTGGGTCTGAATGCCTACAGAGTGGGGTTCCCAGTTGACTGACTGATCTCTCACCTCTTAGTCCACTCTGTGTAGTTGCAATCTGTGCTTCAGAGTTCCTCTGAGCTTGCAGTCGATGGCGCCTCAGTAATTTATTTTTATTGTGTGTGTGTTTGTGTACTTGTGTATTCGAGTGTGTGCTATACTGTGCTTATGGAGCCAGAGGACAATTATTTGGAGTTGGTTATCTCCTACTGTGTGAGATAAGAAGGTTGAACTAAGTTTCTCAATCTGAACAGTAAAAACCTTTATCCACTGAGCCAACTCACTGAAAGCCACCATATTTGGTTACTTATTATTGTGTGCATGTGTGTTCATGTAGGTGTGAACATGACATAGCACTTGTGAGGAGGTCGGAGGACAACTTTCAGGAGTCTGTTGTTTCCTTCCAGTGTGGATTCTGGGGATTGAACTTGGGTCATCAGACTTGTGTGGCAAATGGGTCCCCTGGTGAAACATCTTGATGACTGGCTCCACTATGATGTATAGATCTAATTAACCTCAACAGTAAGAACCAGGAGTCAGACACAGAGTGGAAACCTAAAGGATCAGAGAAGCAGAGGAGCAGCCGCCAGTTGCTTCCTACCTCTTGGGTTCTTCAGTCCAAAAATAGGCTGATATTCTCTCTCCATCCCTCTTTATCACTTCTGGTCTCCTCGCTACACAAATCTCCAGAACTCTATGGTTAACTAGTGACTAGCTCCACCCTCTGGCTCCAAGCTAGCTTTATTTGTCAGAACAAAAACAAAATATCACACAATATTATCCCTTTTTGTCTAAATAAAAAAACCCTGTTTTTCGAGACAGGGTTTCTCTGTGTAGCTTTGGTGCCTTTCCTGTAACTAACTCTTGCAGAAAAGGCTGGTCTCATACTTACAGAGACCCACCTGCCTCTGCCTCCCGAGTACTGTGATTAAATATGCGTGCCACCACCACCAGGCTAAAGACATAGGTTTTAACTAACCTAATAAAACTATATACAATAAATACAATAATTATATCCAAATATATACAGGCAGTAATTACATTAACAATGTCTAGTCCATATACATTTGACAAAGTCAGAGAAAATGCTCCATTATCTATGCTCTCTTGAGCATTCCAAAGTGTAGAACCTAATTCAGTTTCTATCCCAACTTGGTTTATCAACCCAGAACTTTCTCTTAATGTCTTTCAACCTTACGTACTTTACACCTTTCTTGTGAGTTTCTTTTCTGAATTTATTAACCAAAAAAAAAGCTTTAACTATAACTATCTAGTCTTCAACTCCATCAGAAACCTAAGTAGGATATAATATTATGTGAGTAACAGTAAGTACAGAGCAAACAACTTCCAAACTTAAGAAAGGTGAGAAACGTCTGACTGCTTGGACAGTCACCTCAAGCTCCTTTGTAATGTTGGGCCATCCAACTTTGGCCCACAGGCGTAGAATATCTTAGAGACTTTTCTGTGAAGCAGGAAATTCTGAAGAGCTGTCCTACCTTGTCTTGGTAGTGTGTGGCAATCCTGTTATATATGCATGCTTTATGTACTGATATATATTTACCATATTGCAATGTATACTTGCACATTGTTTATATTTGGAGGTCACGTTGTCCTCATTTATTGCACAGTTGTTTATTATCTCAGTCTTTAAGTTAGATACATATTGAGAATTATATAGATCAACAGTCAACTAAGTTTGTCATTTATAATTAGACTAATCAGGTTCTTTAGATACATAGAGATTATATTCAGTATAGATAGATAATCTTCAACCTCTTCAAAGAGCTGTAGAAAATGGCCTTTTTCTACAGCTAATTCAATTAGCTAATCTAATTCAGAGTTCTGTGGTAGGGAGACACAATCGCTCCTGGCAACACCGATCTATTCCCAAGAGAATGTTAAGCACCAAAGACACTCTACCTGGAGCCTTTCTTCTTGGCAGAACTGGCCTTTGGGTAAAGAAATGCTCATACCTCAACTACTGACAGAGTTATAGAATATCCGTAAATGGATAAAACAGGACTGTCATATCCTACCAAGACAGGGTAAGATAGTTTTGAAGTTTCTTGCCTTTGAAAATGGTATGTCAGTTACGTCAGGCCTTAGCCAAAGTTGGTTGCTTCAACGCTGCAAACGTGACTTTGGGTGTTTGCCCAGGTAGCCAGTTGTCTCTGTGATTTGTTACATGTTCTGGAAGTTGTTTGATTGCACTTCCCAATTACTCAGGTAACATTATTTCCCTTCTCAGATCTTCGATGGGATTGAAGATTATATAAACGTAGTTACTTTCCTTTCATGACTTGGCCAAGTTATTTGTTATACAAGACTTAAGCTAGTTAGAATAGGATATTTGTATTTATTGTATATAATTTCATAGGTTTGTACTTATTGTATATGATTTCGTAGTAGGCTTAGAACTTTCTTACTTAAACAAAAGGGGGAGATGCTGCGGGAGCTCCTTCTGCTCTTTCAGCCAATCGCCACTGAGTTACCAGCCCATTGGGGCGTGGTCTCTCTCCCTTTAAAAAAAGCAGCGGCTGTCCTCCACTCTCTCTTTGGCTTCCGGCTCCGCTTCCAGCGTAGACTCCTTTCCTGTTCGCACAGAGGGGCTGTTGTCTGGGACGGTAATCTGTAAGTTTTTTCCCCTTTGATTAAATAACCATTCTATTAATCATAATTCCAAACTGGTGTGGGATTGTCTGTGACTTACGCCTTCATATATATATATATATATATATATATATATATCTTGCTTGTCTAATTTGGACAGCATACTGTCATCTGTTTTTTCCCCAGAGTCTTTTCCCACATAGATAGTAAACTCCATAGGAGTCTCTTCAGTGCCCATCATCTTCTCTGAAGTTGGTTTGTGCTTCCAGGAGCAAGCATGTCTCATCATCATTAAATAAAAGAGCCTATGTTTTTAAAATATCTTAAATGCCATTTTCTGTAGATCTCTGAATTGTTTGAAGACCAACTGTCTATCTAAAGTATATTACTGTTTGGCCTTGCAAACATACCTAAAATGACTGCAAGTTTGATTGTAATAGTTGACTAATAAGCAGAATTTCTTTTTTTATCCTAAAAAGTTTGTATTAAAACTTTCAAGGACTAGAAATTTACATTACATTGTTAAGTGAGTAATGTAGGTACAACACCTTAAACATCTATGTGCAAAAATAACCCTAAATTCATATCAGATGCAAAAATCATAAACAAGAGTAGAAACATATATTTGGTATAACAAAAATAACTCAAGTTTGTATCAATATAAAAAATACATATCATATAAAATATATGAGTAATATTTGTTCTTTTAATTTAAAAGTAGATTCAATAATCTACCATTTATCCTATCGTTTCTATATCCCCACTTTTTTTTCAGAACAAGATCCCTGAATCTAATCTCCTTTGTTCAGTTTTTTTCCCTGATTTTTACCAATAACAACTTGTAGCAACCACCCCCATAAATAATGATAGATATCCATAACCCATTTGAATGACCAAAAATCGCCTACCTCACCTCTTGGGAATGTGGTCATTGTGTTCTTAAAATTATTTCCTGTTGTCTGGGGGTGATGGTATCTTTTGGGGACCCTGAAAAAATTTTGATAATTGTCAACTCCTGGAAGAGCCAGCTGTATCATTTGTTTTTTTGGTCTCTGTGTAGTAGAAAAGTGCAGGGCTTATCTCAAGTCCTGGCTAGTGTGACCTATGAGACTGGACCATCTCAGCTAGCCATCTTGATATTGTCCTGAGCAGTTTGTAGTCCAAAGTCAGTCTTTGTGTGGTGTTTGTCAGCTTAGAGGAGTTAGTAGAATCATCATTGTGGGTTTCCATCCTCCCTTTGAAGACTTCAAAGGTCACTGTTAAGCATGGTCATGGTTCACTGTAGAAAACTTAAAATTTTATTTTTTTTCCCGTAGTCTTGAGAGGAAATTAAATCAGATGGTGCAACTGGACTGAGCCAGGAGTACCAGCTCAGTGTCCTGCCTTCCCACAGAGGACTGACAGATGAGCCAATATCTCAATGAAAGGGTAGCACTGGTTTTCACTTATTTTTTATTTTGTTTTGTTTATTTAGTTTTTCTTTGTTTTTTTAAATATTTTTATGGTTTATTTAACTTTATTCAACTGGATCTTCAGACAGTTGTGAGCTGCCATGTGGGTGCTGGGAATTGAACCCCAGTCCTCTGGAAGAGCTGTCAGTGCTCTTAATCACTGAGCCATCTCTCCAGCTCTAACTTGTAATATGAGGGCCAGCTTGTTGGGGTTTCTGTCCCGCCCAGTACCCCACAGCCGGTAAGTCCCAGAGAATCAATCACACAGAGATCTCTATAAGTTATAATGCTGATTGGCCCATTAGGTCAGGTATCTTGTTAACTCTTACAACTTTTGTTACCCCATTATCCTTATCTACTTTAGCCACATGGCTCCGTACCTTTCTCAGCTGGGCAAGTTACATGCTGCCTCTTCGGTGGTCTGTGCAGGAGTGGAGGGAGCTTCCTGCTTCCCAGAATACTCCCAGTCTCTTTGCTCCACCCCTACTTCCGGTCTGGCTTTCCTGCCTATACTGCCTGCCTGGCCAATCAGCGTTTTATTAAAATATGATTGACAGAATACAGACAATTCTCCCACACCATTTCCCTCTTTTTTTTTTTTATTTTAAACAAAGGAAAATACCCATAGTCCATTTGTTGGGAATGTGGGCATTGTATTTCAGGCTACTTCCTGCTGGTTGGGGGCGCTGATGATCTTATGGGGACCTAAAGAAAATTTAGAGTTATAATCAAGTCCTGACTAAAGTGTCCTGTGAGTCTTAATCATCTCAGGCGGCAGTCTCGAATCTGTTCTGGATGTAGAACTCTGTCATCTGGGCCATCAGTTCCTATTGGAGATTTCTCAGGTGGTCTTCCTTTTTCGAACCTGATTTTTCTTAACTCAGAATGAATTCACAGCCTCTCATTTTCTGTGGAAACAAAGGCAAAATCTCTTCTCCAAAGTAACATACCTTTTGACTTGAGTTTTGATATCCATACCAATGCAAATTATTCATATCTGTATCATATTCCCCTTTAAATGTAAAAGAACATTTATAAACAATATTTGGGAATATGGGTGTAGTTATTTCTCTCCAAACTTCAGGTCTTTCATGGTATAACCTGTCTGCCAGGTTCATCTCAGTTGGCAGTTGAATGAAGTAATTTTTTGAGGGTGTTCACAGCAACCTTTCAGGAGGGCATACTCTATCATACCATATTGGGATGGAAGCAATCCACAGGGTCTCATCCTCTGTGAAGACAAAAGAAGAACCTCCTTTCCAAAGTACCATATGCTTAGATCTAAATTCTGAAGTCAAGGTATTTTCAAAATACCTATCTTGGATTAGTTCAGCAGCATTTATAAACAAAAGTCTTTTAGCAGCTGTTGCTCCTTCCTCAGCATTCAAACAATTTGAAGAGAGTATAATAGCATACAGTATCAAGATTTTCTGTGTATTTTCCATCTTTATGCAGCTTTATTTTAACCTCTATTTCTTTTATTTTTACTTTTACTTTTTGAGACAGGTTGTCTGTATATCTTTGTCCTGGTATAACTCTGTAGACCAGGCTGCACAGAGATCCCTCATCTCTGCCTCCCCAGTGCTGGGTTCAAAGGTGTATGCTACCACACCTTGAACTCAGAGACCTGTCTGTCTCTGCCTCCCAGGCATTGGGATTAAAGGTGTGTACCACCACACCCTATTTCTCCCTTTCTTTCTTTTTAATTTTTAATGACTTTAACCTTTAGCCTGCATATATTTTTAACACATAGTAAACCATTTAGAGGTTTTCTTCATCTTTGAACCTCTCTTTACTGTATCTCTCTCTCTTTTTCTGACCACATGAGTCTAAAACCCTGGCTTTGACGGCTGGATCTAGGCCATTCCTTAGCTTTCCAGCCTCATGGCAGAGGTATTGCTGAAGCCATTTTATTGCTACAACTCTGTGGCGTTTCAAGGTCCCTGCTAGCAAGCAAGCTGCAGCATTCTGCTCACAGACCACACTCAGTCGGACTGCCTGCCTGAAACAGTCAGAGATTGTCCTGGCAGGGCAGCCCAGAAAGACAGCATTTTAAAACAGTGCAGCTTTTTTCCTGCTACAGCTGAAAACCGAAAAGCATGCGTTCAGCTTTTGATCAACACCGTTTAAGTATTTCATGGCAGGACCTTCTTAAAAGAGCTGCAGGATTTTGCAGCTAAAGCTGAGTCAGGAAGCCTCTCTTAGATGAGAGTGCTTGCTTGCCTCTAGCAAGCAGAGCAGACCCGAGAAATTGCTGCTACCAAGAAACCATGCTTTACTCTATTCATTCCCAAGCTTTCTCAGGCTTTTTGTGGATTCAGTTATCCACGTCTGGGCGCCATTTGTAGTGAGGAGCTGAGGGCAGGCCTGCTTTTCGTCCCATCCGGCTCCCGAACACGGCTAGCTTAGCCCGGAAATAACAACACACAAATTGTATTCATTTAAACACTGCCTGGCCCATTATCTCTAGAGAGTTAGTTACTTGCTAACTCTCACATCTTGATTAACCCATTTCTAATAATCTGTGTAGCACCACGAGGTGATGGCTTACCCAGAAAGATTCAGCATGTCTGACCTGGTGGCTGGCTCTGTGGCGTCTGCCTCATTGCTCTCTTCCCAGCATTCTGTTCTGTTTACTCCGCCTATCTAATTTTCTGTCCTATCAGAGGGCCATGGCAGTCTCTTTATTAACCAATGAAAATAACACATAACAGAAGGTCCATTTACATCATTTCCCCTTTTTCTATTTAAACAAAAAAGAAAGGCTTTCACTTTAACATAGTAAAATTACATATAACAAAACAGTTATTGAGTAAGAATTACAGTTACAATATTTATATCTATTTTATCTTTATCATAATAATGGAAAACTATAACTAACCATTCTTCATATATGTAGCAGATCTCAGAGAGGTAAAAAGGCCTATAATTTGTTATATATATCAAGAGTACAAAAACTTAATTCCTAGCTACCTGATAGAGACTCAAACCTGAAATCCTGTACAGAAAGCCAGATGAAACTTTTTTCTAGAATTGATTAAGTTTTCTATATGACCTTTTTTTTTTTTCTTTTGGTTTCTCAAGACAGGATTTCTCTGTAGTTCTGGAGCCTATCCTGGAACTAGCTTTTGTAGACCAGGCTGGCCTCAAAGATCCACCTGCCTCTGCCTCCAGAGTGCTGGAATTAAAGGCATGCACCGCCACAGCCCCTGTATGACCATTATTATCATGACAAAAAGTTTAAAATGTATATTTATTTATTAATTTTATAGATTTTGAGATAATATTTATACGTTAAGAAAAGTTTTAGAGTTAAAATAAAGCCAAAGAATTGTTAGATTACTGGCAATAGAATAATACCTTAATTTTGGTTTTTCTTCTATCCTATAACAGTTAGCTCTTCTGACATGAGATAGCAATTTTGGATTTTTCTTTTTAAACAAGCATGCTTGGGTTTAGAGAAGGACAGAGCCACACTTAGACTCCAAAGACAACTTTAATTTTTAACTGAACTGAAACTACAAAAAGACCATTTGCATTATATGTTTATAGAGTACAGCATAAACAAACATTTGGGAAGATACATGAAGTTTTCTCCTGTTGTAGATAATGATATACCAATAAACCAATTTACTCTTTTTCTTGGAACATTTTCTCTGGATGATTCGTTCTTTTTCTTCAGATGTCTTGCTTGTCTAGTGATCTTCAGAGTCCTTAGTTGGATGCCTTCATTGTCCTGGAAAGACAAAAAAACAAAATCCTGCCCCAACCCTAACTTTAGGGAGTTTCCCTTTTAAGAGTCTGCTCTTATATAGCCTTGGGGATAACTGTCATTCGGCAGTTGTTCCTGTAAGGTGATTGGATAACCTTGGACTATTTTTATAATTTAATGGTGAGGTTGGTTCTCCTTTAAATGCCTCTATCTTTGTCTGAATATCTCTATTATTTGTTTTAGTAAATTTTTCTAAGGCTTGTAATTTATTAGTCAAAATGGCATCTTTTTCTCTATTAACCTTTTCTTGGCACTCATATCAACCAACTGTTTTTAGTGATAAAACAAGAATTATCAAATAGATGATGTTTATAGTTGACATTACATTAATCCCTTCTAAGTTAATTATCCCCTCATTTCGATGGTTCATTTTGAGCCGTCGGTTGTGTAATCACACAGAGACCTAATTCCCTTCATTATAATAGTGGTTCTCATTTTTTTTAATGTGGGAAAAAAACACTATTTTTTAAAACTAGTTCCCACCCCCTCTTTTAGAAATTCCCAATTGTATTACCGAATCTGCTGCTATAGGTGGTGAAGTGTGAGACTGTCTTGCTGCTGTGTAGCATGTCTAAGTGGAGAACACAGGTGGTGCGCAGCCTGGCTGAGGACAGCTGCAGCTGCTGGTGTCTAGCTGTGGGTTGAGAGTGTCTGATGGTTGCAATAACAGTAAAAACCCCAGTGACTGTCAGGGCAGCCACCTAGTGTGGCAGCAGCCCAAGGAAGGATTCAGGATAAACCTGCATCTCACAGGGTTGGGGAGAGGGAGCTAGTCATCTGAAAAACATACACAGAAGAAAGAAGCATGTGTGGCAGGAGCTGCCTGAAGGAAGAGTGTTATGGTGGTGAGGGATAACTCCGGTGGTGCTAGAAGCCCAAGTGCTTATGGAAAATGCTGTAGAGAGGTTGCAACAGAAAAATCCGACTCTCTCAGAGTGCTTGGGGCAAGGGAGACGAAGCCAGTTGGTTCTGGCATCTGTGATTGCACCTGTGGCCATCAGTGGCAGTTGTGTTAGTTGCACAGCCAGTGATAAGTGACTATCTCTTGCTTTTGTGCCCCATGTTGAACACTAGGTGAGGCATGGATCTAAGTAATCTTAACAATAAAAAGCAGGAGTCAAATCCAGGGGTACAAACCTGAAGCATCAGAGAAGCAGCATAGCAGCCACCTCTACTGTTCCTCCAACCTAAAGGGCCAAGATCCTCTCTCTTTGCCCTACTTTATCACTTCCTGTCTACTCTCTGTACTTCTAGAACTCTATGGTTAACTAGTGACCAGCTCCACCTTCTGACCCCAAGCAAACTTTATCTGTCAGAACACAGACAAAATAGCACACAACACCACTGTTTTATGTTTTTTGTGATCTTGTATAGTTCATGCTTGCCTGGAATTAGTGTTCCACCTGTCTCAACCTACCAAGTGTCAGGATTATAGGCATGTCTGTTTTACTGGGGATGATGTCTCTTGAGTCTTACACCTCTTGCTTGGTCTCACCTTAAGCTGCTCATGTTTCCCACTTGGAGGATGCGTCAGAGGAGGAAATGAACAGACTCTTGGGGATCGTGTTGGATGTGGAGTACCTCTTTACCTGTGTCCACAAAGAAGAAGATGCAGATACCAAACAAGTTTATTTCTACCTATTCAAGGTGAGATTTTTTAAAACATTTTTATTATATTTAATTACTTGATTTGTATGTGTGCATGTATACACATGTATGTATGTGTACATGTCATGGTTCACATGTGAAGATCAAAGAACAGTTTGTCTTTCAGGTTTCACTTGTTTTTAGATTCATTTTGAAATAGTGTCTCCTAGTGATTTCTAGACTGACTTTGGACTCACTGGTCTTCCTCCCTCAGTCACTCTAGTGCTTGGGTTATAAGCACAGGCCACCATGCTTAGTGATTTATACAGATTTTTATGGAACCAGCTAACCTCCCCTCTGTGGTTGCTCTCATTCTCTTTCACTGTGGTGTGTTTTATTCATGTGTGTGAATGTTTTGCTTGCATGAATGTCTGTGTACCACATGAGGGCAAGGCACATGTCAGACAATTACTCTACCACTTAGCTACCTTTCCAGCCCATAAAACTTTCTTCTTTCAATAAGAACAATTGTGCTTAACTTATTCTTATTTTTGATTTTAGTTTTTACTTTTTATGGTACTGGGGTTTGAAACCAGGGCCTTATATGTACCAAACAAGTGCTCTATTGATCTGAATTCCAGCCTCTGCTTGTTTTGGGTGGCAACCCAAGCACCTCTGAAGTGGAGGCAGAGACATCAGAAGGCTTAGGTCATCCTCAACTGCACAATGAATTTGAAGCTACAAGAGACTCCATTTTAAAACAAAACTTGAGTAATCATGAATTTTAAAAACAAGCAATTCCAGTTGCCTGTGTTTATTTCCCGAGTTAAAAAAAGTCTTTTTTTCTTAGCTCAGTTCCCCACTTGGGAACTTGATCCAGTGGAATGTTCAGTTTTGAGGAAAACTGATGTGAACTGGGAGACTTTGAACCTATTTCTTCAAATATGAAGTGGCGGACCTGGAAACTGGGTATAATGTCTCATGCTACCAACCCAGTACTCAGGAGGGTGAGGCACTAAGGACTGCTACAAATCCAAAGCTAGCCCATGATTCCTAGTAAGTTAGAGGCTAGCCACAGCTACATAGAAAGACCCTGTTTCTTAGAAAGACCAAGCCAAAAGAACGAGAAGAGAGGAGAGGAGAGAAAAGGAGAGGAGAGGAGAGGAGAAGAGAGAAGAAAAAGGAATGGCTAGAAGAGAAGAGACCACTGGATATTTTGGATTTATATTGTAGCAGCAAGTGTATCTGTACTGTTGTTTGCAGATGGGAGCAGGCAGAGACCACAGTGCTGTGAGCCAGGACAATGCTTGCTGGCTGCCTGTACTGGCTATACGCCACATGGCCTACAGGATGGAAAGTCTGACAACGCCTTCACTTGGCAGGGCATTTGCTCCAAGATAAACAGTAGCTGCCGCTATGCAGTCCTTGTTTTCCCTCAACTAAGATCTTTCTCCAAAGAAGCAGTAACAGCCAGAATCTGCCAGGGTTCAATCAGATGGCTCAAGCCTCACAGCCATGTCAACAAGTTGCCATGTGAGGGGCCCAACCAGATGACACCATGTAATTCAACCCTCTACCCACCCACCCCATACCATTCTAGAATATACCATTAATACCCTAAAACTTTTTTTTTTTTAAGATTTATTTATTTTAAGTATGAGTGCTTTATCGACTTTAGGTCAGAAGAGGGCATCAGATCCCACTATAGATGGTTGTGAGCCACCATGTGGTTGCTGGGAATCGAACTCAGGACTTCTAGAAGAATAGCCAATGCTCTTAATTGCTGAGCCATCTCTCCAGCCCCTCTAAAACTTTTTTAGAGTTTTCCTTCTCTCTTCTGTCTGCTATTTACCCCCATCCCTTAGTTAATACAATAAAATGGAAGGAAGGGAGAGAGAGAGAGAGAGAGAGATAATAGAGGAAATTTTTAGAAGAAGACAGAAACTATGAGAATCCTGTAAAGAATCCACTGAGATTCCCAGCAGCCATGTCAAAGAGGGAATTTCTTAGCTAACTCAGCTCTCTGACTTCAAACTCATTTTGTAACTGATGATAGCCTTGAATTCATGGCAGTCCTCTGGTCTCAGCCTTTCATGTACTGGGATTATAGGTGTGAGCCACCACATTCAGCCTAAGAAAAAGTTTTAAAGTAGACTTAAACATAAGCATCAAGGGAGGAAGAAAAGTGTGGATTTCTCCAGAGTCCTTAGGGTTGAATTCATTTTCAGCTTAGTTCTGGGTAAATGGCTCTGTCCCTTTTCTGTCTGTTTGCTCTTTGGAGGCTTTTGATCCTAGGACAGGAATTAAAAGCAGTGTGTTTGGTTCATGGGCACCGAGAACATGCACCCGGCATCTACAGATGGAGAAGAAATGGAAAAAGAAGTAGAGAAAGTTCCCTCCAAGTTCCTGAGCCCATGTGTCTAGTACACATGAGCTACATATCTCCTGCAGCAGCAGTTGCCTTATTTAGAGAGTGGATCCTGGCTTTTCTAGTGTTTAAAGTCTGAGACCTTCAGCTACTTGTGGTGGCCTCAATAAGTATAAGTGAACTTTTGGATTCCTAGCAAGCAAAAATTGTAGAGAAGGGGAAACTGAGGGGAAGGGTAGAGGTGGGGATCAGCACAGGGTAGTCTGGGCTGCTCAGAATTGGAAGTTGTCTAGCTCTCTCTAGAGACATGAAGGCAAGTTTGTGGTAGCCAGGAATTTGTTTGACTTGAAGATTAATTCTCAGGTGGCTGAGTAGAATACAGTTGGTGACTTCACTTAAAGGTTAGGTGTATGTGGATTGGGAAATGAAGAAAGGGAACAGATGTGATGTGCTGTGTGTGTGTGTGTGTGTGTGTGTGTTTTAAGTGCTAGTTATGTTGGTACATACCCATAATTCCATCATTTGGGAAGGTGAGGCTGAGAAAGAAAAGCCATGAGTTTAATGCCCGTCTAGACTACATAGGGAGACTCTGTCTTAAAAAACCAAAATGATAAATCACATACTCACAAACACACTGTAAAATGCCTTTCAAACTAAAGTTTTCTTCTAAAAATGATTTCTTTGCAGCTCTTGAGAAAGTCTATTTTGCAAAGAGGAAAACCTGTGGTTGAAGGCTCCTTGGAGAAGAAGCCCCCATTTGAAAAACCCAGTATTGAACAGGTAATATATTTTTGAACATCTCTTTTACATGAATTTAAGTCTGAAGCGCTCCTGCCAGCTTTTGTTTGCTGTTGCTCAAACCTAGAACCTTGTGAATAGTCAGTATATACCATTAAGCTATATTCTAGCTTGAAGAACTTTTCATACTTCCTTCCACAAATCTGTGTAGGTCTTGCATAAATCCCCACTTAGCTTCAAGATGTTAACACAAAGAAAATAGGAATTACCTAGAACACTCTGGTTCCCACAAGCATGCCTGAAATTACCTGGCGCGAGTGAGAAGGAAACAAGGAACACACAACAAACCCACTTAGGAGTTTATTGAGGGGAGAGGCGTACAGACCTGGTGAAGGTCGATATGCGGGGTGGGGGGTGGAGTGTGTGTGGGGGGGTGCCAAAGATGGTGCATCCATCTTTTAAAGGCTGCCTAGTGCTTGTGCCCCGAGGGATGATGTGGCTGTCATGCACAGATGATAGAGCTCACACATGTGCTCACGCAGCTGTGTCATACGTTGATGTTGCAACCATGCTTAAAAGATTCCTGGGGCCATTAGGCACTTTTGCCTGGGGGCTTGTCTGCACATGCATGGCCCTGGAACCCGGAAGTGTCAGCCATGTTGTGTTGCTGAATCATTACAATGCCCACTATAATAAATAATCTAGCTTCTGGCTCTCAGGTGTGTTGTGCACTTAGACTCCACTCTGTATGTAGGGAAAAATGAGTAGAAAGTGTAGTTGGTAAGAATTCATAAAGTGCCTTTTCTTGCTCTTGATGTCTTAAAATTAAATCTTTGTCTTTTTATTTGGCACTGTGTGAAAAAAAAAACGATTGAGGAGAGAGGGAATAAACATTGTATTCTGAGGGGGGTTTAATTCTAATTCTAGCTTTGTTTCTGTTACTGTGATAAAATACTTGATTTTAGGAAAGCAGCTTGAAGAGGAAGGGGTTTTATTCAGCTTACAATCTAGGTTGTAGTTTTTCATAGCAGGGAAATCCCATGGCAGGAGCCCCACAAAGCTGGTCAGAGCACAGTCACAGACAAAAGCAGAGAGAAATGCATGCACGAGAATTGCTTACCTTCAGTTTGCTTTTTCCTCTCTTAGGAAGATCAGGAACTCAGTCACTGGGAATGGTGCCACCTATAGTGTATCTTATATCAGTAAACTTGATTAAGATCATGCCCTGAAGACATTCCCAAAGACCAAGCCCTTGTCAACAATCCCTCTCTAGGTCTCCTTCCCCTGTGGCCGATCCTAGGTCGTCCAGTTTAAAGAGCTAACCATCACCAAATGATACCAGAGTCTTTTACATAAATGACTTTTATAACTAAGTGTCGGGAAAACACATTTTTCTTTTCTTCCACTCCTCTATATTTATTTATTTATTTATTTGAGACAGGGTTCATTTGTGTAGCCCTGGCCGTCCTGGAACTCACTATGTAGACCAGGCTGGTTTCACATTCAGAGTGTCTGCCTCTGCCTTCAGAGTGCTGGGATTAAAGGCCTGTGCCACCCCCACCCGGCTGAGAGTAAATTTCATGTTGATTCTAAACCAATAAGAGTTCAAGAACTAATAAGAGTTTTTGTTCTTTTATGTGATGAGATAAGAGTATTCTATAGAAAGTTTAGATTAATCTCTAACTGTCTTGGAAAAATGCACATTTCTGAATGTTTTTCTTCCTCTGATATTCTTCATAACTGCAAGAGTGTTAATAAAGGTACAAATTTTAGTGTTTAGCTTGATGAAAGATAAGGTAGAAAGTTTTAAAAGTTTCGCAGACAGAATCATTTATCCAAGAACCTCACTCTTCATGCTTTTTGTTTAAAGGGTTTTGACCCTTCCCATCTATACCCATGATTTTCTCCTGATGCTCCAGGATTTAAAGAGGGAACAGAATTGTAATTCCGTTTTTCCATTTTGTCACCTTTTCTTCCACTGTGACCAGAGGGGAGTTTTCTCCTGGGCTGTATTGTTTATTTTGAAAATTTTTTGTGGACTGAGAATGTCTGTTCTTTTGCTACAACAACTAAGGTAACTGATTGTGTTCAGAGTTAGTGTGGTTAGATGGCTACATGAACATGCTGCCTTCCACTCTTTTCAGGGTATAAATAACTTTGTACAGTACAAGTTTAGTCACTTACCATCAAAAGAGAGGCAGACAACAGTTGAGCTGGCCAAGATGTTTCTGAACCGAATCAACTACTGGCACCTGGAAGCTCCGTCACAGCGGAGACTACGATCTCCCAATGATGACATCTCTGGATACAAGGAGAACTACACAAGGTAATTGAGTTGCGGTACTGCACCCTGGCTCCAAACATGAAATCACTGTTTGACTCTGCAGGAAAGAGTTGTCCAGTTATTATGGTGACTCCATCAACTCATGGAACATGTCTATGTTGTTTAACTTTCAAGTTCTTAGTTTAATTTTAAATTCAACTTTTTATTATCTATCTATCTATCTATCTATCTATCTATCTATCTATCTATCTATCTATCTATCTATCTTTCTCTGCCAGGTAACTTGTGTGGAGGTCAAAGAGCACACTGTAGGAATTTGTTCTCTCCTCCACCATGTGATACAGAGGGATGTAACTGAGTCCTCAGGTTTGGTGGCATGCACTGCTACCTTCTGAGCCATTCCACTGACTCTGTATTTTGGATATATCAAACTAAATAAGGTTAACTTGTACTTTTTTATTTCTTCAATGTATCTACTATCTAATTTAAAATAACTACATGAGCTGGTTGCACATGCCTTTAATTCCAACACTTGATAGGCAGAAGCAGGTCCATCTATGAGAAGACCAGTCTGGTTTACATTAGTGACTTCCAGGTCAATCAGAGCTATATAACGAGACTTTGTCTCAAAGAAAAAAGATACATGAACTAATACATAGCTTGTATTTTTTTTTTAATTTAACCTTTTTGTATTAAGTTTAATGAGAAGAGTACAAAATCACATAACAAACTGAACCAACAAGACATGAAAGATAAATTAGAAAACAAACAATTTGGCACATTCATTATACAAAATATAAAGACCTATATTTATCTTCATTTTAAACAGCAGTGGCCAAAATTATCCATTTTATTTCTTTTCATGATAGTCCTACTGTGTGTGTTTGACACAGGTTGTATTTAGCCCAGGTAATCTTGGATTCTCTGTGTACCCCAGGCTGGTTTTTAACATTGGATCCTCTGCTCAATGTCATGAATTCTGAGATTGCAAGTGTGCACTACCAAGCCTGTCTTTGTAGCTCTTAAGGAAGAAAATTATTGTTTAATCAATAAAAAAAGAGACCCCCCAAAACAAATAATTAAAGGAAGTGGTTTGTGTGTGTACACCTGTGATTCTATGCACTCAGCAGAGGAGGAATGGCTAGGAACAGAGTAAAGCGAGGTATGGTGGCACACAGATTTGATCCCAGCACTCAGGAAGCAGAGGCAGTGAGATCTTTGAGTTCAAGGTGAGACTGGTCTATACAGTGAGTCCAGGACAGCCAGGGCTACATAGAGAAGACCTGTCTCCAAAAATCAGCTAGTCAGTCAGTCAAACAAGCAAACAAACAGAAATAAATAAAATAAAGTAATAGTATAGGTAGCATTTGGGAGCTATCACGAAATAGGTAGCACATATTAATAGATACTTATGAAATAGCAAGAACACAAAGTGGGTTTTGAGTGGACTCAGAGCGTATCTCTGTCTCTCTGAGCTATTGCCCAGTCTCTTCCCTGATGCTCAGTTTCTTCTGTGAAGTTGTGTTTTGTGGGAAGTTTGCACTGCTGTCTGGCACCAAACAGATGCAGGGAATTTTTTTTTACCCCCCCCCCCCCCAACATGCAGTTCTGTCTAAAACACAGTCTGCCAATGTGGGGTTGTGTAGCTGAAAATAGGCAAGAGTAACGAACAATTGAAAAAGAGTGTCTTCGGCAGCACAAATACTTCAACTGGAACGATACAGAGATTAACATGGCTGCTGTGCAAGGACAATGCACAAATTCATGAAGCATTCCATGTTTTCATCTCAACTTTCTCATGGCCGCCTACAGCAGGGAGTAATTTAAATAACATAATGCTCATATTCCCAAGCTGTGGGGTGGGTGGTTTTTAGTCATTTGACGGATATTGATCATTGTTTGGGAGGGAGAATTGGTCACAAATTTTTATTGATTAGGGTCAGGGAGGTGCTAGCATACTAAGCAAAGGAAATTAGGATCAGGGATTTCATTCTGAAAAAAAAGGGGGTATATGGAAATGGTAGAATAAAAGGGGAGGTTATTGAATCTACTTTCAAACTAACAAAAAACAACTACTAGTCTCAAATATTTCACATTATGGGTTTTTGTATATTGATACAAATTTAGGGTTGTTTTTGTTATACTGTATATGTTTCTACTCTTGTTTAAGATATTTCTGTATATTGATATAAATTTAAGGTTTTTTTTTACAATGTATATATTTTTCTGTTCTTATTAAGGTATTGTACCCATGCAACTAATTTAAAAATGTAAAGTTCTAATCCTTGGAAGCTATTAAGGATAATAAAGAAAAGTTAACAGTTATCTATGACAGTCAAATTTGTAGTCATATTAGGTATTTTTTCATGGTTAAACTGCTACTGTAGGTAAATAGATGGTCTTCAAATACTTCAGGGACATACATTTAAGATGCTTTAAGATAAGGCTTTTTTAAAAGCTAAGGCTTTTCATGATAGTGAGACATGTCTGACCCTAGCAGCACCAATCTACTTCATAGTAGGATAATGTGCATCAAAGAACCTCCATATGGAGGTTTTTTCTTCCATTGTGACAAAGGTAGTCATTTAGGCAAGAAATTGTCCTTGCCTTGACTGCTGACAGCACACTGTACAAACTGGAGAGGCAGGACACAAAGGAATAAGACTGCTGAACTTTACTAAGACAAGGTGTGACAGTATTTCAAAATTCCTGCTTTACAGAAAAGTCTGACAGATATTCTGTGCCTGTCGGCTGAAGATGGATACCCCACCATTGCAGATGCAACTTGGATGACTTTCCAGGAAGCCAACTATTTCTATAATTTCTACCGTTCTCAAAGTTGCTTGCTCTGCACTTCTTGTTTCCTGAAGTAATATTACATCCTTCTTGGGTCTCTGATAGGTGAAGATGAGATAGTTGTTATAGTTACAGTTTTCTTTGTTACCAAATTAAAAAAGGAAACTTTCAAAAGATGTGTAAAGTATATAAGTTTGAGAGGCATAAATGCTTAAATTGTTTTTCAAAGAAAATGTTTTAAGGTCTAAAAAAATAAAATAGTTTTGGGATATTAATGCAAATTAGGATAAAAAAGTGAACTTTTCAAGATACAAAACTTTGGACTCACCAAGATAGGATAGATAATAGAATCTTTTCTCTGAATTTTTCATATGCAGATGAACTGGACATTCTGAATGTAAAGCTCACCTGATAATTGTTCTTATTGTTTATAGTTTTATTATATTAGATTTAAAATCCTTTCCTTTTTGTTTAGATAAAAGGGAGAAATGTGAAATAAACTTTTTGTACACTGTGTAGATGTGTCTTTGCTAAGGCACCTTCTGATTGGTTTAATAAAGAGCTGAATGGCCAATAGCTAGGCAGGAAGAGGTTAGGTGGGACTTTCAGACACCGGAGAAGGAGAGGAGATGAATCTAGGTGCAGGAGAGAAGTCAGAGGACATGGAGAGGGAACAGGAGGTACAAGATGGAAGAGAGGTAAAATACCATGAGGCAAAATGTAAATGCTGGTGGGCCAAACCTAAGGTTTAGGTTGAGGTTTCATAATTAATAATAAGTCTCAGTGTCATTTTTTGGGTAGGCTGGTGGCCCAAGAAAAAAATCTGTTTATAGTGAGTGTTTGAATGAGACCTTTGAGGCTATTATGGCATCTGATAGAAACAGCAGAAGAAGGTAGATGCACTTACCACCCAGCTTATATTACCATACCCTTTGATTAAAAAAGGAAGCAGGGAGAAGAACCCAGCAAAGTTGGGGGAATTAAAGTAAAGAAATCCATACTTATAGACATACTATTAGCATGAAAATGAGGCAAAGTAGGATTTTCTGCTGTTAATATTGGGCTTAGAGATGATGATACTTGTCCCAGAGCTAAACTATAAGGCTTTATTCAATAAAAAATAATTAAAAGAAAAAACAACCTGAGGTATTACATACCTATAATCTTAGTCCTCAGGACTTGAAGCTCGGAGGGTCAGGAGTTCAAAGCCAGATTGAGCTACAGGAGAACATACCACAAAATTCAAACTCAATGAAGCAGATTTAACAATATTGCTTGTTACTATTTTGAATAAAAGAAAAAGTATTTCAAGTTTTAAATTATAGTTTAGTCAGTTGTGGTAGCATGCTCCTTTAATCCCAGTACTTTGGAGGTAGAGGTAGGTGGGTCTTTGAGTTTGAAATCATCCTATTTTATATAACTAGTTCCAGGTCAATCAGGGCTACAAAGAGATACCTTCCTCAAGAACAAGCAATAAAAGCTTTTATTATAAGTATAAACTTTTATAATTATAAATCTTTATAGCAGAAATGCCACCTTCTTAGAATGTCAGCTGCCTGTAATGTGCTTTAGACCTAAGTCAGCACCCCTCACATACAGACATGAACCCCAGATCGTGCATTCTTTTAACCCCAGCACTCAGGAGCCTGGAGCAGAAGTCTTCTGAGTTCAAGGACAGCCTGCAGGAGACTCTGATTCACAGAGGGGTTGAGATAAGAGATAGAATATTTAAATAAGTTTTACTCTTTATCAAAAGTATAGCCATCTAAGCCAGGCTTGGTGGTACACATCTTTAATTCCAGAATTTTAGTAGTAGAGGCAGGTGGGTCTCTGTGAATTCAAGGCTAGTCTAGTCTATAAAGTGAGTTCCAGAACAGCCAGGACTGTTACACAGAGAAACTATGTCTCAATAAAGAAACAAACAAATCAAATCAACCAAAACAAAGAAGTGTTGCGATATATCTATATGATCAGTATGGAGAATTACCAGATAATGTGGTTAAAATTGTGCTAGGATTATGAAGTGCACTATCAAGTCTGGTTTATGCAGTGTTGAGGCCTGAATCCTGGGCATGCATGCAAGGCAAGTATTGTCCCTACTGTGTTACAACTCCAGCACTGTTTTCTTCTCTTTTAATGTTAAATCTTAAATAGTGTCAGTATAGTCAAAGTTGCATGGAGTGGGGGACTTCTGATTACGAAAGTTTGTGACCAGGTAGCTCCTGTGTTTATATTTTCTTAGTTATTGAGCTGGCCTCTTCCCATTTCCAGATTCTTTTTCTGTTTTAGTTATGGTTTTATCACTGTGAAGAGACACTGTGACCACTGTCACTCTTATAAAGAAAACATTTCAGAGGTTTAGTTCATTATCATGATGGGAAACATGGCAGTGTGCAGACTGACGTGGTGCCAGAGGAGCTGAGAATTCTGAGAGAGTTCTTGATCCATAGGCATCAGGAAAGAGACTGAGCCACACTATGCCTCAAAGCCTGTCTGATAGTGCCACTCACTATGGGTCAAGTATTCAAACATGGAATCTATGGAGGCCATTTCTATTCAAATCACCACACTTGCCATTTCACTAAATGAGCACAATTAACGTCCAATGATATTGACTTCAAAAGAGATGAATTTTGGAATTACAGAATCAATAATGCTTTTTTTGTAACAAGGTCACTTTCAATAATAAGTAAAATTCAAAAATATTACAAAATAATATTTGCACATGAAATGTTAAGAGAGAAGGTTGAAGAAGAAACAGAAGTAGCATATATAAGGTTTTAGGATTGTGAACCTTGGGAGATTGTTCAGTGGTTAAGAGCACATGCTGTTTTTGCAGAGGACCTAGGTTTGTTTTCCAGCACTCATCTTAGGTGGTTCAGAACGACCTGTAACTCCAGTTCCAAGTGATCTTACACCCTCTTCTGGCTTCCTCAGGCAGCTGGCACACACATGATGTAGATACCTACATGTAGGCAAAATAACCATATATATAAACTAAAACTGAAAAGAAGAGAAGATTGTTAATCAAAGCAGATGCAGTAATACTAACCTGCTTCTTCCTAATGAGTGACTTATGCCTGTAAGTGTGCACAGAAGTCGGAAGTAGCAAGATTACTGTGAGTTCAAGACCAGGCTACAACTAGCAACTGCAACTGTCCCAAAATATGGAGGTGGGACAGGGAGCAAAACCCCCTTCCTTCTCGTCCATGCATCTTCTCTTTTTCCATCTTTCGAAGACCAGCTTCAACAAAAATCGTACATTCCAGGGTAGGAGTGTGAGGATTAGAATTTATTAAGCAAAAGGAACAGAGAAATAAGAGACAGAAATACAGAACAGCTTCGGGAGGAGCATTCGGTGAACACTGAATTCGCCTCATTTATTTTCCACACGCTCATATATTTCACTCCAAAAGGGGAGGGGGAGGTAAAAGACTTTATTAGCATGATATAAGGAATAGACTTGAATTCTCTCATCTAGGTGGAGCTGATCCACCTCTATACCTAAAATCCTAATTAGCCACACCCTAGGTCAGGATCTCTCATTTGTAGTCACACCTGTTGTCAACAACATTGAGAGAGCAGAAATAAGCTCAAACTTTCTGACCTCCAGTCAAGGTGGAACAAGCTCACAACTGTGGGTCCCCACACCCATCCATCCCTCCCTCCATTCCCACTTCCCTGTGTAGCTCAGACTGATGTTGAACCTGCCACCCTCCTGCCTTAGCCTCCCAGAAACAGGAAATTATATGTGTGTGTGGGTTGGGCACAGGACGATGTGAAAGAACGAGGCCACAGATGTGCTCATTTCTGTCCTCACTTCACCTTCCTTACCTTTGGTATCCTCACTGAAGGAGGACGGGCTTTGATTTTTGGAAAGCAGCACTAACTTGGAAGAGGATGGTTTGCAAAATGACTCATTCCCACAGGGTTTCCCTAGTTGAGAGCTGCACTCTGGGACTCTCATGATCTGTGGTTATTGCTGTTCCTGGGAGAAGCAGAGCCTGCATCTGCTGACTGAAAATCCAAGGGCTGTTTCTGGTTCTTTCCATTCTCTAGCATCGCTGTTGGAGGAAGCTTTCTAAATCAGATAGCCCCTATTGGCAGCTCACTGCAAACCTGGCTCCTTTCTCACCCTACAGTACTGAAAGCACTTTTGACTCTGAGCATAGAGAGTGTACCTGGGAGACAGATGGTCAGAGCTTATTACTTCCTGCACCTGACTGGGTTGTGAACAGTCTTAGAGCTCTTCATCTTCTCCCCACAGCTTCAGTGGTAAGAGAGTGTTGCCTAGGCAATTCATTCAAATTTTTTCATTCACTCACCCTGTATCATAAGAAAGAATGTATGTGTGTGTGTGTATTTGAAAGAAGAGAGTGTTAATATGTAGCTATCCCAGATTGGCTTCAAACATCAGTGAAATTTACCTCAGCCACTGGGATCATAAGGGCATGTACCATCATGCTTAGTTGCATAGGTATTTATTTATTTTAGTGCATTTTATTTATGTAGTGTGTGTATATGCACATGTTCTCGTGTGTGCTCGTGTGTGTGTGTGTGTGTAGGTCAAAAGAAAAACTTGTAGGAATTGATTCTTTCTTTCTCCCTCCTGAGTATCAGGGATGGAACTTTGGTTGTTAGGCTTAGCAGCAAATGGCTTCCCCCTTGAGCAAACTTACAAAAGGGAATTTCTCTGTTGCTTTTCCTATTTCTTTCTCATTTATATCATTTTTTTTTCTTGTCAGTCCTGGAGATCAAACCCAGGAGCTTGCTCATGTTAAGAAAGGGTTAGAGAGATGGCTCAGTGGTTAAGAGCACTGACTGTTCTTCCAGAAGACCTGAGTTCAATTCCCAGCACCCACGTTGTAGCTTACAACTGTCTGTAACTCCAGTTTCAGGGTACCTGCCACCTTCACAGACATGTATGCAGGCAAAACACCAGTGCAAATAAAAATAAAAAGCTTTAAAAAAAAGAAAGCATTCTGCCTCTGAGTTACATACCAATCCGTATTTTATATACATATTTCTTTTTAAAATTTTTTTAAAAATTAAGTACTTTATACTATTAAAATATCTTACACCTATCAAATGGTTTATAGAAAAGAGTCATTTCCAACTCTATAATTAAGCAAGGTCATTTTGGCCACGTAGATGTGATATTATGTGCATTTTTCAGATACTTACTGTCTTTAAAAATAAATGCTTCAGATGAGTAAGTTTTCTAATTTCTGTGATCTATCAGTCTGACTTCACATGAACAGTGAAGGAATATATCACAGAACATATCCAGCTATGGTGATTTTGGACTTCAGTGACTCAGGCAGCCACACTTCCCTTGCTGTTCAGTGAGTTAGGTACAGAGTCTCTGTCCTGGCCCGCAGAAGCATCCCTGCTGGCCTGCAAGAATTCTGGGGCTCAGTCTTTAATACTCATCTACTTTAGCATCCAGAGTACTGGGCTTATAGGCCATAACTCATAGAGTATAATCTCAATATAAACACAAATTACAGTCTGTACCTTAAACATGCTATCTCACTCCATAGAAAATCCAGTGAATTAGCTGTTATTTGTCCCTGTTTTATAGGCAAGAAAGTGGGCACTGAACATGAATATATCCATGTAGGTAGTCAAGTGGTAAAAGTGTTGATTGAGGTTTCTGTCCTGCCTGGTTCCCACAGTTGTTAAGTCCTAAAGAAATCACACAGAGGTCTACATTAATCATAAACTGGTTGGCCCATTAGCTCAGGCTTCTTATTAACTCTTATAACTTATTTTAGCCCATTATTCTTGTCTATGTTAGCCGCATGGCTCGGTACCTTTTTGATGAGGCAGTCACATCTTGCTTCTTCTGTCGCTGGGTCATGACTGGGCTTCCTTCTTCCCATAATTCTTTTGTTTTCCTTGACCCACCTCTACTTCCTGTCTGCTTGTTACACATATACTTCCTACCTGGCTACTGGCCAATCAGCATTTATTTAAAATACGATTGACAGAATACAGACCATTGTCCCACATTAATAAAACAGTGTTGGACTACAGTTTCCCTGCATGATGACAGGAGGAGGCCCACATGGAATCACAGGGGGTATATTTGGGCCAGCTGGTCTCATCCCAGGCTCGCTACCTGGTAGTGATCTTGTTGGCTTTCATCATAGGCAGGTCTCTGTAATTGGGTGTTTCGGAGGCCACTGATGCACTTGTCTCCTCTTCTTACAGGTGGCTGTGCTACTGTAATGTACCACAGTTCTGTGACAGCCTACCTCGATACGAAACCACAAAGGTGTTTGGGAGAACATTGCTTCGCTCAGTCTTTACCATCATGAGACGACAACTACTGGAGCAGGCCAGACAGGAAAAAGACAAGCTGCCTCTTGAGAAACGCACACTAATCCTCACACATTTCCCAAAGTAAGGGGGTCTACTTGTGGGGTTTTGCTTTATTCTGGTCTGAGGTTGTGGAGAACGTGCCAAAGTCTACTTAAGTACTAAAATCATGCACATCAGGGAAAGTGTCCGGAGAGGAATCAGGACTCCCAGTTCCCAGATTTCTCTGCTTTCCATCCAGCAAGCCTGTACTTACTTTGTTTTTATTTGTTCATAATTTTTGAGACCCTAGTTGTCTTTAAACTCACTATATGGACCAGGCTGGCATTAAACTCAGATATCTGCCTGCCTCAGCTTCCTGAATGCTGGGGTTAAAGGTATATACCAGCAGTTATATACTTAGTTATGGTTTCTAGTGCTGTGAAGAGACACTATGACCATAGAAACTCATAAAGGAAAGTGTTTAATTGGGGCTGTCTTACAGTTTCAGAGATTTAGTCCATTATCATTATGGTAAGAAACATGGCAGCATGCAGGTAGATATGGTGCTGGAGAAGGATCTGAGAGTTCTCATCTTTACCCTCAGGTAGAAGCAACTGTGTGCCACAGTGAGTGTAGCTTGAGCCTAGGAGACCTCCAAACCTGTCCCCCTATACTTCTTTCAACAAGGTGACACCCACTCCAACAAAGCCAGGCCTCCTAATGGTGTCACTCTTTTTGGGATCCATTTTCTTTCATAACACCCATAATATCTGACCAGCACTTGTTAAATTAATCAAATTTCTTTGACAATTTAATATATATATGATGCATTTTTATTGCTCTGCCCTCTTCTCTCTTTTATTGCACACATTCTTCTATATTAATTTATTTTCCATATTCACATATTCTTGTTTAGTTGTGTCCTTCTATGTTCTACCAAGACTGTCTCTGTGACCATGGGGTTGAAACCCCATGTATTCTGTGGGTTCACCAGTGGGCACACAACTGAAGTCAATGTCTCCTCACCCCCAGCATCTGTCAGTATCAATAGTTTATTTATTTATGACTAACTGGAGAGAGGGCCAGTCTTGTGCAGACACAGCCTTTATATGACTCTATGTATTTCAGCTACCACAATGTTAAAGATGGATGAGAGAGAGAGCGAGCATGTGGGTGCTGTTTCTGTCCATTCAGGGGTGCAGAAGAACCTAGGTAATCCTCTCTGAGCCCTGGTGAAGTTCCAGCCTCTTCACTCCTGGCTTTCACCCTTTGAAAAGAAAAATGCCAGAGCTGGGGTGAAAGCGTCCTCTGAACTGTTGCTTCGAGAGTGCACAATCTCTGTGACTCTTGGATCTTGCTTTGCTGATATATAATCTTTCAGAAAACATGTTATAGAAAAGGAAATTTGGGCCGGGTGGTGGTGGCGCACACCTTTAATCTCGGCATTGGGGAGGCAGAGAAACCCTGTCTTGAGAAACCAAAAAAAAAGAAAAAAAAATAAATTCAAGTGCTACATTCTGGACCTTGAGGCCATAAGAATTTTGTTTCCTCATTCCAGTGCTTGGGGCCAAACCTCAGGCCTCACACATTGGGTATGTAGTCTGCAGTGAGATCCGTCCTCAGGCCTCACACATTGGGTATGTAGTCTGCAGTGAGATCCGTCCTCAGGTTAGCACCCAAGAGGACGGCTGCTGGAGAGGAGCTAAGTGCGGCTACAGCTCATAGCTTGTTGAACATGGACCGCAATACATGAATGAGATGGTTGGGTTTTAGGGGGTGGGTGGAATTTTTTTTTTTTAAATTCTGCCTAGATTGGTGCATAGTGGACAAAAGTAAAGATTCAAAAGCTACCAGGAGTGATGCAGCATTTTTTCTTCCCTGTCCTACTAGGAGTAACACATTTCCTTCCTCTCCCACTGAAAACTCTATTTGAAACATACTAGGAGAGGCAGTTTTGTATTCTTTGATCAAAGATTATTGAAATTTTGCTTTTGGGAAACTAATATTTTGATTTCTTTGATTTTTAATTATGTGTACACATCTGTTTGTGGTCTGTGTATTTAAGCACTGATAGCTGAGAAGGCCAGAGGTGCTTGATTTGGCTAGAGCTGGAACTGTAGGCAGTTGTGAGTACTTGATGTGGGTTCTGGAAGTTGAATTTGACTCCTCTTTACAAGAGCAATATATCCTCTTAACTACTGAACCGTATGTTTAGCCACAGAAAAACTGAATTTTTTATTATCAAGATATTGTTATTGAATTACTCAGCTTGTGTTTCAGGAAAGATGTTAACAGTTCTTGTTTTGAGATAAGATCTCAGTCTGTAGTCTAGGCTAGCTTTGAACTCAGTTTTTCTCTACCTAAACCAACCTTCGTAGTGGTGGGATTACAGGTGTCACCAAATCTGGCTCTAAACATACTTTTCTAAAATTTAAGAATAAATTAGGTACTGACTTGGGAGGTAGGGATCAACTAAATTGAAACATGTGTCAAAACCTTTGTGGGAACCTATTACTTTGTGAGCTGATTTGAAAAATAAAAGTAAGGAAGCAAAAAAAAAAAAAGCACTAAACAGAAAGGTTCAAGAACTGGGGATGTCCCTCAGCGACAGAGATTTTGTCTACCGGGGGTTTTATCCCCAACATTACATGTGCTTATAGGCTCAAGTGCACACACACACACACACACACACACACACACACGTACACATACAACAACGACAATAGAGATCTTTTTCTGATTAAGATTACAGAAATCTCCTTGACTGTTGGATCCAAATCCAAAGGCTAACGAAGGAAATGCTGTGAATAATGGTGAAGGGCTTGAGCCAAGTACTTAGCTTTTTCTAAGATAAGATGAAGGCATGCTCACCAGGAAGCAAAATTCCAGCCATGAAATGTACAGGATTCTAGATGAAAGTCTAATTTGCATGCTACCCCAGCTAGAAAGTGTGTGGTTCTGATTATGCAACATCACAGAGGTCATGTCTCAGACTTTGAAAGCTCCTTTCCTCCATGTTAAAGCCATCTCACACTTAATGTTTCTAATTTGCCACTTAAGGAGCATTCTGCCTTCAGAGGGTAGCTCTCTGTCTCTGTCAACGGACACAGAGGGAACCTGAGCCATACCTGTTGTAGTGCTAATGGAGAAATTTTAATTACTTTGTATAGTGGCAGTTTTATTAGTTTTGTAGATATTTGCTAACACAAACTGAGATGTGCTCACAGTTCTGGCATGTCTGTGTGCTGAGCTGAGAAATCAATGCTGCTCTTTTTCCTTCTTCTGTTACTAATGGTAAAAACACCACTCACGTCTTTCAAATCTCTTTTCATAGCACATGACAACATTGGAGGCTGTTGGGGGTTTATACATACAGTTTTGGCTGTTAATCCAGGTGCATTTGAACTTGGCCATATGTGCCAGATGGAGATTTAGTACCTATTTCACCTATAGAACCTATTTCTCTGGTTTGTCCCTAAATTTCACATCTTTATATTTTGCCCTTTCTTTCATTGCTTGCCTTTATTTATTTATTTAAATT
The DNA here is from genome assembly GCF_982192425.1 of Myodes glareolus. Taxonomy (NCBI): domain Eukaryota; kingdom Metazoa; phylum Chordata; class Mammalia; order Rodentia; family Cricetidae; genus Myodes; species Myodes glareolus. The sequence continues at coordinate 3,695,048 of NC_142043.1, read as the reverse complement.
TCCTTATCTCTCATGGATTACATCCTGACCACAGTTTCCCCTCCTCCCACCCCTCCCAGTTTGCCCTTTCCTCCATATTATTTATTTCTTGAAACAGAGTCTAACTATCTAGCCTTGATTTCTTGCTGGTCTGGAACTTTCTATGTAGACCAGGCTGCCTTGAACTTACAGAGATCTACCTGCCTCTGCCTCCCGACTGCGGTGATGAAAGGCTTGTATCCAGCTCTTATTAATTTTTGCAGTTCTGAGACTGAATTTAAGGCTTCTTCATACATGTTAGCCATATCCCTAGCCTTTCCCCTCTTTCCCTCCTTTTTTCTTTTGTGTGTGTGGAGAAAAGTAATGTGGTAACATTGGGGTATATTGCTTTTGACCTCCAAAGCTTGAGTTATATTTATAGTGGGTTGAGGGGTGAGTATAACACTCACTACCAGTCTCAACTCACACCCTGCCATTTGGTAGTCAAGGGTGCACCTTACATGTTTCCATGGGTGCAGTGGATTCTATTTATAGTAACTAAGCACATCAATACCTCACAACACTGTCAAGTAGTAAGAGATGTGTTCAGATGTGCTAAGGAGATATGTAGCTCACAGGGTGATCAGTTATTCAGAATGAAGTTCCGGAAGCTGCAGAAGCAGTGCAGGTACCTAGTCAGGACACAACAGCATTGGTGGCGGTGATGCCAATGACAGCTACATAGAGAGCTGGCATCTTCTGGGAGGCTCTAAGGATGCATCTGGTCAGTGTATTAGTACTCTGTAGCCAGTGTCCTACCAAGTGAGGCAGGAGTAAAAGGAGAGGTTTGTAGAAACACTTTCCTCTATTTCAATAGACAGAAATGGCCATCTGAAATCATCACTTGAGTCTTAATTCCAATATATTTTATGGTTGAAGTAGAAACCCTGTCCCAGGGTGGTTGCTACAAGTGACTGAGGCTTTTTGATTCTGGTAACAAAGGTTTATTTTTTTATCTATTTAAAATGTTTTTTATTTTATTTTGTTTTATTTTATTTGTGTGGATGTTTTACCTGAATTTATTTCCGTGTACCTTGTGCATGCATGGTACCCATGGAGGTTGGAGGGCATCAGATCTTCTGAAACTGAAGTTACAGATATTTGTGAGCCATCATGTGGGTGCTCAGAATTAACCACCAAGCCATTTTTCCTGCCTCTATGTTTTAATTAAAAATATTGTCATTATTTCTTTGAGAATTTCATGTATTTTGATCACATTCATCCCTACCAACTCCTCCCAGATCCACCCCTACCTCTCTACTACCCTTTATGTCCTCTTTTATTTATAAATGACCCATCAAGTACAATTTGTCCTGCCCTTATACTCTTTTGTTTGTTTGTTTGTTTGTTTGTTTGTTTTGGTTTGGTTTTGATTTTTTTTTTGATACAGGGTTTCTCTGTAGTTTTGAAGCCTGTCCTGGAACTAGCTCTTGTAGCCTACGTAGCCTACGCTGGCCTCAAATTCACAGAGATCTGCCTGCCTCTGCAGAGATTAAAGGCGTGTGCCACCACCGCCCAGCACCCCTTATACTTTTCATTGTGGGACTATCCACTGGAGCTCGGTTGATTTACCAGGAGACACGCCCTTAAAACTGACTTTTCCTTTCCCAGAAGCCATCAACTGTCAAATGACCTCTCAGCTGAGGTGGAGACTTGTGAGAGCCCTGCCCTCTTTCTAACTTGAAATCCTGACTGTCTTGATTTTGTGCTAGTCTTGTGCAACCAGCCGGGCATGCTGTGAGCCAGAGTGCAGTTGTATTGTCATGTCCAGAGGACAGTGTGTTGCTGTATTGCCTCAGTCTTTCTGACACCTAGCCCTTACCTCCTTCTTGTTCCCTCTTCTAATATGGTCTCTGAGCCTTGGGGAATACTTGCCAGGCCTCCTTAGCCTTATTCCCCAGGGAAAGGTGGGTGTGCTATCCGCCCATTCTACAGCCCCACAACATAGGACAATCAGACACGATAGGGTGTCAAATCAAAGCAGGAACTCAGTTTATTACTGCGAGCTTCAGCTTATATAGGTTAAGTGACATCATGTGATGTGGGGGTTCCTCCAGCCAGTGAGAGACAGCTAAGCCCTCCCTCTGGCTGGAGGGGCGTCTACCTAGATTTTGCTGTCTCATCCTCGGTAGCTTTGAGACTATCCCTCAAACTCGAGCCAGGCTTTTCTCTGTCCTACAGGCCTCGAGGTACAGGCCCTGAACTTGAGCCAGGCTCTTCTCTGTCCTACAGGCCTCAAAGTACAGGTCCTGAGACAATTTGGCTCAACAAATACAATCTTTAGAAGTTCACTCTTGTTTTTTGTTTTGTTTTGGTTTTTGTTTGTTTGTTTTGTTTTGATTTTTTTTGTGTGTGTGCCTAGGTTTCTGTCCATGTTGGAAGAAGAAGTGTATAGTCAAAACTCTCCTATCTGGGATCAGGATTTTCTGTCAGCCTCTTCCAGAACCAGCCCACTAGGAATCCAAACAGGTACCTTTCCTTTACATAAATTGGAGAGCAACCAGGAAGATCAAGTGTTAGTTGTTATTCCCTTTGCATATATTTGAGTTTCTCATAAGGAAATGGATGATTAGAGCCAATAAGTTTTGTATATGCATTACCCTAACTCACATTATGGTGCTGTGTCTTTGTTGATGAGCAGCACAAGCCAAACACAAACCAAGCAGGTACAACCACATTAAAGACAGGAAATCTTTGTTTGCATAGTCCAGTTAGTGGAGGATCAAATTCCAGGAAGCTCAGCTCTGTCATGAAATGTTGGCCTTTTGAAGATACTTACTTCTATTAGCAATTGTTTTCATTTTCTTTTCTGTTGATATAATAAAATGCTCTGACAAAAAAAGCAATCTAGGAGATAAAGGGTTTATTTTAGCTTGTAATTCCAGAGGAATAAGTCTATCATGACCAGGAAACCATGCAATAGATAGGAGAAGGCCTGGTGGCAGACACAGGAAGCTGGCTGATCACATTTCATCATCACACAGAAAGGCAAGAGAGAATATCAAAGTCTTGTTCCAGTGAGAATACTTCCTCCATCAAAGGTCCACTTCACAATGATTCTATCACTTCCCAAAACACCACTCTTAAGCAGAGACCAGTTGTTCAACTCCATGAGCCTCCTGGGGACATTTTACATTGAAACCACAAGAGCAGTCAGTAGTCAGCCATGCCCAGAAATCAAGCTTAAGTCTGTTTTTTTCAACTGTGATATCTATTTTATGAAGAATGGTGGGATGGTGGGCAGAAGAAGGTGATCCTGGTTTCAGTATGTAAAGTACTTCTCAGTGTGACCAGGTTGTTCTTGCTATTGTCTTTATCAGTGCCAAGTTCTTCTTATAATATACTAGGAGTTTTGACAGACATACAGTTTAGGGTAAGCATTGCTGCTTAGTTTTTTGGTGAAAGATCTCTGGAAAATATCTTTGTATGAAAATCCCTTTTACCTCTGCTGTATTAAATTCTTCCGCTTCTGGTCAGGTTATTGCCATAGCACTAGATACACAAGGCAGAGAAGTTTCCTCTGTAGCTAAGGTTGTACCCTTAAGCTAGATCATACACTCTGGTGGAACATGAAGCCAGTCAGAAGGGAGACGTTCTCTCTTGCCTTAATTACAACGTGTTCTTTGCTGGGGAAATGGAATGTGATCACCTCCATTGCCATGTCTGCACACCCATGCTACAGTGATAAACGGCTGTCATGAGGATGCTGAGATTCTGTCAGCTACTCCAGTATGTCAACTACTCTAGTGTCTTCTGAATCTCTAGAGCTTCTGTTTACATTGCTTCTCTATATTTTGAGATCTGGAAGCCTGTCTGCAGCTTTACTCTTGAGCACATTCTGAGCCTCTTTTTATAAGTATAGAGGAAGGCATAATCTTTTCTTGTTTCTCAGACTATCCTTAAACTCTTGGGCTCAAGCAACTTTCTGCCAAGTATCTGGGACTGCAGTGGCTCCTGTACTCCATTTTTGTTGTGATTCAGTTGCCTACAGCTAGAAGTGTCAGGGGTTGGTGGCTTATTGTCATTAGGCTTGCTTATTCTACTGCCTGACTTGGCTACTGGGAACATCTGCAGAATGAACCACCACTCCCAGGAAGCCTCATTGAATGAACTCTTTGGGTACCTGTGCTATAGTGTTACTGAGAATATTCACTACCTACCCCTCTCACTTCTTTAACTACAAATCAGTGGCACACCCAGCAAAGCAGCATACCACAATGTATAATTGAAACCACCAAATAAACCACAGTGTTTACAAATAAACCTCTAGTGTATAGAGCAGTTACCAGCTCAATACCACAAGGCATCCTAGCCTTAGAATTTGACACACTTACAATAAATAAAAATTGCTTCTCTCCAGTTCACTTTTCATGTGTGTGTGCTCTCTGCCTACACACACACACACACACACACACACACACAAACACACACACACAGTGAGAGAGAGAGAGAGAGAGAAAGAGAGAGAGAGAGACAGACAGACAGACAGACACATACCCTTCATTATATCCCTGCTGTGTCCATTTTTCTGTTGCTATGATGTAACACCTTGACCAAAACCAACTTATAGAGGGAAGAGTTTGTTTTGGCTTATGGTTTCAGAGGGCAAGAGTCCATCATTCCTGGGATGGAATGGAAGCTGGTGGCAGGAACAGAAAGCTGACCAATCATGTTTCATTTTTATAGGAAGCAGAGAAGGCTCCTATAAAGGGAAGGGAGTGGGGTGAGGCTGCAAGCCTCTAAAACCTGCCTTCAGTGAAGTACTTTCTTCAGCAAAGCCACACCTAAGTATTAAATAACCTCCCCATACTGCACCACCAGCCTTGGATGAAATATAAAAGAACCTATGGGGAGCTTTTTTTCATTCAAACTACCACACCTGCTGTATTATGTATTTTCTCAAAAATCAATACACAATTACAAATATTCCCACTTATGAACTCCTCTCAGAGCAAACCACATTTTCTTCTATGGAACCACTGTTCTTGTTAAAACCAGTAAGTGTATCTGGATGCAATGTTTTCTAGTGGATAGGCTGCCTGTAATTTTTGTTTCTTTTCTCAGTAAAGCAGCATACTGATGGTTTCAATCACTGCTGGAGACTGGGGATAAGGCTTGTGCACTTCTGTTGGCACGGGGCTCGATTAATTGTTAATTTGGAGTCCCCTGGCTTTCTTCACTTCCAGGAACATTCTCCAAGTGAACAGCTTTAGGCTCTGTCAAAACCCCACCATTATACCCACAAAGTTTAGCCTCCATACTCAATCTTCCTTTAATTAGTCTTATCACAATGGCTACCATAGTGATTTATTTACTGAATGATTGATCCATCCTTCTTTACTTCCTGGTGTCCCTTTATCAGTGTGGGCTTGGATCCATTCTAATCTGTTCAGTGATTTCTAATCCCCGACTCTAGGATCTCGACACTCTGGCTTTATGGTGCTGTGCAGTCATAGGATGAGAACAGTTACCTAACATTCGTTTTTTCTTCTCTTGGGGCAGTGATCAGCCCTCCTGTTACTGGGACAGCATCTTTCTGTACAAATGCCTCTTCCCATGAACAGATTAATGGAGACAGAACAAGTCCTGGTTGCAGAGGTCCTTCTGGGCTTGAAGCAAACCCAGGTAAGCTATCGAGGGAGTAAGATTGCTGTAGCTCACACTGGGAACTCAGTCATCAGCAGAGTCCTGAACTACATTCAGACCCACTAACAGTTATGTTACCCCATGACTTTAATGGCTTGATGCCACTTTGCTTTAGATTTTGGGGATGTACTACTGTGTCATTAACAAATCCACAGTGCAGAACTGTTGCAATAAAAACGTCTACCAAGTGGTAATGGCACACACTTTTCAACCCAGCACTCAAGAGGCAGCAGCAGGTGGATCTCTCAGAGTTCAAGGCCAGCCTGGTCTACATGTCCAGTACTATACAGAGAATCCCTGTTTCATTAAACTTAAAACAAAGAACCAACTTGTCATTACAGCACCTATGTGTTCTGTCCTTTGGCAGTCCTCGAATTTCAGCTAGTTTCAGTCTGTTTACTGGGCTTACTCACAACTCTGTGGTCTCATTTTGAGTTTGGCTTGGCTAAAGCACTTAATGGGAAACAACTTTCATCCATGTATATCTCTGCCTTCTCTGGGGACGTTGAATTGCACACAGCATGTTCTTTTGGCAGTGGCATCACTACAGGTTGGTTTGAGATATACAGTGCTGTCTATAGGCAGCACCTCCTTGTTACTGCTCAGCCCACAGCCCTTATAGTGCACTTAAAAAAAATCTGTTTTCTGTCTGAAAACAAAGGAAATATTCAGTGTCTTGAGATGGATGCCTCATTCTGACCTCAAAAGAAATCAGATGGATACGCATGTAGTCACAGTCGGGGAGAAATGAAGAAATGCCATTGCCAATTCCTTCAATGTTCACATGCAAATCATGGATTATGGCGACTTGCTAGTCAAATATCTGAAGATAATCCTCACTGATCTCCAAAACCAACTTTCATAGATTTGGTGGAATTGGAACCAAGGCCATGTAGTGGGTTGTACATAGCACTATGGTACCTTTTCTATAGACTATGTGCTTTATAGTACTCTGTTTTTTTAAGTTAGTGAGCATACGGTGTGGAAGTGTGCTTACTAGACTTCATACTGAAGGAGCAAATTGCATTTGGACATTGAAAAGCTACCCCTCCTCCTTTTTAAAAAACGGGTAGTTCTGTGTATCTCCGCTATCTTAGAAATTGCTATGTAGACCAGGCTGGCCTCAAACTCACAGAGATATGCCTGCCTTTGCAGAGTTGAGATTAAAGACATGCACCACTGTGCCTGACTTCAAGTTGCTATTCCTATTTTTCATTTAGTTACTGGACTAGAATGCAACTCAGTGGCAGAGCACCAGCCTGGCACATATAAAGCCCTGAGATCTAGTGTCAACAACAACACTACACACACACGCACACACACACACACACACACACACACACACACACACACACACGTTATAAAAAATAAGTGTAGGATATAATAGTAAAAGAAAGTAACAGTAAAATAGCAAAAAAAAAAAAAAAGCCAGAAAAAGCAAGTGTGAGAACAGAGAGGAGAGAAGGTGACGACACGCTGGGAAGGGTTTGCTGTAATCTACGCATTTGGAGGCGGAAGAGGAGGCCTAGGATTTCAGAATTAATTTAGGCTACATAGTAAGTCAGCCTCCAGAGAGGGTTACATGAGATGTGTTTACATGCCTTAAACAAAGAAAGAAAAAGAAAAACCTTCTATGTTTCCATTTCAAACCATCTTTTTTTTTTTCCTTTTATTTTGAACATCACAGGAGAAAAGAGGAAAATGAACAACTCTCATGATCTGGAGGAAGCCAAGAGATCCCGAGTGTCAGGGGATATTCCTGTGGAATTGATCAATGAGGTCATGTCTACCATCACAGACCCTGCAGTGATGCTTGGACCAGAGGTCAGCAGGGGGAACCAGGCAGGCAGCTGAGAGGGCCTTTCCGGTCTCCCTGCCACATCAGCTGTCAGAGATATAGGTGGAATGCTGAGGACACACTGGGGGAGGGCAGGAATGGCTCACCAAGATGTGGTCCCCCTTGACGAATATCAATTACAGCCACAGACCACAGTTTCCATCTTGAGTTTCACACCTCCATCAGCAGTGCAAAAAGCCTGTGATAAAATCCATGTAGTTCACCTGGAGATTCAGCAGTGTTCACATGCCATTTCCCTGTGTTCACCTCCTCTTTCCTTGCCTGTGAGCCTTGTAGAATCATTTCAGAGTTCACCCGATGCATTCTCCTGTGTCTTGTATGAAAGCAATTCTTTGTATTATCACATGAGTTAGCACTCAGGAAATTTAGCTTTGTTACAAGGTTCTCTGGTTTAGGGTTGGCAGACTGTAGCCTGCCAGTCAGATTTGCTATTTAACTTGTGGGTTGAAGTAATTTTCTGCCTCAGTCTCCCAGCTAGCTAGAAGGAAAGGTGTATCCTACCAGGCTAGGCTTGTAACTGTCCTCATGGACTATGTTATCTGTTCACCACTGCACACAGCAGAAAAATCAAACAATTGTATGTCTTCCAAAATAAAATGTTCATCACTAGACTTTTCACTGAAAAATTTGCTGACCTGTTGGCCTAATATGCAACCTATATCCAATGATCGATTATCTTACCAAATTATGCCCTTCAAAACATGTATTGCTGTTGTTGGAGGCTCAGTTAGGAACTGAGCATGGAATTTAGTTTTCATTTCTTCATCTCTTTAGTGTCCCTTTTTTTTTTTTTGACAGATGTAATGTAGTAGGCCGATCTTGGGCCATCTTAGCCAGGATGATTGACCTTGAACCACATGTAATGTTCTGGGGGTCGAATCCAGGGATTCCTGAATGCTGGGCAAGCACCTTACCTCTGAGCCGTATCCCAGTCTCTAGTCTGTTTTACCTGAAACAGTTCTCCCAGGCCTTTCCTCTTCTTTTACAATGCTGCCTTTATTGTGGAGTCTTGTTGGCTAGTTTTGCATAATGTCTCTGTTTGGATCTGTGTAATAGTTTAGGTCAATCCAGGTAAAATGTTTTTGTTGAAAGTACTGCTAACATATTAATGTAAGACATCCAGGAACAGGGAGGCTCAAGACATTTCCAGGAAATGAAGACATGGCCAGAGTTTATAAGCAACTTCTGTTTCTTTGGTGTGGCTCTGCTAGATTAAATCATTAAGTTTCACACTGATCTGTTTCTGTGGTTCTTTATCAATGCCAAGGATAATTCAGAGAACTGAGTGTTGCAACAGAACCATCTTATAAAATTCTTCTTTCCTTCTGGACTATCCAGTTATGGGAACCTAAATCTGAGCTCCTTCTGTGTATTTGCTTCAGAGTTTTTGTAACTTCTCATATGAGCAGAGCTTGGTCTACTCAGATTTAAAGTGGGGAGGCAAACAACCATCTCACAATCTGTTGCTACAGTTAGTAGTGTACCAGCATGCCCAAGAAAATGTCTTTGCAAACTAGTTGTTAATTATCTTGGTAACTTGTACCACAGTGATACCTGGTAACCTGGACAACCAGCTGGAGCCCTCAAAGCTAGTGCTGCACTTATGACTTTTCTTCCCAGCAGAGCTATTTGTCAAATATTTCCCTGCCCAGCATGGGGTGGATTAAAGCATGAGGTGCTGGCACTTGGTCATACAGCCTGCCGTGAGTTAAGTCAGGATCAATAGATACTTCTGGAAAGTAAATTGTCATTCAAAAAGAGCTGTCAAGATGATATAATATGACTACTGCTTTATGGTGTATTTCAAGATTTTGGAACCTGTTACCTTACTGTGCTTTAATTTTTCATTATTATTGCTACTGTTATTATGTTGTATGAAGGAGTCATACAACATAATGCATGGAGGTAGAGGGCAACTTTTGGGAGTCAGTTATCCCCTTCAGTTGTGGATTCTGGGCATCAAACTGAGGTCATTAGTCTTGTGGAGTGATGAGCCATCTCACCAGTCCTCTTTTTAAAAATTTACATTTATTTATTTAATATTTTTGTGTGTTTGTGTTTCTGTGCATGTGTGGGAACACTTGTACCATGGCATGAGTGTGGAGGTTAGAGGCCATGGGAAAGAATTGTTTGTCTCCTTCCATCAGATGGGTCTTGGTCCATTCTTGCCATTCTTTGTTGTCAACTTGACTATATCTGGAATGAACTACAACCAAGAAATGTAGAACACACCTGTGAAAGATTTTCTGTTTGGTTTACAGTTGGTAAATTTATTTCTATTCTAGACTTTTGAGGTAGGAAGACATACCTCTGATCTGGATCTTTAGGTAGGAGGACAGCATGCCTTTGATCCGGATATTGAGGTGTGAAGGCACACCTTTAATCTGGGCTTCACTTTCTGCTGGAACCATGTATAAGGACGTAGAAGAAGGAAGGTTTGCTCTTTGCCCATTTGCTCTCACTGACTGTGTTAAAACATCTGTTCCTTCCCGGGAGCCTACTTCTTCAGGATTCCAGCATATACAGAGACACTCAGCCTTATGGGACTGAGGAACTACTAGATTCTTGGACTTTCTGTTCACAACTGGTCATTGTTGGAGTAGTTGGACTGTAGCCTGTAAGTCATTCCAATAATTTCATACATACATACATACATACATACTCATTCCATAAACTTTGTGACTCTAGAGAACCCTGACAAATACAGATTTTGGTACCAGAAGTGCTTATAGAAGAACAAGTATAATGATGAATCTTTTAACTGTTTAAGATAGACTTTTCAATTCTCCACCACTTTTGGTTACTGTAGTCTCTCCAAACACTCCCTTTCCTGGGAGCTCAGAGAGTACCAAAAGCCCATGGTGTGAACTGTATTACAAACTTGCAGGGATAAATACATTTGATTATCTTGAATCACCAGCTGTGAAGGCACTAGATTTGATGATCCTGTATTTTAAATTTTGACAGTTTGGGGAAAAATAATGAGAATGATACTGCTGGTTGGTTGCTTTTAGTATTCCTGTATAAACTGATAAAAGATAGGAAAGAGCTCTGTGATAAAGTTAAGTAATTTCAGAATATGGTGAAGAACAATGAAGAACTTAGTGATAAAGTTGACTGACTCCAGATGTTAATAAACAGTCTAAAGGTTTCTAAGTGTGCCCTGGAAAAGAATCATCTTTCCCGCAGCCACAGAGCTCGAGTTACAGAAAAATCAAACTGAAGCCCTCATTATAAGGTTGGCTGAATTATAGCAAAAATTCAAGCCCCAGCTTCAGAGAATGTCAGCAGTTCAAGTCAGGACATCAATTGGTAAAGAGTGAACCCTATAACTTGGCTTGGGGATGTGTGGAGGACCCTATTGAAGCTGAGAACTTTGAACCTTCAGATTCGCAAGGATTTTTATCTTGCCTGACCTCTTCCCCCAAAGTGTCTTAGTTAGGGTTTCTATTGCTGTGGTGAAACACCATATCCGAAAAAAGCAAGTTGGAGAGGGAAGGATTTATTTTATTTTTTGTTTAAAAAAGAAAGCAAACTGTCTGTTTTCATCTTACATACCACTCCCAGTTCCCACTCCTTCCCCTCCTCCCATTCCTTCTACCTACATCCCACCCCCTATTCACTCCTCAGAGAGGATAAGGTACATTGTTTTGGGGGAAGGTCCAAGGCCCTCCCTACTCTATCCAGGCTGAGCGAGGTATCCATCCAAAGAGAACAGGTTCCCAAAAAGTCAGTACAAGCAGCAGGGATAAATCCTGGTGCCTCTGCCAGTTATAATGGAGAAGGAGGAGCAGATCCAAGGCTAGGAGCAGCATGGTGGGTGAGAGACAGAGACCTGTCCCATGAGGAGCAGTGGCAGGTGAGAGACAGATGGATAGGCACACCATGCAGAGTGAGGTTGAATATTTATTTAGTGGGTTATGGAGGGGATAGGGGGAAGGGAAGAAGGGAGAGAGAGAAAAACAGAGAGAGAGGAGTGGGGAAGGGAAGAAGTGGGGAGAAGGGAGAGGGACAGAAGCTGCCATTTCAGGAGAAGATGGAAAGGAAGGGGGCTCAGGCCAGAAGCAGAAGGAAGATCTGCTTGCCTCAGCTGATGGGGGATGGAATGGGCAGGGCTTGTCTCTGAAAGGGACAGGACAGACCATTACATCAATGCCCCCCCCCACAGTCTGCCCCAGCCATACAACTGTCACCCACATTTAGATTGTCAAGTTTGGTCCTATGCTGGTTCCTTTCCTGTCCAACTGGAGTTGGTGAGCTCCCATTAGCTCAGGTAAACTGTTTGAGTGGGTGTCCCCATCATGGTCTTGACCTCTTTGCTCATATTCACTCCTCCCACTGTTCAACTGGGAGCTCAGTCCAGACCCACCACTGTGGGTCTTTGTCTCTGTTTCCATCAGTTGCTGGAGGAAGGGTCTATGGTGATATTTAAGATATTCATCAATCTGACTACAGGGCAAGGCCACTTTGGTCACCTTCTCCTCTATTGCTTAGGGTCTTAGCTGGCATCATCCTTGTGGATTCCTGGGAATTTCTCTAGTGCCAGGTTTCTTGGTAGCGTCATAATGGCTCCCTCAATCAAAACATCTCTTCCTTGCTCTTATCTCTGTCCTTCCTCCATTTCACCTATCCAGTTCCCTCAAGTTCTCCTCCTCCCTCCCCTCCTTCTACCTTATATTCCTATCTTCACTCTGCCAAGTCATTCCTGTCTCAACCTTGCTAGTGCTGTGATTAAAGGCATGTGATCCCAAGGGCTGGGATCAAAGGTGTGAGCTCTATTTCTCTTTTAGACTGATTCAATCTTGCTTAGCACAGGGTGGCCTTGAACTCACAGAACTATGTCTGCCTGTCTCTCCAAATTCCTAGGATTAAAAGTGTGTGCCACCACTACCTGGCCTTCATGGCTAAGTAATGTGACTGGCTCTGCACTGTGATCTTCAGGCAAGTTTTATTTGTTAATAAACAAACAAAATATCACCACACTACACTAAGAGCTTAATGAGTTTGCCTCTTCATTCAAGCAGAAGTCTGGGGAATATTTGTGGGAATGGGTTTTAAAGGTGTGGGCTAATGGTGGAAGGGACATAAAACTAGATCAGGTTGAATTTATTGATATGGGCCCTCTGAGTAGAGACTCTAAGCTTAATATGGAAGCTTGAACAGTTAAAAAATGTGTCAAAAGCTTGAATGGTTGGCTGAAGCGTTTATCAAAGATGACTGTGGTAGTTTGAAGTAATTGACCCCATAATCTCATAGGGAGTGGTACTATTAGGAGGTGTAGCTTTGTTGGCATGTGCATACCCTTGTTGGAGGAAGTGTGTCACTGAGTGGGGGGCATACTTTGAGGTTTTCTGTGTTCAGGATACTACCCGGTGTGTCAGACTATTTCCTGTTCCCTACAAGATGCAAGAACATCAGCTACTTCTCCAGGACCATGCTTCCAGCCATGATGAAAATGGACAGAACCTCTGAAACTGGAACAAGTCCCCTCAATTAAATGTTTTCCTTTTGAGTTGTTGTAATCATGGTGTCTCTTCACAGCAATAGAAACCCTAAGACAATGACCTACAGAAAAGAAGTTGGTATTACCTGATATCCCTTGGCTTAGTATTGATGAAGGCATTTTTAAGACTCAGGGAAATTGCAATGCTAGATTGGATACAATGTGTAAAACCTAATCTTCCATAGTGGGAAGGACCAAAAGACATGCCTTTCACTAATCCTATCAGATGAAAAATGGTGAGAGGGTCACCAGCACTTCTGAGACTTTAGTTGTCACACTTTTTCTTTCTTTTTTTTTAAAATTTTATTGATTTTTGTTGAGCTCTACATTTTTCTCCGCTCCCCTCCCCTCCCCTTCAACCGTCTCCCAAGGACCCCATGCTCCCAATTTACTCAGGAGATCTTTTTTTTCTACTTTCCATGTAGATTAGATCCATGTACGTCTCTCTTAATGCCCTCATTGTTGTCTAAGTTCTCTGGGATTGTGAATTGTAGGCTGGTTTTCTTTGCTTTTTGTTTAAAAACCACTTATGAGTGAGTACATATGATAATAATCTTTCTGGGTCTGGGTTACATCACTCAAAATAATGTTTTCTAGCTCCATCCATTTTCTGCAAAACTCAAGATGTTGTTATTTTTTTCTGCTGTGCAATACTCCATTGTGTAAATGTACAACATTTTCCTTATCCATTCTTTGGTTGAGGGACATTTAGGTTGTTTCCAGGTTCTGAATATGACAAACAAAGCTGCTATGAACATAGTTGAGCATATGTCCTTGTGGCACAATTGAGCTTTCTTTGGATATATACCCAAAAGTGGTATTACTGGATCTTGAGGAAGGTTGTTTCCTAATTTTCTGAGAAATCGCCACACTGACATCCAAAGAGGTTGTACCAGCTTGCATTCCCACCAGCAGTGCAGAAGTGTTCACTTTTCCCCACAACCTCTCCAGCATAAGCTGTCGTCAGTGTTTTTGATCTTGGCAATTCTTACAGGTGTAAGATGGAATCTCAGAGATAGTTAGATTTGCATTTCTCTGATGACTAAGGATGTTGAGCATTTCCTTGAGTGTCTTTCAGTCATCTTAGATTCCTCTGTTGAGAGTTCTCTGTTTAGGTCTGTACTTCATTTTTTTAATTGGATTATTTGTTCTTTTGATGATCAATTTCTTGAGTTCTTTGTATATTTTAGAGATAAGATCTCTATCTTTTCCTGTTGTCTAGGGTTTCTCTCCTGCCTAGTTCCCACAGTTGTTAAGTCCCAAAGAAATCACACAGAGGTCTACATTAATCATAAACTGGTTGGCCCATTAGCTCAGGCTTATTCACTCTTATAAGTTATATTAGCTCATTATTCTTGTATGTGTTAGCCACATGGCTCAGTACCTTTTTCAATTGCATAGTCACATCTTGCTTCTTCTGTGTCTGGACAGGACTCGTCCTCTTCCCAGAATTCTGTTCTCCTTGACCAGCCTCTACTTCCTGTGTAGTTGTCCCGCCTATACGTCCTGTCTGGCTACTGGCCAATCGCATTTATTTAAACATAATTGACAGAATACAGACAATTGTCACACACCATTTTCCCATTCTGTAGGCTGTTGCTTTGTCTTGTTGACTGTGTCCTTTGCTTTTCAAAAGCTTTTCAGTTTCAGGATGTCCCATTTATTAATTGTTCCTCTCAGTGTCTGTGCTGCTGGGGTTCTATTTATGAAGTCATTCCCTGTGTCAATACGTTCAAGTGTACTTCCCACTTTCTGTTCTATAAGGCCCAGTGTGGCTGGCTTTATGTTGAGGTCTTTGATCCATTTGGACCTGAGTTTTGTGCATGGTGATAGATATGGGTCTATTTTCATTCTTCTACATGTTGATATCCAGTTATGCCAGCACCACTTGTTAAATATGCTTTCTTTTTCTCCATTTGATATTTTTTGCTTCTTTGTCAAAATTCAGGTGTTTGAAGGAGTGTGGATTAATATCCAGGTCTTCTGTTTGGTTCCATTGGTCCTCCTGTCTGTCTTTATGCTAAGACCAGGCTGTTTTCAGTACTATATGTCTGTAGTAGAGTTTGAAGTCAGGGATTGTGATGCCTCCAGAAGTTCTATTATTGCACAGGATTGTTTTGGCTATCCTGGGTTTTTTGTTTTTCCATATGAAGTTAATTATTATTTGCTTGAGGTTTGTGAAGAATTTTGCTGGGATATTGATGGCCATTGCATTGAATCTGTAGATTGCTTTTGGTAAGATTGCCATTTTTACTATGTTAATGATACCTACCCAAGAACAATGGTGATCTTTCAATTTTCTGATGTCTTCTTCAATTTCTTTCTTCAAAGATTTTAAAGTTCTTGTCATACAAGTCTTCTACTTGTTTGGTTAGATTTACTCTGAGATATTTTGTGCTGTTTGTGACTATTGTGAAGGGTGATGTTTTTCTGATTTCTTTTTCAGCCCATTTATCATCTGTGTACAGGAGTGCTACTGATTTTTTTTTAGTTAATCTTGTATCCTACTAAAATACTGAAAGTGTTTATAAGTTGTAGAAGTTCCTTGGTAGATTTTTTTGGAGTCTCTTATGTGAACTTATCATATAATCAGCAAATACTGAGAGTTTGACTTCTTCCTTTCCGATTTGTATCCTCTTGATCTCCTCTTGTTGTCTTATTTCTCTAACTAGGACCTCAAGAACTATATTGAATAGATATGGAGAGAGTGGACAACCTTGTCTTGTTTCTGATTTCAGCTGGATTACTGGGAGTTTCCCTCCATTTAATTTAATGTTGGCTGTTGACTTGCTGTATATTGCTTTAATTATGTTTAGGTATGTTTCTTGTATCCCTGCTCTCTCTAAGACCTTTATCATGAAGGGATGTTGTATTTTGTCAAAAGCTTTTTCAGCATCTAATGAGATGTTCATGTGTTTTTTATTTTTCAGTTTATTCATTTTGTGGATTACATTGACAGATTTTCATATGTTGAACCATCCCTGCATCTCTGGGATGAAGCCGACTTGATCATGGTGGATGATGATTCTGATGTGTTCTTGGATTCCATTTGCCAATATTTTATTTAGTTTTTTTTTTTTCATCGATGTTCATGAGTAAGATTGGCCTGTGATTCTCTTTCTTAGTAATGTCTTTCTGTGGTTTGAGTATCAGGGTAATCTTAGCCTCATAAAAAGAGTTTAGCAATTTCCTTTTGTTTCTATTGTGTAGAATAATTTGAGGAGTATTAATATTAGTTCTTTTTTGAAAGTCTTGTAGAATTCTGAGCTGACACCATCTGGTCCTGGGCTTTTTTTGATTTGAGAATTTTGATGACTGTTTTATTTCTTCAGCAGTTATAGGTCTGTTTAATTTGCTCATCTAGTCTTGACTTAATTTGGCAAGTGATATTTATCCAGAAAGTTGTTCATTGTCTTTAAGTTTTCCAAATTTGTGGAGTACAGGGTTTTTGAAATATGACCCGATGATTCTCTGTATTTCCTCCACGTCTATTGTTATGTCCCCCTTTTCATTTCTGATTTTGTTAATTTGGATATTCTCTGCCTTCCTTTTGTTTAGTTTGGATAAAGGTTTGTCTATTTTGTTGATATTCCCGAAGAACCAACTCTTTGTCTCATTGATTATATATATATTTTTTATTTTGTTGATTTCAGCTCTGAATTTGATTATTTCTTGCCATCTAGTTCTCTTGGGTGAGTTTGCTTCTTTTTTTTCCCCTAAAGTTTTCAAATGTTCTGTTAATTCACTAGTATGGGATTTTTCCAGCTTCTTTATGTGCTATGACCTTTCCTCTTTAAACTGCTTTCCCCTGTGTCCCATAAATTTGGTTATGTTGTGTGGTCATTTTTATTGAATTTTAGGAAGTCTTTAATTTCTTTCTATATTTTTTCCTTGACCCATTGATGATTCAGGTGAGCACTGTTTAATTTTCATGTATTTGTGGGCTTTTTCAAATTAGTATTGTTGTTGAATTCTAGTGGTCTTTTTTTTAGATTTATTTATTTATTGTGTATACAACATTCTGCCTCCATGTATGCCCGCACGCCAGAGGAGGGCGCCAGATCTCATTACAGATGGCTGTGGGCCACCATATGGTTGCTGGGAATTGAACTCTGGACCTCTGGAAGAGCAGTCAGTGCTCCTAACCTCTGAGCCGTCTCTACAGCCCCCTGAATTCTAGTTTTAAACCATGGTGATCTGGTAATATACATGTTGTTATTCCAATTTATTTTGTTTTAGTTGAGGTTTGTTTTGTTACCGAGTATGTGGTCAGTTTTTGAGAAGGTTCTATGATGTGCTGAGAAGAATGTATATTCTTTTCTTTTTAAATAGAATATTTTGTAGATGTCTGTTAAATCCCTTTGAGTCATAATATCATTTAGTTCTCTTATTTCTCTGTTTTTGTCTGACTCACCTGTCCAGGGGTGAGAGTGGCGTGTGTGTTGAAGTCTACTACTATTAGTATGTGTGGCTTAATGTATAATTTAAGTTTTAGAGGTGTTTATTTTACATATGAGGGTACCCTTATATTTGGGGCATAGTTGTTCGGTATTGAGATTTTCTCTTGATGGATTTTTCCTGTGACTAATATGAAATATCGTTTTTTGTCTCTTTTGATTGATTTTAGTTTTGATTGATTAAATCTTTTTTGTTATTTATTAGGATAGCTACACCAGCTTGTTTCTTAGGTTCATTTAATTTTAATGTTTTTCCCAACCTTTTACTCTAAGGTGATGTCTGTCTTTGAAGTTGAGGTGTGTTTCTTATATGCAGAAGGAAAAGAGATTCTGTTTTTGTATCCAGTTTGTTAGTCTGTGTCTTTACAGGTGACTTGAGTTTGTTTATATTAAGGGATATCAATGACCAGTGATTACTCTCTCCTGTTAATTTAGTTTTCATTGTTGGTGATGTTAATTTGTGTGTTTTTCTCTTCTTTTGAATTTTCTTCTGTGAGATCATCTATTGTCTGTGTTTTTGTTGATGTAGCCAACTTCCTTGGGTTGAAATTTTCCTCCTAGTATTTTGGTTAGGTATTGATTAAATCTTCTTTTGTCATGGAATATCTTGTTTGTTCTTCTTTGGTGAATGAAAGTTTTGCTGGGTATAGTAGTCTGGGCTGATATCCATGGTCTCTTAATGTCTGCATAACGCCTGACCACGACCTTCTGGTTTTCATTGTCTCCAATGAGAAGTCAGATGTAATTCTATTAGGTCTACCTTTATATGTTACTTGGCCTTTTTTCTTTGCAGCTCTTAATATTCTTTCTTTATTATGTATATTTCGTGTTTTGATTATTATGTAGCAAGGGGACTTTTTTCTTTTTTTATTGATCCAGTCTGTTTGGTGTTCTGTATACTTCTTGTATCTTCATACAAGATACAAGATCTTTCTTTAGGTTGGGAAAGTTTTCTTCTATAATTTCCTTAAATATATTTTCTGTGCTTTTGAGTTGAACTTCTTCTCCTTCTTCTATACCTATTCTTCTTAGGTTTGGTCTTTCCATGGGGTCCCATATTTCCTGGATATTTTGGGTTAAGCTTTTGTTAGATTTAATGTTTTCTTTGGCTGATGAATCTGTTTCCTCTATTGTACCTTCAGTGTTTGTCCATGTCTTGCATCCTGCTGTTTATGGTTGTGTTTGTGGTTCCTGATCGTTTTCTCACGATTTCTGTTTCTATAATTACCTTGGCTTGTGTTTTCTTTATTGTCTCTATTTCAGTTTCTAAGTCTTGAATAGTTTCTTCCATATGCTTGATTGCTTTTTCTTTAAGGAATTTGCTGATGTCTTCCAATATTTTGTTTGTCTTTTACTCCATTTCTTTGAGGGATTTCTCATTTTCTCTTTAAGAGTTTCAAGCATTCTCCTGAAGTTATTTTTTAGGTCATTTTCTTCTGCTACGTCTGTATTTGGTTGTTTAAGTATTGCTGTTGTAGGGCCTCAAGATTTTACTGGTGTTGTGCTGCTCTTTGTGGTGTTGTGTGTGTTCTTTCCTCGTCTATCCATCTTTTCCTCTAATTGCTGTGGTTGGGTCTGTCTGTTATTCTGGTGATTAATATTCTAGGTTCCAGTGAATCCAAGGCTTAGATGGCTGTTGTTCCTCATGGTACAGTCTGCACCATGGTTCTAGTTACTTCATTATTCACTCCTTGTTCCTGGAGATCTCTCAGCTCTCCTGGGGTTTGCTGCACTCTGGTTGAGTTTGGTGTCTTAGGCCTGCTCTGGCCTAGGTTATTGACTCAGATCTGTTTCTGTAAATGGCCCTTCTCTGGATTTGCTCCTGCAGAGGTCCCTGGCTTGGGGTTAGTCCTGCAACTGTCTCTGGCTCTGATCTACTCCTTTGGAGGTCCCAGACTTGGATGTGCTCAGACCAACAAAGGACCTGGCTCAGGCCTACTCCCTCAGAAGTCCCAGACTCATGCCGGGACCCTCAGAGATTTCTGGTTTCTCTCTATTCCCTCTGAGGTCCCAAGATAGTCACCCATACCCACAGGGGTCTTGGCTCAGGTCTACTCCCTGAAATGTCTCAGATTGATGCCCAGACCCACAACCGTCTCTGGCTGTGGCCCACTTGCTCAGCAATTGCTCCTCTCCACCTTCTTCTGTGGTGTTTGTTGTCTCTGGTCTGCTCTGGCCAAGTCCCGCCTCCACAAATGTCCCTGGTCTGGATCTGCTCCTGCTTCTGTGGAGCTCGCTGTCTCAGGCCCACTTCAGCCTAGGTCACTGGCCCAGTCTTGCTTCTGCAAATGACCCTGGTCTGGATCTGCTCCTACTCCCATGGAGTTTACTGTCCCAGGCCCACTTTGGCCCAGGTCACTGGCTTAGTCTTATTCTTTTGGAGTTTGCTTCCTCAGACCTGCTCTGGCCTTAGTTGCTGGCTCAGTCTTGCTCCTATGGAGTTTATACTACCTGAGGCCTGCTCTGGTCCAGGTAGCTATCTCAGTCCTACTCCTGTGGAATTTGTTGATTCAGGCCTGCTCTCATCACCCTTTTTCATTTTCCAGATCTTAGGTTTGTAGATGCTGCTCCTCGATGGAACATGTTAAATGCAATGGGTTTAGGTAGGCCCCAAGTTAGCAGGAGTCTGGTGGCAGCATTGCATTGCCCAAGATAAGATGATTATAGTTATCATAATGGGCAGCATAGACAAAACAGTGTCCGTAATACCTAACCTGTAATGGTCAGCATAGGAAAGGTGAATTTTACTGTGCTATGACTCTTATGGACCTTTGGTACTGACATGTCAATCATGGTGTTTACAGGCATGAAATAGATAAAAAGCCTACAACATTTTTTGTTCAATCTGTATAAGCAGGAAAATTTTCAAACAAATGAAAGAAAGGTTACAATGGATAGTGGCAAAAGGTAATCTTGGTTAGTGAATCAATTTCCAGACTTGAGCCAGTTTTCAGACCTAAAACCCCTTGAATGAAGAGATGGCCAGATTCACAATGAGGATACCAAGGTTTTACTGTTAGCTTTTCTCCAGTTCTTCCCCAGAGAGATCTATGGCCTTGTACAAAGGTACACTGGGAAGAGGAAATAATCAGACTTTTTGGGGGTCTATTGGATACTGATTCTGAATTGAAGCCATTCCTGGGAGATCCCAGGAAACATTATGGCCATTCAGTTAAACTAGGGGCTTATGGATGTCTGGTGATTAATGGAAATTTGCCTCAAGTCTGTACATCCAGTGGGTCTCGGAACCGTTAGTCATTTCCCCAGTTCCAGAATGTATAATTTTGGTAGTTATACTTAGAAATTGGCAGAATTCTCACATTGGTTCCCTGATTTGTGGAGGAGGACTGTTATGGTTTGGAGAGGCTAAATGGAAGCCTGTAGAGTCACCCCTACCAGGGTACATAGTAAATCAAAAACAGAAACACATCCGTGTAGCAACTGCAGAAATTAGTGCCACCATCAAGGTGCAGGGATGGTGGTTCCCACCATAGCTCCCTTTAACTCTAGGCCAGTGCAGAAGACCGATGGATCGTGGAGAATGACAGTTGACTATTGAAAACACAATCAGGTAGTAACTCTGATTGCAGCTACTATATAGTATCTTTATTTGAGCAGATTAGCACATTTTTTGGTACATGATATGCAGCAATTGATCTAGCAAATACATTTGCTAACTTTGTCTGGGGCCTGGAGCAAGAGAAGCTCTTCAACAAGTGCAGGCTGCTCTACGTTTGGACTATAAGATCCAGCAATGGTAGTTGAGGTGTTAGTGGCAGATAGAGATGCTGTTTGGAGCCTTTGGCATGCCCCTATAGTTGAATTACAGAAGAGACCTTTGGGTTTTTGGAGTGAGGCTCTGCTGTCATCTGCAGATAACTATTCTCTGTTTGAAAGCCAGCTCTTGGTCTGCTATTGGGTCTTGGTTGAAACTGAACATTTGAAAGTGTGTTAATCAAGTACTGTGCAACCTGAGCTGCCCATCATGAGCTGGGTGTTATCTGACCCACCAAGTCTTAAAGTAGGGCATGCATAGCAGCAACCCATTATCAAATGGAAGTGGTATATATGAGATCTGGCTTGAGCAGGTCCTGAAGACACAAGCAAGGTACATGAACAAGCTGCCCAAATATCTATGCTTTCAACTCCTGTTAGAATTAGAACGCTGTCTGCTGCCAAGTGTGTACCTATAGCCTCATGACGTGTGCCCTAGGATTAGTTGACTGAGGAAGAGAAGACTAGGCCCTGGTTTACTGATGGTTCTGCTTGTTGTGCAGGCACCACCCAGAAGTGGACAGCTGCAGCATTACTGCCCCTTTCTGGAACAACCCTGAAAGACTTTTGAGGGGAAATCTTCACAGTGGGCAGAGCTCCAGGCAGTACACATGATATTACTATTTGTTTGGAAGCAGAAATAGACAGATATGTGAGTGTTCCCTGATTCATGGACTGTAGCCAGTGGACTGGCTGAATGGGCAGGGACTTGGAAAGGGCATGGCTGAAAAATTGGTGAGAAAGTCATCTGAGGAAGAAATATGTGGATGGATCTTTCCAAGGGGGTGAAGGACATGAAGATGCTTGTGTCCCATGTAACTGCTCATCAACAGGTGACTTAAGTAGAGGGGGAGTTAAATAATCAAGTAGATAGGATGAGCCATTCTGTGGATGTGGGGCTGGCCTGAAGCTAAGAAGGGGTTCAAGGCATGCCTAAAGTGCCCAGACATTCTCATCTTGAGAGCAGCGGCAGTTTGGCTGCTCCATTGCCTTGCTCAGAGGCCAGCAGACCCCAGCAGTTAGGCTTCCCCAAGTGCGGATGTACCCTGATGCACATAGCAAGTTCATGTGTCTCCAAGGTTACAGGGACTGACTGCTGAAACATCCCGGGCTATTCTCCCTCTGACTTATTAAGGTTCTTTCCCTTGGCCCCTGTTGTCCCTGAAATTGCAAATGAAACACCCTCAGTATTCTTGCCCCAACCAATAACATACCAGTACATGAATCTAACCAGCCATTCTTTCTAGGGTATAAATGTCCCTTGCCTCCTCCGAATAAGCAAGCTGTCTACTGACACAGCCTCCTGGGTGTTTTTTCCCCCCACTTACAAGCAGCTGCTCAGGATCTGCCTTTGGCCCTACCTGTGCTCAGCTACTTGGGCCAAGCTCGTGCTCAATAGCCCAACCATGCCAGAGGAAACTGGACATCCCTGCATGTGGATGGATAGTCAGTCTCTTTTCCCAGCCATTGTTGTTATTGCCCAAGGGTCCATGAACAATATGGCCATGGTAGTAGAGAGGGAAGTTATGCATGGGAGACGGACTTGGCTAGAGCCGCTGCTGAGTGCCAGATTTGCCAACACTGAGTCTCATTCCCTGGGTGACAACCAGCAACCTTGTGGCAGGTTGGCTACACTAAACCACTTTCTCCATGTAAAGAACAACGTTTTGTCCTTACTGGAGTATATACTTATTCTGTTATGGATGTGCCTTTCCTGCACATAATGCCTTTGCCAAAACCACCATTTGTGGATTTACAAATACCTTATCCACCACCATGATATTTTATACAATATTGCTTTTAACCAAGGAACTCACTTCAAAGTCAGAGAAGTGGAACAGTGGGCCCAATGGTCTTGCCCTGATCCCCACCATCCTGAAGCAGCTGGCATGATAGAAAGATGGAATGGCCTTTTGAAGACAGTTACTGCACCAGTTAGGTGGCAGCAGCTAGAAGGCTGGGGCAGGGTGAAATTACTTGACACTAGCGAGGAGAAAATACAGAACATGCAACAAACACGCCTAGGAGTTTATTAGAGGGGGTGTGCACAGGCCTGGGAAGTCAGTGTGCAGAGAGAGGGAGGAAGATGGTGCGTCCAGCTTTTAAAAGCTGCCTAGCGCATGTGCACAGGGGGTTGATGTGGCTACATCATACGCAGATGACAGGGCTCACACATATGTGCAAGGGCTTAGCTGAGTCATAGGTGGATCACACAGGGCCCTTCAAGATCCCTGGGGAGGCATTAAGCCCTTCTGCCTGAGGTCTTATCTGCACCTGCATGACCCCTAGAACCTGGAAGTATCAGCCTTATGTGGTGAAATCATTACACAGGGTTCTCCTGAAGGCAGTCTGTGCTTTGAATCAGAGTCTGGTTCTCCTATAGCCAGAATCCTTGGATCCAGGAATCAAGGGGTGAAAAAGGGAATAGTTTCACTTGTTATCACCTCTAGTGACCCACTAGAGAAGTGTTTGCTTCCTGCTCCTGTGACCCTAAGTTCTGCTGGACTAGCAGTTTGGGGTTCAGAGTAGGGGGAATGCACTACTACCAGAAGTCATTGCAAACATTCCATTGAACTGGAAGCCCTGGCTTCCCCTTGGTCTCTTGGGGCTTCTTATGCCCTTAAACCAACAGGCTAAGGAGAGAATAACAGTAATAGGAGGGTGATAGATCCATCAGATCATGGAGTCCCCCAAAATCCAACTAGGAATCTGAGTCCTGTATGTAAAAGCAAAAGCCTTTATTCTCATTCAAGTTTGAACTTGGATTCTCTGGTGTGTCCAAGGCATTGGTGCAATTGGAGAGCCCCGAACTCAGTTGGGGTGGGATTTTCATAATAGTGGAGGTTGGGCTGAGTAATTTCTAAGGTTCAGTATGAAATTATCTGGCGCGAGTGAGAAGGAGACACAGAATGCCAACAAACCTGCTTAGGAGTTTATTAGAGGAGAATGTGCACAGGCCTGGAGATTGAGGTGCCGAGAGAGTGAAAGATGGTGCATCCAGCTTTTAAAGACTACCCCACACATGCACACAGGGGGTTAGCGTGACTACGTCACACTGATGACATAGGTGATGGGTGATTCACGCATGCTTGCAAGGGTTTAGCTGAGTCATGCGTGGATGTAACCATGCATGCGCGCACTTGGGTCACGTGGGGCCTGGATGATGGGAGACTCACGCATGCGCACAAGAGTTTAGCCAGTCATACGTGGATGTAACCATGCATGCGTGCCCGTGGGTCACGTAGGGCCTTTTGTACCCGAGGGCCTGACCACACATGCCTGCCTTTAGAACCCGGAATTGCAGCCTTATCTGTGGCTGGATAATTACATTCCACCCTTTTTTTATTATAAAAATTTGGGGGGTTGGGAGGTCTTAATGGATGGGAATGGGGCATCATAAGGTCTCTTGTGACTGCTTCATGCTGACTTTGTGGGCGTCGAGGAGTTGAGATGCTTGACCATGTCCTGGGGTGGCTGATTACGGTTGTATTTTTCGGGCTCTGAGGAACTGACTGGATGGCAGCTTGGACCTCGCAAGATGCTAGAAAGGCAGAAAATTATGTCTGGAAAAAATTTTAGATCCCAGTGATTAAGAGAGGAGAGTTCCAAGATGTAAAGGGAAGGTTCTTTTTTTGGAGGGGTGGAAGAGGGAATTTTCCAGGGGTTCCTGAGACCAGGAGTGATAAGGGAAGAATTAAATGATACTTATTCTGGGCGAATCTGATCCATTTAGGTAGGTCCAATTGACTCCCTAGAGTTTATGAAAAAAAATGTTTGAAAAGAAACAAATTTTAGACATATTAAAAGTTTATGATTATGATGATAGAATGGAAGATGATGGGGGAAAGGAGGAAATTATTGAAAAGGATAATTATTAGACCCTTTAATGTTTTACCTGAAGTAAATCCTAAGGCACTGGTTTTCCTTTTGCATCATGGTATTACCTTAACATCCAGGAAACACTGCTGCAGTCAGTGATAAATCTGTTATGTTAAGGTCTGTTTTGTGAGTTTTTTGGAGTTTGGGGCTGCAAATTCGTTATTGTTTCTTACCACCTAGGCTTTTGGCAGTCCTTGTACCTCTGGCTCTATGTTTAATGATGGTCCCTGTAATAACAGCTGAGTGGTTAACTGGAAATTTAAGCATGACATTGAAGATGTGGAGAAGTTGATAAAGCAGACAGGAGAAAGAGGAAGGAGAGTATATGGAGTTTTTGGCACAGAAGAGTTGAGTAAGGATGAGGCTTTTATTTTTCAGGAACTGGGAAGAGAGTGGCTGATCTTGGTGTCCTCTGGAACTTAAGGGAACAGGGTCCTGTTTAAGTTACTGTATATGGGAGAATATCTTAAGCTGGAAGAGTAAAAGGTTTAAGATGCAACAGGTGAATCCAATGAGGAAGTCCCTCAAGCTTGGCAGCTGTGGGAGTTACAAGAATTACTTTAAAGAGGCCCTGCCATTTAGGGAAAAGTGGTGAGGGGCGTTGGTCTGGGAGAGAGAATAATATCTGATCCCCTATTTTAATCAGCAGTGGGCATGAATTAACACATGGTTGAGGTAATGAGTAGTCGGTAAAATCCCATATTAGGGAGTGTAGATGGGATTAACAGTGGAGTAACCAGGTGATCAGGAAGGGGAGAGGTTTTAGGTGAGAGGCCGTGGGCTAAAACTGGCCGCCCATACATGAGTTCAAAGGGCGAGATGAAAAGGGGGCTTTTGGGGAGAGCCCTAAGCCTAAGAAGGGCCAGGAGCAAAAGTTTTACCCAGTCGAGGTGAAGCTCCTGTGACATCTTAACAAGAACATTTTTTAAACAGCGCTTAGTTGGTTCTACCTTCCCTGAAGACTGAGGGTGGTGTGGGATGTGAAAATGCCAGGGGATGTTAAGGGCCTTGGACAAATTTTGGGAAATCTGGGAAGTGAACTCTGGGCCATTATCCGACTGAAGAGAGGTTGGGATTCCAAACCAGGGGATGATTTCTCGGAGAAGAACATCGGAAACTGTCTGGGTCCTCTTATTAGTGGTGGGAAACACTTCAATCCACCCAGACATGTGCCCACCAAGACCAGAAGATATTTAACTCTTCTGACCATGGGCATATGAGTAAAATCCAGCTGCCAGTCAGTTCCTGGAAGGGAGCCCCTGGTCTGGTGGATGGGGAAAGGGAAGCTATGGTATTTGGTCTTGGGATCTGACTTTTGACAGATTTGACAAGAGGCAGTGATAGCTTTTAAGAACTCGAAGTCCTCAAGGGTGGGTTGGAGGTGAGCCTTAACAAAATGAAACAGATCTTTGCTATTAGGATGAAAGAGCTGATGTAGGTAGGACAGAATTTGCTGGGGATCAGCGGGTGTCTGTGAGAATGTCAGCTCTACTGTATGAACTCCCTGAGATGATTGAAATAGATTTGGGCTCTGGAATGCTGCTGTTCTAGCTGCTTGGTCAGCCCGGTTATTTCCCTTGGAAATAATGGAACTGTCAATCTGAGGAGACAGACAGTGAATAATTCCTATAGCTTTGGGGAGGTGGGAGGCTTTTTTTTTTAAAAAAATTACTTATTTATTTATTTATAAAAATTTCCACTTTCTGCCTTCCTCCCAATCCTGTCCCATTCCCCCCCCTCTCTCTCCAGTCCTAAGAGCAGTCAGGGTTTCCTGTCCTGTGGGAAGTTCAAGGTCCTCCCCCCTCCCTCCTGGTCTAGGAAGGTGAGCATCCAAACAGCCTAGGATCCCAAAAAGCCAGTACATGCAGACAAAACAAGACCCAGTGCCATTGTCAATGGCTTCTCAGTCAGCCCCCATGTCAACCACATTCAGAGAATCCAGTTTGATCACATGCTCGTTCAGTCCCAGTCCAGCTGGCCTTGGTGAGCTCTCATTAGATCAGTCCCCATGTATCAGTGGGTGAATGCACTCCTCGCGGTCCTGACATCCTTTTTTATGTTCTCCCCCCTTCTAATCCTCATTTGGACCTTGGGGGCTCAGTCCAGTGCTCCAATGTGGGTCTCCGTCTCTATCTCCATCGATCATCGGATGAGGGTTCCCTCTGATCCTGCCTTCCTTGCTCACGTTCTCCCTCCATCTGCTTCTCATTTGTACTTAGGGAGTTAAGTCCAGTGTTCCAATATGTGTCTCTGTCTCTATCTCCATCCATCGGCAGATGAAGGTTCTATGGTGATATGCAAGATATTCATCAGTGCGGCTATGGTCCAAGGCCAGTTCAGGCACCCTCTCCTCTGCTGCCCAGGGAACAATCTGGGGACCTCTCCTTGGGCCTGGGAACCCCTCCAGAATCAAGTCTCATGCAAACCCTAAAATGGCTCCCTTAGTTGAGATATATGCCTCCCTGCTCTCATAACCATCCTTCCTCCCTCCCCCGCATCCCATTCCCCCAAGCTATCTCCAATCCTCCCCCTCTCTCTTCTCTCTAGCCCTCTCCCCTTATTTCCACACCTCCACCCCCTGTGCACCCAATTTGCCTGGCAATCTTGTCTACTTCCAATATCCAGGTGGATAACTATATGATTTTCTTCAGGTTCGAGGTGGGAGGCTTTTAACAAGTCCATAATGTAACCTGAGTTAGTTATGGATCCTCCTTTTGTTGTAAGAAGCCCATGATCCTTCCAGATGGCTGCGTGGGACAGGAGGATATGAAAGGCACATTTGGAGTCTGTGTAAACATTTAAAGAGTGTCCCTTTGCTAACTGGAAGGCACGGGTAAGAGCTATCAACTCAGCCTGCTGATTAGTGGTATGGGCAGGGAGTGCCCGTGCCTCCACTTACCCCAGTATCCGATACTATGGCATAGCCTGCTCTGTGGGTCCCATCACATAAAAAGGAGCTGCCATCTGTGTACCAGGTATAAGTGGCCTGGGATAGTTTACTCTCCTGTGTATGTGAGGGGTGGGGCAGTAGATCGTCTAAGATCTTTATGCAGGAGTGAGATGGGGAGTAATTAATATTAGGTTGAGGTAGGAGATTTGAGATATTAAGGGGTGGGCAGCATTGGGGGATTTGAGATATTAAGGGGTGGGTAGTATCTTCTACTAGTGCCACCTGGAGGGAAAGAACTCAGGAAGGGGGTAAGGTTTGTAAGCCTTTGTAAGTTAAGAGATGGGACAGATTGTGGTGGCAGAAGACAGTGGTGGGTGACTCAAAGGTTAGGTTTTTTTGACTCATGAATAAGAAGCTCAGCAGCCACTGAAGCACGTATGCAGGGTGCCCAGCCCTGAGTGGTAAGGTCCATCTTCTTTGACAGGTATGCTACAGGTGCTGATGTCCTAGGACTCCAAGGGCATATCCCCCCTTCTCTGTTACATAAAGGGAGAAAGGACGTATTAAATCTGGGAGATGAAGAGCTGGGGCCTGGAGAAGGGCCCGTTGGAGTCTCTGGAAGGAAGGGTTTGGTAACCGGATGGAGAAGGGGCTCATGCAGAGAGCCAAGAGCTGCCTTGTTTAAGTATAAGGGGCAGGTGAGGAGAGACAAAGAGGAGATCTAGGAACGCAAGAAGCCAGCTCTTCCTAGGAATGATAAAACTTCTTCTTTTGTGGAAGGAATTGCAAGGGGATAAATTAGTTTATTTCTGTCTAGGGTAATAGCCTTTTAAGTTGGGGTTATAGTTAATCCCAAATAAATGACCTGAGGAGTAGACAGTTGGGCCTTAGAAGGTGAGACTCTATAGCCCATTTTGGACAGGAAACTTAAAAGAGCGGGGGTATTAGTTTTGCTGATCTCCAATGATGGGCTGCAAAGTAAAATGTCATCCACATACTTGTATGAGCTTAGACTTAGGGAGAGACAGTGAGAGCAGGTCGGAAGCTAAAACCTGGCCAAACAGGTGTGGACTGTCCTGGAATCCAGGTCCGGGTGAGCTATGTGGAGAGGTGAGTGTCAGGGTCAGTCCAGGTGAAGGCAAAGATGTTTTGAGATTGAAAGCTGAGAGGAATAGAGAAAAAAGCATCCTTGAGGTCTAGAACTGAGAAGTGGGAGGTTCCGGGAGGAATAGTGGAAAGACGTGTGTAAGGATTAGGCACTACAGGATGAAGGGGGACCACTGCGGAGTTAATGAGCCGGAGGTCTTGAACCAGGCAATAGGTTCCATTAGGTTTTTTTTTTTTTTTTTTTTTTTTTTTTTTTTTTTTTTTTTTTTTTCAGCAAGTGTAGGAGTGCTAAAGGGAGAAGAGATGGGGCAAAGCTTTTTTCTTAAGAGGTCGCAGATAATAGCCTTAAGTCCCTTAAGGCTCTGGAGGGGGCGGGTACTGAGCTTGGGTAATGTATTTAGTAGGATCGTGTAATTGGATAACAATGGGGGAATAGTATTTAGCAACGAAGGGGTTTTGGGTGTCCCAGACTTGGGGGTCTACCTGGGAGGCTGGTAGAGGAAAAGACACATTGGGTTTGGGAGGTTGGGAGGCTAGGAGAAGGAGGAGTGGAGCTACTGATGAGTCTGGGGTAAGGTGAATGGGAGGAGCAAATGAAATGGAAGCTCCTACTGCTGCTAAAAGATCCCTTCCCATGAGAGGTAGCAGACAGGTTGGCATGACTAAAAATAAATGAGTGAGATCAATACCCCTAAAAACACAGTTAAGTGGTGGGGTCTGAGGTAGATAAGGCTGTCCCCCTACCCCGACAATAGGGAAACTAGAAGGAGAAGTAGGCCCCCTGAATTCCCTCAGTACCAAGTATGTGACTCCGGTGTCCAAGAGAAAGGAGATGGGCTGTCCTGATACTGTGATGTTCACCCGTGGCTCCCTGTTACAGATGACGGTTGTGGTCATGTCAAAGGAGCCTGGGCAGCCTCACTTGTCCATGGCCAGACCTAGAAGATCAACTTGGAAATTTTCTTGGTTTGATGTCTCCATGCCACTACATGCATGAGGACAATCTACTGCCCAATGTCCTTCCCTATGGCATCTCGGACAAGGTCTCATGGGACCAAGATGAGGATTAGGGCATGCTCAGGCCCAGTGACCAGATCTCCCACTTTTGAAACACGGGCCTGGCAGTTCTCGAGCCCCAGGGGGCAAGGGAGCAGCACAGACAACACGGATCGGGCGGTCTGTCACCTCGGCTGGTCGGGAGGCACGTGACAGTGATTTCCGGCTTTGTCATTTTTTGCATGGTACACCTTAAAAGCCAACTCTAAGACTTCTGCCTGTGGGGTCAAGGGGCCTTTCTCCAAATATTTAAGTTTAGCCCTAATGTCAGAGTAGCACTGATTAAAAAAATGAGTCATTTGTAACTGTTTTCTGTGGTTTCTGGATCTAAGTCAGTATACTGTAACAGAGCTTTTGTGAGGTGTTCCAAAAATGCAGAAGGATTTTCCTTCGTATCTTGAATGATTTCTGAGAGCTTAGTATAGTTTACTGGCTTGAGGGCAGCCTGAAGGAGACCTGCCAGGAGGCAAGTCAAAAACCGGAGTATTATAATTCCAGTGTGGCTCTTGCTGTGGGACCGCCTCTTCTCCGGGAGCATGGGAGGCAAGAGTCTGGTGAATCTCCTCTGCATGTTGCTTGGTCTGCTCCTAAACTCGTCTGCACTCTTTAGGAAGTAGATTATTAGATAAGATTATATAGATGTCATGGAAGGTAAGATTATAAGACTGGGTAAGATATTGGAATGTTTTATGAAAGTGGTAGAATTAGATGTATAGGACCCCAGTTTTGTTCTATATGGGAGAGTTCTGAGAATGAGAAAGCAGCATATACCCTGGATTGATGGGTTTGGATGGCTTGGTTCCCATAGTTGAGACTGTGAAAACCCCAAAACGGCGGCACCACAAGGCCTATTAGTGGGACGTCTCCCCCTATAGGTGAGGTGCAAACCAGCGTGTCACAAGGCCTGTGGAAGGGCATCCCCTTGCCACAGGTGGGACTGTTAGGCCTGTCTAGATCCGGTCGGGGTGACTCGGAACCTAGCGAGGCCAGAGGCTGCTCCGAGCAGCCTCTCACGGCGAGGAAAAAAAAGAAAAGAAAAGAAATGGAAAAAAAAAAGAAAGAGAAAGAAGGATCTGAGGGATCCTGGGCCCTCAGTCATGGGTGGATTGGCCCCGGGCCATTCTGAACACAATCTCAACTGAGGGAAGCAATCAACAGATGATGTTAGTTCAAGGCCAGCTTATACCACACAGCAAGACTCTGTCTCAACAAAAGTTTGCTGATTCATGCAATGTTATCTTTTGATAATGCTTTGTCTACTTAATTTATTCATTTATTTGTGTGGGTGTGGTTTCTCATGCCTATGTACATATAAAAGCCAGAAGAGGGTATCTTTTTTATATATATATAATTATTTGTCAAGTCTTTTGAGGCATATCTGTCTCTTCCTTCTAACCTGTAAGTCTAACCTGTCTAACCTGTAAGTTAGGCTTACAGGTGTACAAAGGATACACTTGGCTTGTTACGTGGACTCTAGAATCCAAACTCCAGTTTTTCTGATTGCACAGGAAACCATTTTAACTGCTGAATCATCTACTTCTTAATCCACTTTTCTATTTTGTCTTCATAACTTGTGGGGTGTGGATGCACAGCTGCTCTCATGCACTTATGTTTAAAACCCTGAAATTCATACCAGAGTCTTGTTAGAACAGGGAAAGTGTTCATGTGTTCCAGTTCACTGTTTTCAAAGAAGAGCCCTTTGTAATCTTTTCTTGTCTCCTGAATCCCAGACCAATTTTCTGTCAGCACATTCAGCCAGAGATGAGGCAGCAAGACTGGAAGAACGCAGGGGTGTCATTGAATTCCATGTGGTGGGCAATTCTTTGAGCCAGAAACCGAGCAAGAAGATGCTGATGTGGCTGGTGGGTCTGCAGAATGTGTTTTCTCACCAGCTGCCCCGAATGCCCAAAGAGTACATCACACGACTCGTGTTTGACCCGTAAGTTCAACTCATTCTTAATTCCTTCTTTAATGCAAGAGAGAACTATTTAGTGACATTTAGTTCTTGGAATCCAACTACCTCCTATCTTGATATGGATTCATAGTCACAATGATATAATTTTCATGTCAAAGTCATAAAAATTAATCTGTCAATAAATCTTAAATGTTCTTGTTAATAAATTGAAGCTTTATAAATTGCTGGGATTGGTGAGATGGTTTAGTGGGTAAATTCTCTTGCTGCCAAACCTTATGATCTAAGTTTTATCCTGGGACCCACATGGTAGGAGAGTCCCGACTCCCATGAATTTTTCTCTGACTTCTACACATGAGTGGCATGCATTTGTGTGCACGCATACACGCACGCACACACACACACACACACACACACACGCACACGAGAAGAGAGTGGCATGTACTCATACACTTGAACACACAAATAAACAAATGAATGAAATAAAGAATACTAAGCTGATGAGGAACCTTCTGCACCACATTCTGTGAGAACATAGGAATACTAATGTGTTTTACTGCAGTCAGTACATTCCTTGTTTTGTTGTATTGGAAAGGTACCATTGTAGCCCAAGTACCCACAGGTAGGGTTGCACCAAAGTTTTGTTGGATCTTCAGGCAAAATACAGAGCACAAGATAATCCATTTGTGCAATGTGCTTCTGTAAACACTAGGAAAATGATTGGGATTTGGGATAGATTACCCTAGGAAATCCAGTGCTTTCAGGAAGAAAAACAAATCCAAGGATGAAGTTGTAACTCACTAGTAGAAGGCTTACCTGGAGAAAACAAAGCCCTAGGTTAAATCCACAATATTAAAGAAAAAAAAAAGCAAAAATACAATCTAAAAATACCAACAACATGGAATTAAACTCCATTTGTTTTTACTTTACCCTAGTTAACCAGACAGCCTGTGTGAAATGTGATCTGTAAATGTGGCAAGTCCAAGTGAGATAGTCCGATGAGATTTTACACTGCAGGACTTGACAGTCCACCTTTCCCTACTACTTTGAGCTCTGAGCTTTCCCTCCATTTCCCATAGCCAATTCTAGAGCCCCTCCAAGCACCTACCTTTAGGCTCATGTTCTTCTAAGGTATTGTTTTTGGTGGGAGCTCTGAAGTAGGCTTACCCTAAAGAGTACAGAAAAATGGTGAGCTGGTGTCTAGATGAAAGAACCCCCTCCTGCTCCAAGTCTTCTTACTCAACAAGGAACATCTCTAAAGGTATTTTATATAACCAAGAAAGATAAAGCTTAACCTTATTCTTTCAGGAAACACAAAACCCTTGCTTTAATTAAAGATGGCCGTGTCATTGGTGGTATCTGTTTCCGGATGTTTCCATCCCAGGGATTCACAGAAATTGTTTTCTGTGCAGTAACTTCAAATGAACAAGTCAAGGTAAGAGAAACCTTGTAAGAAACCTTACAACCAACTTACCTTCAAACCAAGGTAAGAAAAAGGATCTTAGTAGAAAAGCACTCAGGAACTAGAGATGTAGGAGTCAGCCATAATAAGCTAAGTCTGGGCAGGTCACTCAAAGGAAGTTGTTTACTTCCAACCATTATCACCTGCCAGAGTAGGACTCTGGCCATTGATAAACTTAAATGGAGACCTTAGTCTCAGTAGTTTACACTAAAGCAACACCTGGTTGTAGGAAGAACCACAAGCTGAGATTACCTGACCTCCATTCAAAGGAAATGCCTAACATTCCATCCACTGTAGACAGGATCACCTGCCAGCACACACTCACCAGGACATCCCTAGATGAATGTCAGCCAGTCAGGGGTCCTGAACCCCAGAGATCCCCTCACCCACACCTTTACTGCTATAAAACCCTATTCTAACTGAGCTCGGGGCTCTCCGGTTATTCCAGTACATTGGACATGTGGAGAGACCGAGTTTGCAAACTTGCTTAAAATAAAGGTTCTTTGCTTTTACATATGGGATTCGGTCTTCTTTTTGGCTTTCCCAGGGACTTTGTATATTTGGGCATAATAAGAGGCAGGCAGGTGAGTTTGAGGCCAATTTGGTTAACCTATTGAGTTCCAGGACAACCAAGGAGACTGTATCAAAAAGAGAGAGGGGGAGGTAGAGAAAGAGACAGAGACACAGAGAGACAGAGACAAGAGAAGTTGTGAGAAATTGACAAATAATGAAGAAAACATTTACACAGATTTGATTCAGAGCATTCCCTTGAACCCAGATGTCTATGATGTTATTCTAGCACTTTGTCATAGAGTGGTTGCCGCCGTCGCTTATGTGGGCTATGAGCCTACTGGAGTCCTCCTTTCGCTGTGCCATGTTGCTGTTCCTGGGAGTTAAGGTTGTGCTCTTTTTGGATTGTCTTTGGTTTGCCTGGGATAACTTAGAAGTGCCGGGCAGAAAGAGCTCTTCTGTAGACTCTGTTTACTCCACTCTATTTCTGTCAGGACACACTACAGCAATGGTTCTCAAGTTTCCTAATGCTGTGACCCTTTAATATAGTTTCCAGTGTTGTGGTGACCTCAACCATAGCGTTATTCAGTTGCTACTTCAAAACTGTCATTATGTTAGTTATGAGTTGTAATGTAAATGTAATATCTGATATGCAGGATATCTGATAACCAGAGGGGTCAAGACCCACAGGTTAAGAACCACTACAAAAGGGTATGAAGAATGTTGTGATGATGGAGCTGTAAGCAGCTTAGGAGTCAATAGTGGCTGCAGAAAATTTGTTGGAAGATCTGAGGCAAGTTGTCTAACATAGCTGTGTGAAAGATGCACATGTAAGCCATATGTACACAGTACAAACTTTCTAGAAGGTTCATCTCAAAAAAACAAATGAAAGCAGGAGAGGTTAATTTTTCAAATGTATTTCACTTAACCTAAAATTCAATATCATGAGGAATTATCAACAGCATCTATATTCTCTGTATGTGCTAAGTGTTTGAAATTGGTGTGTTTTTTGCACTCATAGCTTGTCTATCCAGTGGGTGCAAGAGGCCGTGGCTCCTGTATGGGCAGCAGAGGGCCGTGTCTCCTGTACTGGGAAGCAGAGGCCCGTGGTTCTGAATGAGGCAGCACAGGGCTGTGGTTTTGTAATGGACAGCAGAGGGCCGTGGTTCTGAATGAGGCAGCAGAGGGCTAAGAATCGCTGTCATTTGCAGAAACCAAAAATAAGTCACTGGACGAAGTAATTTTCTGTATAAAGTGTGGTTAGTTTTGTACCCTCGTGCTTTCTTTTGGGTTCAACACCCCCACCCCATTCCTGTTAAAGACAGAATCTGATGGAGTTCCTGCTTGTCTCATACTTGCTTAAAGCTAAGAATAGCCTTGAGCTTCTGATTAGGGTGAATTTAGGCACTTTTACCAATAGCAGAGCAAAAATGAAGATACCTTAACACTGGTGGGAAAGTTTTCAATGGCTTCCAGAGGGGTTTCCTTCCACTGCCATAACACAGACTATGTTATTTTCTAAAATCTTGAGGAAGGTGGCCAAACATTACAGACTGAGTATGAATAACAAGGGGAAAAAGTAATTCAGAGCCTTTGTAGGAATTTGGGTAGAGGGTTACTTACAGGAGAAGAAATGATTCAAAAACAGTTGCATCACGCATGGGTGGGTGACAACTCTCAAAAGCTGGGAACCTGGAGCTCACTGCACAACCTGCAGGCAGCTCAAAAGGCTGGAGAGTGTCCTTTCCAGGGTTCAGTTGGTCTGAGAGTGTCTTTCAGTGGTCTTTATTGTATGTTTATGGCAGTAAACACACACACACACACACACACACACACACACACACATACACGGAGGAAGCCCTGAGTGCATGTTTGTTGCTGGCACAAGCCTACCAGGTCAAAGACCCTTGTCTGACCAATGGGAAAAAGGTAAAGCCTCTCCCCCTCTTCGCAGAGCAAGGTGCAGAAGGATGGCAAAGCCTTCCTTTGGTCTTGTACATATTTTGATAGTATGTGCAGAAAATGTTCTTCCTTTAATACAATGGTTCTCAACCTGTGGCTTGTGGACTCTTGTGGTGGGTGTCACATAACCCCTTCACGGGGTAGCCTAAGACAATCAGAAAACACAGATATGTACAGTATGATTCATAATGGTAGCAATACCATTATGGTACAATATGAAATAGTAATGAAAATGAAAATTACTTCGTCCAGTGACTTATTTTTGGTTTTGGCAAATGACAGTGATTCTTAGCCCTCTGCTGCCTCATTCAGAACCAGGTCCTCTGCTGCCCAGTGCAGAAACTATGGCCCTCTGCCGCCCACTACAATGTGACCCACTACATTGTGAGAAGCTGTATTAAAGGTTCGTAGCATTTGGAAGGTTGAGAATTACTGCTTCAATATTTACAGTCTGAGGACCTCTCCTACAGAGCCTACCCCTATGGGATTAGTTTTGCCTGTCTCCTTGTTCATTTGTATGCTGCAATCCAGCCTCCGTGTTCAACTTTGTGTAATAAGTATGCCGAGCTTCCAAGGCATGCTGAATTTGGGGAAGGGGTGCTGTAGTTTCTCTATTGCATCATGCAGATGCCAGTTTGTGTGTATGTCCATCCTTTCTTCATCCTCAGTCTTTCTGAAGCAATTTCTTGTTTTTCACTTCTTTGTGTGTACTGGGAATTGAACACAGGTGCTGTGGAAGCAGTGCTCTTACCTGCTGAGTTATCCCTATAGTCCTAGCCGTTTGACAAACCCTTTTTAATGCCTCACTCAATCATTTCTAACTTTTCTCCTTTTATCCATTACAAACACATTGTTCTGAATTCATGTCACAAAATAGAAACACAAGTTTCATATATAATTATTTTTTTAAGTCATGTGTAAAGTTGCTTTAATCACAGCACTTGGCAGAGGCTTGTGATCACAGGTGGATCTCTGTGAGTTCCTGGCCAGCCTGACTCAAAACACCAAATAAATAAATGAGTACATAAAATAAAAATTGCTGGTAGTAGTATTGCAAAGTAAAAGGAAACAAATGAAATGAAATGTTTAAAGTTTGTATTTAACTTAATATGTCCAAAATATTGCCATGCCAACATGGAAGTATAAAATGTATATTCATATTTTTTGCTGGTGGACATTTTATGCTTCTAGCACAGCCCAGTTGGCACCAACAAGCTGTCATGCTGACTAGTGCAGGCCCATACTGTTATTCTCTGCTGTTTCTCTTCCCCATGTCACAATGCCTTTTTCCAGGAGAGATATTTCACTCATCCTCTCTATTCACATCATATCCAAACTCACAGTGTCTTGGTGTCATGGTGCTTTGGGGGAAAATGTTCTTGGTAACAGCACTGGAGGAACAATTTCCAAAAGAGGGAGATGGTGCTGCTGAGTTTTATTGGACAGAGCACCCACCTGGTAGTTGGCCCCACAAGCCGTGCTGTAGCAAGGCATCTTGGAGAAAGTCCTGGAAAGTGCTTAGATTGCTTGGGGTCCCCTAGTCATGCCACACAAAGAGACTCTGGCTCATATACTGCTTGGTTTGAGGCGTGGGAGGTGGAAGTGATTCTGTGAGGTAGTGTCTGTGGATGAAGTCTTTGTGTGAGAACAGTCACCTCTGGAAGCTCTGTTTCCTGTCTTTTTATGAAATTCTGAAACAATCTTTCTAAATTCATCAGTCTTTCCTGAGCTTTATATTGAAAAAGTGAACATTTGTATTTTTTCAATTTAAACCACTCAGTTTTTATTCCTTTAATTTATTTTTATTTTTCAAATGCATCTTTATTAATTTTTTGAGAATTTATTACATGTGTATGGTCCCTTCCCGGCTAAGTCTTGTTTTTTCTTTTTCTTTTCTTTTTTTTTCTTGTTGTTGTTTTTGTTTGTTTGTTGTTTTGTTTTTGTTTTTGAGATAGGGTTTCTTTGTGTAACAGTCCTGACTGTTCTAGAACTTGCTTTGTAGACCAGGTTGGCCTTAAACTCACTGAGATCTGCCTGCTTCTGCCTCCCAAGTACTGGGATTAAAGGTGTGTGCCACCACTGCCTGGCCTATATTTTATTTTTTATTTTTATTTTTTGAGATGGAGTTTTGACATATAGCCCAAGATTATATACCAGATACAGACCCTCTCACCTCAGCATCCTGAGTGCTAGCATCACAAATGTGGACCAGAACACTGGTCCTGTTTTCATATATTAAACCATTCATTTATTCAATATTGTCCATAGTTTTTGTTTCCATTGTTTTGTTTGCTGATTCAGATTGTGGCCTTCTCAGATTTTTCTTGGTCTGATAAACCAAGGTAAGTTGGGTGTCTGTGATGCAGTTGCTAGAAGGGTTGTTGGTGTCGGAAACAGGTAAATGTTTAGATCAGTACACACCCCAGTGAAGGTCTGCATGGCTTACCTCAGATATAGTAATGAGGGTCAACACCATTCCTCTACCCACTTCCTTTAATCTCAGTTTCTCAAATATGGTCAAGATTAAACTCAACCTTGACATCCAGGCTGGGAGGTGATGGCGCATGCCTTTAATCCCAGCACTCGGGAGGCAGGTGGATCTCTGTGAGTTTGAGACAAGCCTGGTATACAAAAGCTAAAGAGAAACCCTGTCTCGAAAAACAAAAACAAAAACAAACAAAAAACAACCAAAAAACCTTTGACATTCTACTCTAAAAGCATTTGGAATCAGCAAGGATTTTAGGACTGAGTTTGGAGTCTCTGTGTGTTATTTTCAAAGAACCAGGAATTAGTATTTGCCAGCGATGGTTTTTGTCTTGAGCCATAGATTTTGAATGTCTGTCTTGTGATTCCTTTTCAAAATTTAGACATGCAAGAAAGGTTTGTTAACATAATAGTTCCTTCTAGAAAGGACCCTGGTTAATAAAATATTTAAAATTATGAACTCCTAAATGCTATTATTTTCTGTCATGTTTTTAGGAATTTATTTTCTTGAGTATTTTTAATTCCACAGGGCTATGGAACACACCTGATGAACCATCTCAAAGAATACCACATAAAGCATGATGTTCTGAACTTCCTCACATATGCGGATGAGTACGCCATCGGCTACTTCAAGAAGCAGGTCAGTTCCCAGTGAAGCCATACTCCTCAGGCTGCATCTGTGCACATGCATGAGTTTGCCCGGGTGTACACACCTATTGTGCACACTTGGCAGCCAATGCAAGACATTGGGTGTCTTCCTGTATTGGGCTCTGCCTTATTGCTTTGAGACAGGCTCCCTCACTGAATATGAATCTCTTTTAAAAATTAAAAATTAAAAGAAAATTGATTCAACAGAAGAATGAATCTACAGGGGATTTCGGTCCTAGGAATTTGGACTTCACCCCACTCTTGAGTTTACTATCCTGCTGGGATTAGTGGTGTGAACACTGCCACCTCCAGATACTTCAGTTAATTTAGATTTGTTTCCTGTTGGCACGGTTTGATTTTTGATCATTTTGTTTGTCATGGGTCACTCTCTGTGGCTGCTGTTCATAACGTGATATTGGGAAGAGTGCATCTTAGTCCTTGGCCCAGAGCCAGCACGTAGCAGCTAGCTGGACAGCTTTGTTTCACAGCTTCCTGATAACTGAATTGATTTGCCTTGTAGGGTTTCTCCAAAGAAATCAAAATACCTAAAACCAAATATGTCGGATACATCAAGGATTATGAAGGTGCCACTTTGATGGGATGTGAGTTGAATCCTCAGATCCCATACACAGAGTTCTCTGTCATCATTAAAAAGCAGAAGGAGGTGAGCTGATCCCATTCTGCCCAGGTCAGCCTTTGGGCAGACTACATTTCACTGAGTTCCATGTCAGTGTGTGTGTGTGTGTGTGTGTGTGTGTGTGTGTGTGTGTGTGTGTGTGTGTTGTGTGAAATACAGCCTGGATATTGTACCATGACATCTTAACTTCATTGGGTCCTTTTGCCTTCCGGCCCCTTTGCAATCTTATCTCTTTGCTTTCATCCCCCAGAGGGTCCTCAAAGACCATTGCTGATGCATTAGCTCTCTTGCTCACATTACCCTGTTCCCTATCACTCAAGCAAGTGACATTCTTTCAGGTTCTGTTCCAGGCTGCCTTTGAACTTCTGCAGCATTAGTCTGACCCACCCACTTGGATTTAATTATTAGTAATACAGAGACATTTCTTTTAGTGTCTGTTATTCTTCCCCTTTACACTTCAAGCTCTATCTGAAGTCTTTCCTTCCAGATAATAGTTGGTCATGTGTATTGGTATGACATCCTTTATGCTCACAAATGATAAATAATAATAGCAGAAAAGGCTCCAGATGTGAGTGTACAGTGATTTAACACTTCAGTTCCTTCCAGTACTCTTGTTACTTAATCTGCTGTTTTTCCCTGACAAGTTACTGAAAAAACACATCTGCCTTAAAACCATCTGCTTTCTATCCTTAGTTCCAATTCTTTTACTTACTAAATGTGACCCAGAAACAACACCCAGAAAACTTATTCTGTACCTAGTGACAGCAGTCACTCACTGAGTATTTTCTTTAAAGTTGGATAAGGTATGTGCTGCTGTAGAAGTAAACAAAAGGCATTTTAAGTTAGAAAATCAAAATATCTTTGTTGCATGGTCAAAGATGTCTGCCAAATGGGGAGTTCCAAAGTTAGAAAATCAAAATATCTTTGTTGCATGGTCAAAGATGTCTGCCAAATGGGGAGTTCCAATAGGGCTGTAGAAGGATTCCTAGTGCCGCAGGTGCCTCTGATATGTCTTTTTGGAGAGCTGTCTTCCCGCACTCTTCTCTAGGTCCTAACAAACAGGCTTGGACTTGGCAGTGCTTTAATACACTGGTGGCTGCTTGCCAGTTGAGCCTGGCACTGCCAGCTGCTTGTTCTGTAGTTTTCCACCAGGCACAAGGCGTCACCCTGTAGTAGGAATGGTGGGCTACTTTCCTGCCACCCGGATCCCAGCTAGCTTACACCTGAAATAATTACACGGAAACTGTATTCATTTAAACACTGCCTGGCCCATTATCTATAGCATCTTATTGGCTAACTCTCACATCTTGATTAACCGATTTCTAGTAATCTGTGTAGCACCATGAGGTGGTGGCTTACCGGGAGGATTCTAACCTGCAGCTGTCTGGGAAAGGAGAGTCATGGCGACTGCCTGCCTCTGCTTTCTTTCTCCCACAATTCTGTTCTGTCTACTCCACCCACCTAAGGGCTGGCCTATCAAAAAGGCCAAGGCAGTTTCTTTATTAACCAATGAAAGTAACACAGACACTTAGCCCTCCTCCATCATCACCTCCTGGTCGCAGAGTTCCTTGGAAGTCTGCAGATTCCCACCGAAGATGATCTGTTAGCTTCTAATACCTAGGGAAAAGCCAAAAGCACAGAGCTATTTCAGATGGCAAAACAAACAAACAAACAAACAAACAAAAACAGTTGACTTTTTAAAAGACAAGACTTTCTCTCTCTCTCCTTTCTTCTGTTCCCTCTCGGCTCCCTCCTTTCCTCTTTTCTCTTTTATGCCCCCCCCCCGCCCCATCTCTAGTCTTTTCTCACACATATTATTAAATGGGAGTGTTTGGAAGGTAAACCTGTTTTGTTTTTTTTTCACACACATTTGCAGCATATCTTGGTCATATCTATTCTCTACTCATTCCTTCCAGCCTCACCCCAATATATCTTCCACCTGACTCCCAACTTTATAACTTAGTAAACTAAGTCAAATTATTGCTGCCCATGTGCACATGAGCTGGGGTCACCCATTGAGGCACTGGCAACTTATAAGTGGCCACATCCACAAAGAAAAGCTATACTTCCTTTCTCAGAAGTCATCAGTTGCCCTTTGCTCTTCATCTAAGGGTGGGGCATCTGGAACTCTTACCCCTTCATGATACAGTTTTTAATTCTCGTGCAGACAACCACAGCTGCTAAGGTCATGTGTGTACACAGCAGCCCAATGGTGTCAAGGTCATGTGTGTATGCACCAGGCCAGTGGTGTCAAGGTCATGTGTGTATGCACCAGGCCAATGGTGTCGAGCCCAAGGTCATGTGTGTATGCACCAGGCCAATGGTGTCGAGGCCATCCTTTCACACAAGGTCATGTGTGTATGCAGCAGCCCAATGGTGTCAAGGTTATGTGTGTATGCACCAGGCCAATGATGTTGAGTCATTCCTTTCAAATGAGGTCGTGTGTGTATGCACCAGGCCAAAGGTATTCAGAGGCCTTCCTTTCACACATTCCTCACTGTCTGCTGCCTCTTACATTCTTTCTGCCCCTTCTTCCTTGATGTTTTCTGAGTCATTGGGAAGGGAAAGATGTGTTGATAAAGATGTTCAATCTGTGTCTTTACCCTCATAGCCTTATTCTCAGTGTTTTGGTAGTGGTGGGAGCCGCAGGCACCAATCTGTAGAAGGGAGCAGCAGGCTGCATTCCCGCCTGGCTCTCGCATGGCTAGCTTTACACCCAAAATAACAACACACAAATTGTATTCTTTTAAACACTGCTTGGCCCATTAGTTCCAGCCTCTTATTGGCTAACTCTCACATCTTGATTAACCCATTTCTAATAATCTGTGTAGCACCACAAGGTGGTGGCTTACCAGGAAGGATCTTAACCTGCATCCATCTTGGAGAGGAGAGCTATAGCATCTGCCTCACTGCCTTCTTACTCCCAGCATTTTGTTCTGTCTTCCCCGCCTACCTACATTCTGACCTATTAGGCCAAGCAGTTTTCTTTATTAATTAACCAATGAGAGTAACACATAGACCGATGACCCTCCTCCATCAGTTTTGAACTAGATTTTTAAGACAGCTGCAACCATACCATAATAAAATAATTATTTTTTTGTAGAGACTGGATAACCAGCTCTTATCATAAATGCTCCTGACCCAGGTGTTTTAGAATGTTTTTCGTCTCCAGTACTTCTGTTGTCTTATGATTGAGCATCTTTAATGAGATAATCCAAAATCTGAAACACTCTAAAATACTAAACTCTCCTTCAGTAATAAAAGCAGTGTGTAAGCTGTGTAAACTGAGAACTTTCCTAGTCCTGGAATGCATACTTGGTCAGAATGAGCTGAAGACAGAGAATGAAAAAATCTCTTCTGCCCCACAAGTGAGATCATCAAATACTTGTATGTTTTGGGGTGGCTGGGTCACTGTCTAATAAATAAGATGTTGGACATAGAATAGGCAGGACCATGTGTCCTTGAGCAAGAGAAAAGGTGATAGGAAGGGAGTTGTAAGACCGCCTGTGTGCATGCGTATGTGTACGTTGGTATGGAGGGTGATTCCAATATCTCAGTTCACATGTAAGAAGACCTCAAGAGACTGGACCTGGAGGACCCATACTAACCTCTCTAGGCAGCCCCTCTCTTTCCTTCTCTCTGATGATCCTTTCCTTAGTGAAGGGTTTGTATGAATGTCACTAATGAGTGTGGTATAAAAGGATACTTCTTTTAAAAGATATATTTAAATATTTTGCACTATACTTATGTATGTAAGGTACACACACACACACACACTATAACATAAAGAACGTGAGGAACTTGCTGGGGTTGACTCCTTCTGTCATGTGGAAACACAGGGATTAAACTCAGGTCTTCGGGCTTGGTGGTAGGTACCTTTACCCATTGAGCCATGTCGTAGGACCCAGAGTGCTTCTGCCTCTTACCTGCTAATTTGTCTTTAGCCTTTCTTCTTTTTGTCTCATGATCATGCGTATAGCCTCAAGAGCATTGTCTCCTCAGTTTATCTGACTTGCCCTGGTTCATGTATGGCCTCTTTTCCTAAACACGCTTTCCCTCATGCTTTTCAGATCATTAAAAAGCTGATAGAAAGAAAACAAGCCCAGATTCGAAAAGTCTACCCTGGACTGTCATGTTTCAAAGACGGAGTTCGGCAGATTCCTATAGAAAGCATTCCTGGAATCAGTATGTATAGATACTTTTAAAAAGCAAAATCTTCTGTCAATCATGTAAGATATATTAGAAATGATTTCCAGCATGCAGTTATTTGAAAAGCTTTCAACTGTCCCCCTTCCGTGTCTGTGTGGTCTGTGTAGTGGGCAGCAAACTAGTTGGGGTGCTTGCCTGCAATCCCAGGATGGAGAGAGGAAGACAGGAGGGATCGAAAACTTGAGTCAACTGAGGCTGGAGTGAGACACTGTGTGGGGATGGGAAGGGCAGTAATAAAGACTTTCTAATGTCTTTTTCTTCCTAACTCAGCCTAGAGTACCTTTAAAGGAGTTATTAATATTACATAATTTATTAAGGCCTAGCACTTATTCACAATGCTTGGCAACAGGAGTATATATTAAATAGCATGGAAACTTTGGATTTTTATATTTACAAATGGAGGAACTGGTC
The DNA here is from genome assembly GCF_982192425.1 of Myodes glareolus. Lineage (NCBI taxonomy): Eukaryota > Metazoa > Chordata > Mammalia > Rodentia > Cricetidae > Myodes > Myodes glareolus. Next base: position 3,650,625 of record NC_142043.1, on the reverse strand, counting down.
GTCAAATGGTTGTATAAATTAGCATGCAGAAGTTCAGAACACCATGTGCACAGCCTGCCTTGATGCCATTGTCACCTGCATGAACCTGTGGCTGACTTCTCTTCTTCCCTCCACTCCATGTGTGATAGAAGCCACTTCAGTTGTTTCAAGATTTTAGTTTACACTAACTTTCTTAAGAATCCTTTCTAATATACTAAAAATGAACTGTACTGGGTTAAACTGTACAAAATGATTGGGATTTATAGATTGAAAGCTACTAATTATCATTTGACAATCTTCTTTGGTTTGAATCTCTAAGTTCTTATAATTACCACCCCCCACCCCAGCACACAGGCACAAAACTAAAATTCTCATTGCATCTGTCCTGCCCTAGGACTCTTGATGCTGAACCCTGGGTCTCACTTCAATATGCTGTCTCTGTTAATAGCCAAGTAGCTGCCCCATTGTTGAATGCCTAGTGGTGCCAGGTCCCAATTCACTACTTTTTCCTCTTTTGTCAAATGTTTAGCTATTTGGACTTTTTTTTTTTTTTAAATCAACTAATGTTGCAGTGGCTAATTCCACCTAGTTTCTGTAGTTGTGTTTTGTAGGCAGGTAAACTGAAGGAAAAGATAAATGACTTTTTAAAAGAGAACAGAAGAATCAAATCCAGATCCCTCAGACACCAAGCCTATAAACCATCTGTAATGTGAGCAGGAGCTCGACCACACAAAACAGAGAACAGACACTCTTTTGAGATAAAATAACAACAGCACTTCATTGTGAGATAATTGAAGATTTCTGACTTGCAGTTTCTTCTCCCCTTTTTCTTCTTTGTTTTGAAGAGTTGGAACTCCTGCCTTAGACACTAACCAGCTGAGACTGTAGCTCAGGGGCAGAGCACTTGCCTCCTTGGCGATGTGAAGTGTTGATGTCAGTCACCAGCACCACAAAAGAAATGAACAAAACATATTAATAGAGCTGCCAGTCTGGGAAAGCGGTTCACACTTTAAGCTGTATGTGAAGGAAGTTTCAGTGTGTTTCCCCAAATAGACATTTATTGAGACATGGCTGTCATGTATGGTGCTTCTAATAAGTAGTATGTTATTCTCTTGACCCAAAGCAGTTCTCATTTAGTGTTTAATTTTGTTGACATATAGGAGAGACAGGCTGGAAACCAAGTGGAAAAGAGAAAAGGTAAGCAAGCCGGGCTAGAGGATGTTAATGGAAGTGATTTTCCCCTTTCCAGCACTTTCTAGGAAAAGGGCCAAGTGATTTAATTGGTATATAGCAACTAGTGGGCTTCAGTTCCTAGGCTGGGACCTGAGAGGCTGAGCATTGATGAGGCCTGGAACATGGACACTAATCCTTCTTTACTCTCTGTTATTTCAAGTAAAGAGCCCAGAGACCCAGAGCAGCTTTACAGCACCCTCAAGACCATCCTGCAGCAGGTGAAGGTGGGTGTGCTTCACTCATGCTCTTCTTAGAAAGGATTTCCCACATGACATTTCCATATGACATACCTTATTTTATTTATTTTATTCAAGAGCCATCAAAGCGCTTGGCCTTTCATGGAACCTGTGAAGAGAACAGAAGCTCCAGGATATTATGAAGTTATAAGGTTCCCTATGGGTAATGCTATTGCAATTTTCTCAGATATAAAGCTGGGTGGTGATGTGAGAGACAAATGCTGGCTAGGGTGAACTTATTACTCTCTGTGGTGATGAGGGTGTGATGAGTAGGACCCGTGAGAGTGATGCTGGAACAGAGGGGAACTGGTGCGTTGTGTGCATTTTTAATCCACAACTGTAGATTGAACTTACTGTAGGCAGTTCTGGATTGCAACGTGGCTATTTGGATGAAGCTACCCATAATAAATAGCAGAAGTAATATGATGATTTTTATTTATTTATTTTTTTACTGTTCTGGCTTTTTTGGGGGACCTACCACCAAGCTCCCAAATAAATCACAAAGAGGCTTATTTTTTGTTGCTTGCCAGCTTTTGCTTATTTTGTCTCCCTTTTGCCTCTAGGCTTTTCCCATTCTCTTACTTCTGTAAATCTTATTCTTACTCCATGAATTGCTGTGGCCCCTGGTGTCCTCCTTCTCTGGTTACCTCTCTGTACCTCTTTTCTCCCAGATTTCTCCTTCTATATAGTCTCTTTGCCTGCCAGCCCTGCCTATCCTTTCTCCTGTCTTGCTATTGGCCATTCAGATCTTTATTAGACCATCAGGTGTTTTAGACAAGGCAAGTATCACAGTTTCATGGAGTTAAACAAATGCAACATAAATGAAAGTAACACGCCTTAATGTTAGAGTCCTAACAGTTACCTTCTGGGTTACAGATGAAAAGATACCAGATTTTGTCTTTTTCCTATGACTTGAGTCAGCCAAAAGTGGTTCTTATTTTCAAGAATTGTTCAAGATAGAGCATTAGAGAGATGACTCAGTAGCTAATAGTACTGGCTGCTCTTGCAGAGGATTGAGTTAAATTCCCAGCACCTACATAGTGGTTCACAACTGTTTCTAATCCAGTCCAAGGGGATCTGACTTCCTTAAACATTGCATGCAGGCAGAATACCCATATGTGTTAGTTACTGTTTTGTTGTTATGAAAAGACACATGGCCAGGGCAACTCCTATGAAAGAAAGCATTTAACTGGGGTTTGCTTACAGTTTCAGAGGTTTAGTCCGTTATTAGAACAGTAGGGGGCATGGTGCCATGCAGGCAGATTTTAGAGCAGTAGCTGAGAGCTACATGCTCCATAGGCAGAGGGAGACACCGGGACTGGCATTTTAGTGGGTTCTAAAAGCCTACCCCTAGTGATGATACATTTCTTCCAACAAGATCACACCTCCTAATTCTTCTAATCTTTTCAAATAGCACCACTCCCAGTGACTAAGCATTCTTTTAAATGCCATTGAAATGGCCTTTGAAAGCCATTCTTAGTCAAACCACCATTACATAGAAAGTTTTTTGCCTTCTTTCCCTCCCTCCCTCCCTCCCTACCTCCCTCTTTCCTTCCTTCCTTCCTTCCTTCCTTCCTTCCTTCCTTCCTTCCTTCCTTCCTTCCTTCCTTCCTTCCTTCCTTCCTTCCTAAGTCAGGATCTCTCTATGTAGCTCTGGCTGACCTGGAGCTCACTAGAGCAGTCTGGCCTCCAACACAGAGCCACCTGGCTCAGCTTTCCAATGCTAAGATTAAAGGTGTGTGCTATCATGCTTGGCTACGTAATTTTTATATAAAGAACCTTTCAAGTTACCTTGATGAGGATAGATTAAGCTCCTTTATTGCTGTACTTTCAGATGAAAGAACTCTAGTAAACGATTTTTTCCCATACTGTGAATGTCACTACATATATATATATATATATATATATATATATATATATATATACACACACACACATATTTCCTTAAAAACACAAACTACTTTTTCTTGACTATATTTCTGTGTGTGCATATATGTGTATGAGCACAAGTGTCACAGCACACAAGTGAAGGAGAAATGACAGCTTTGTGGAGTCATCAGGCTTGTCCTGCAAGCGTCATTATCTGCTGAACCATCTTATCAGCTTCTGTATATTTCTAATTCAATCTTTTTCCAAATCCAAAAAATACCAAATAGGCTTCAGGAATAGAGAATAAGTATTCACCTATACTGTGATAACAGGAACAATTGATTGAGAATCCCTAAATTAAATCAGTTTGTCAGAGTGTACATGGGTGTATGAGTACAGCACATGTATGTATGTCAGAGTGTACATTGGGTGTATGAGTACAGCACATGTATGTATGTCAGAGTGTACATGGGTGTATGAGTACAGCACATGTGTACTTTATTTTGGGTTAAAAATAATCATGATCATGCCCTACATGATTATTTTTCTAAAGCATTATAAACATTGTACTGGCAGCATATCAGAAACAGTAGGAGTTAAGAAGAACTGTCCATAGCCATTCCCACCCAGAGGCCCAGCTTCTTTCCTCCTCCTTCCTTATTGAGAACTGCCCCACAAAGTTACTGGGAATTGAACTCAGGTCCTCTGCAAGAACAATATATGCTATTAATGTGTGTGTGTGTGTGTGTGTGTGTGTGTGTGTGTGTGTGTGTGTGTGTGTAGGGGGGTAAATCATTTTGAACTAGAACAATGGTTCAGCACTTAGGACCACTGATTGCTCTTTCAGAGGACCTGGTTTGATTCCCCCCACCCATATGGCCACTTACAACACTCTGTAACTCTAGTTCTAGGGAATCTATGTCCTGTTCTGTCTTCAAAGAGCACCAGGCATGCACATGCACACTGACATACATGGAAATGAAACATCTATACAATTAAAATAAAAATAGATTATTTGGTAAATTTAAAAGTCAAAAGTTAAAGTTTGATCATTGATGGAACCTTGATCAAAATTCATTTATTTTACTTTAGTATTTTATGTGCAGGCCACTGATGTATTTGCAAACAAGATGCTAGTTTCTTTCTTTGTATCACACCAGTAAAACTATGAATTTAGTAAAATGAGTTCAGCCTGATAATTTTTAGCAATCAAAGATTCTGTGCCAGTGTTCTACCTGCCCCACTCAGCATGCATGAATCCTCTACTTACTGTCCCTTAGCCTCCTGGTGCACAGTAACAGATTGGAGCAGACAAGTACTTACAGTCCTTTTAATATTAGTGTGGCTGCAGTGTTATATACAAATCTTTTTTAGAAGAATAGACTTAAGAATTATTTTGTGGGAGCTGGAGAGATGACTCAGAGGTTAAGAGCACTGGCTGCTCTTCTAGAGGTCCTAAGTTCAATTCCCAGCACCTCACGGTGGCTCACAACCATCTTATAATGGAATATGGTGCCCTCTTCTGTTGTATGTGTATATAATAGATACATGTTTAAACACACACACACACAGACACACACACACACACACAGACACACACACACAATTATTTTGCTTAATCACAAGAATTTCTCTTAAGCACGGCATTGGAATGAGAAAAATGTTAGCAAATCAACAGCATAGATTTCTTCCTGTAGGAGTAGTCAAGAGTTGCTAATGTTTTTGTTTCATGTTCAGATCTGAAAACCATGAGCGAACGCCTCAGGAACAGGTACTATGTGTCTAAGAAATTATTCATGGCGGACTTGCAGCGAGTGTTCACCAACTGCAAGGAATACAACCCTCCCGAGAGCGAGTACTACAAATGTGCCAGCATCCTGGAGAAGTTCTTCTTCAGTAAAATTAAGGAAGCAGGGTTGATTGATAAGTGATTTCTTTTACTTAGACACTCAACAACAGTGTGCCTAAAGCAGGTGGTTTAGGTTTTGGTTTGTTTTTGTTTTTTGTTATTGTTATTTGTTTTTAAGAATTGTATATCATGTGTTGAAGAGACTTGTAATAATTAGCACTTTTGAAAAACAAACAAAACCTCCTTTAGCTTTTCAGAGACTTATTTAAATGGAAGTTATAGAAAAAATTATTTTGTGGGATATATTTTAATCTATTTACTACTATCATGTAAATTTTCTCTGGCATATCCAGTAGCTGACAGATGACCAGGGCTTCCTCAAAACCTGTATGTGAGGAAATTGCACACAGTACCAATATTTAGGGAAATTTAGAGAAAATTTTGACCGTGAATGTCTCCATTTTTTTCTAATGGAACATGAGAGTTTATTTTATTCTGAAGGACTTTAAGGGTCCACGATATGCCTGACAAAGTGAACTATGTGATATTTGAAGTCTCATTGTAGACCTTTTACAAATACATATTTTTAAAACACTCATCTGGAAGAGGTGCTCAGAGCAGTTCTGAAAAATGCAGCTTCCCCAACAGCAGCTGCCTGGACTCTTAAGGACGGGACTCTTTGAAAGTGCCCAGGGCTTTGGTCATCCTGTCTGCCTATCACAGGCTGCAGAGTGCACAACCACTATGGAATAATTCTTAGCAGATATGTATCAATATCATATTTGCCTTTGCTTGTGCAGGCTTTAAGTTCTAAAAGATCCTTTACTAGGCCACAAAGGTGTCAACTTGAAAACATTGGAGCTTTTGTCAATGTTAGGACATATAGCCTAAATATTTATGAATGCTGGGAGTCTTACTCCAAATGAGTAAGGATTCTTTGTATTTTCTGGTACAATTAACCTTATTAGCAATGTCTGTGTGAACATTTCCCATTTGCACTTCCAGATTTATGTTTGTCTGATGTGAACTGAATTCTCACCAAAGTTTATGCCAGTATTTTAACCCCTGAGTCATTTAATTGGTCCCTGGTAAAATCCCACTAACATCCTTCCACTATAAACAGATCCTATATCTGGAGCTGGAGAGAAGGCTCAGGGTTAAGAGCACCTTCCATTTACCCAGAGGACATTAGGTTGATTCCCAGCAGCAACATCCAAAATGGTATAATCTTATTAACCAATTTGCCTGGGGACTCAAGTTAGTGCTTTGATTTATTTCCTGATTACACTACATAGAAAAGTGGGACACCTGCCACCCCAACTCTGGGAAAAACCAACTAATATACTACCATTTTAATCTCAATGGTGTCGACACTAATTTTTATGACGCAAATTTATAAACTGATTTCTTTTTGTAAAGGCTGAGGTTTTAAAAATGTATTTATGTATGTTTTCTATCAGCATAAATTATAATAGGTCACTAATGTCACTAAAACAGCTTGCAGAGGTAGTGTGCTTGAAGGAAAGTGCCCTGGCAATGCTACTGAGCGTGCTCCTGACACAGACGTATTCTGTATGTTCAGAGTGTCCACTGAAGACCACACTGAAGATGCCTAGGCTTTTGAATTGCAAGGAACACTCTAAGTGGTGTCCAGACTTTTAATGAAGAATGATAATACAGATTGCATTAAGTATCTCAGACTATCCAGCTTGGTGTCCTGTCAAAGTCTGTTTCCTGGGTAGACATTCTTATATTGTCTTTAAAATCAGATGGTCTCTTCTATATTGAAAGCATTTTTATGTTTTCTAATTTAAAAATTAATATTTTCTTATAGATATTGTGCAATAAAGCTGAAGTAGAATGTGTGGTTTTTGCAAATGCTTTAACAGCAGATAAAAACTTTACATTTGTAAAATTAATATATTGTATTGGTACAAAATAATTTTAAATTATATTTTAAAAAATTCTGTGTGGTGTTCTGTTTTGTTCCACTAACAGTATGAGGTTAAACAGGACAGTGTCAGCTGGTATGAGCACGGACTTTACCCTAAATCCTGAGCTCAAAAGCTTTCGTGAACATGTCTGGAATTGCTGCAGTCATAGTTTTATAAGCAAAACAAACCCTATATCTGGAGCTGGAGAGAAGGCTCAGGGTTAAGAACACCTCCCATTTTCCCAGAGGACATCAGGTTGATTCCCAGCAGCAACATCTAATGGCTCATAATTAACTGCCTGTAATTCAAGATCTGATGCCATCCTCTGTTCTCCAAAGGCATACTCACTTGCAAATATATGAATATAAACACATGCACACACACATATACATATCCTCTTCTCCACATACTCACGTTCAAATATTCACACACACACACACACACACACACACACAAACGTCCTGTTCTCCACAAGCACCCATACTCACATGCAAATATATGGATATACAAACACGTGCGCGCGCGCACACACACACACACACACACACACACACACACACACACACCCCATTCTCCATGGGCACCCATACCCTTGCAGATATATGGATATACACACATGCGCACACATATACACATCCTGTTCTCCACATACTCACATGCAAATATCCATACACACATACATATAACTAAAAATAAAGTTAAAAACAATCCAGTCTGCTGGAGTGTCGGGAGAAAGACACTTCTCTGCCTTTTGTGCCACTCACTAAAACACCACTGAAGAAAAATTCATTCACGAGTGTTATTAGAAATTAAATATAGTTTGTAACATTTCACTTTATATCTGCCAGAGTAACGAGGAAAGAGCAAAGTGCATGTGATTTCAGAACATCTCCCATCCTCAAAACTCTCTCTAGGAATTATAGCCTATCTGGGTGTGAGGACCCAGTAGTAGTCATGATGTTGGATGACTTCCTGAGCCAGGAACAGGGCTTTGGCCTTTAAGCTCTTTGTAGTATCAAAAGCAATGGTGTGAAAGGCAGGCGTGGCAGCACAGGTAGGAGAGGTGTGCACCAACTGTTGGGCTCAAAACCCTGGGCTCACCACCAGTGCCAGTGAGGGAGAGGAGGGGGCAGATGGTCATGTCAACTCATGTCCAACCTACAAGTATGCTTTGTTGAGAGGTACGGGAGAATTGTCTGTATTCTGTCAATCATGTTTTAAATAAACACTGATTGGCCAGGCAGGAGGTGTAGGTGGGAAAACCAGACAGGAAGTGGAAATGATGCAAGGAGAGCAGGAGAATTCTGGGGAGGAGGAAGTTGATTCCTCCTACTCCTGCCCAGATCACCGAAGCAGCAGGATGTGATCTGCCCCATTGAAAAAGGTTCTGAGCCATTATGGCTAACATAGATAATGATAATGGATTAATATAAGTTACAAGGACTAATAAGAAGCCTGACCTAAAGGGCCAGTCAGCTTTATAACTTACTGAGTCCTCTGTGATATTTTCTCTGGGGCTAAACAGCTGGGGGGACTGGGCAGGACAGAAAAACACAAACAAGCCGCCCCCCCAAACAAACAGGACCCTTCATGTTACAGTTGAGTCTCTCCCAAGGGGGAGACAGATGCTGAATGTCCTACCCGACACAAGCTAACTTCTCCATCTTATATAGTGTAAAGAAATCTCCACTTTTGTACATTTATTCAGTGTGTGTGTGTGTAGGCCAGTGGGTGATGGGTGTCTTCTTCATTAATGCTCTGCCTTGTGTTTTGAGGCAAGGTATCTCCCTAAACCTAGGCTTACCAATTAGGCTAAATTGGTTAACCAATGAACCAACTCCAGGTGCCCAGCTACATCCCTGTTTCCAGCACAAGGGGTGTGCACATGAGTCTAAGATCTGGGTTGTGAGCTCTGGTTGTCATACGTGGCAGCAAGTGCTGGATGAACCACCTTGCAGTCCACCCCCCACCTCACTGTTGTGATTATTCAGCTAATAACTGGAAATAGCTAAATTTAACCAGGTGTGGTGGTGCACACAGGCCTTTAATCTCCATGTTTGGGAGTGCAGAGCTTCGAGGCAATTACACTCCTTCCCCTGAACTCCTTTCCCATGCTTAGTAAGTAGGCCTAATAAACTTATGGTTCTTCAGGGTGAACTGTATGTTCACACAGGGACCCACTTTCGGCCAGATCTTACAGAATGAATCAGGCCAACCCTCATTGTTAAGAAGCAGTCTGTGTTGTAATTTGACAACTCTATGTTCTGTCACACATCCCTTTCTCTTGGTGCTTATCTTGCATTCTTACTCTTGATGTTCCTCTACAGGCATTAAATAGAAGCTGCTTTTGCAGTAATTCTCAACCCCCAAGGACCACCGGAAAGCATAGATATTTACATTATGATTCATAACCATAGCAAACAGTTATAGAGTAGCAACAGAAATAGTTTTTGTTGGGGGGGGGTCACCACAACATTACGAAGATTGAGAACCACTGTTCTAGAGGCTCAAACTCAAGTCATTGGGTTTGGTAGCAAGCACCTCCCCCTGTTATGCCATCTCACTGCTGTGATAATTTTGACAGCTGGATCCAACCCAGTACCACTGCTCTGAAGGAGGCAGAAGAAAAGTCCCTCAATGGTCCTTTCTAGTCAAAGATGAGTCCTGCCCTATTTGATGAGACCATGAAATTCGTACTCTCTGGCTCATGCTTCTGTGTACTGGGATTAAGACATGAACTGAACCACCAAGCCTGTGGCTCCTTGTGAATTTTTTTTAAAAAAAAAAAAACATGTGGCAGAAGACATCTTTGTAGAGTTGGTCTTCTACCATATGGGTTCTGTGGATCAGTCTTTTTAACAAGTGCTGTTACCAAGTCATCTCACTGGCCTGAGTCCTTTCATCTCCAGGTCTCGGCTTTATTTATTTGTTTATTATTTATAAATTACACAGTTGACCTCCATGTTAGTTTTACTCTTTTGCTGTGGTGTTGGGTTTTGAAGCCCAGGCTCCCACACATACTCTACCATTCTACATCTCTGGCAGATACTTTTTATTCAGTAATTGACCATTACTGAACAGGATTTAATGCCAAGAGCCCGTTGTGGCCCACCTGGCACACTGAATGAATTCTCCAAGTTACAGCTCTCCATCTTGTCTAGAAACATAAAGCTGAAGTATATATTTTAGTTTCTTCCATCTATTAATAATAAACACATGGCCCTTTGTAGAATTGCTACTTTTTTCTCTCAATCTCTCTTCTGGGGGATGGGTTTCGAAGACAGGGTTTGTCTGGGTAACACTGACTGTCCTGGCACTTGCTCTATAGACCAGGCTGGCCTCAAACTCAGAGATCCCCCTGCCTTTGCTTCCTTGAGCACCACACCCAACTAGACTTGATCCTCTTGACACCTTTTACAAAGTAATGAAGTACTGAAGTAATGAAATACATTGGAGAAGGGACAGAACACCAGGGAATTTAGAGCTAAGAGATTAATGTGAGGTTAGGGTGTAAGCAGATGTGTTAGAAGACCTGGCTGAACATCATGAAGGAAGCCTGGCCTTTACAGAAGGCCCTGGACATGTAAAGAATATTAATTGCAGTTGCAATTTTTAAAATAACAAAGTGGTAACTATTTCTCAAAAGAGGCGCTAAGTCTGGTTTATTTCTAAGATATTGTATTCTATATCTACCAACATGGTAAGTCTCAAACAAGTCAATTATAAATCAGTATATACAATAGATATATAAAATACAGTGCATATCAGATAAAAATGTTGACACAAAACCCTTAACAGCCTATAAACAAATACTGCATCGGGAATACAGAAACATGAGAAAGACTAGAAGTCAAATAGTAGTTTTAAGGTAACAGTGACCGGTGCTCGTACTAAAACTTGAAAGATAACAGTGACCGCATGGAGCGGGGGTCAAGGCTGATACAACACAAAGATCTTTCCAATAAACATGTAGGTGTCTAAAGAAGAAAGTAGAAAAATGGTTTTTGATTTTTCGAGATTATGTAGTGCCAGGCCTGGAACCAAAACCCAAACGAAGGATGTCAGGATTAAACACACACATCCCTCTAGTCACTGGTAAAAGAAGCCCTTTATTGAATAGTACCACGGAGACTTTTATCCCCAACACAGTCAGGTGGGCCAACAGGTGAAAACTTCACCCCCCTGATCCTCAATCAAGGACAAGGCAACACCTGCTCAGGAAGCAGAGCTGGACACAGCTCTCAGAAGCTCAAATCAGAAGGCCAAGAAAAGGTCACTAGTGGGGGAGAGCAACTGGAGGCCAGGATCCAAATGGTCCCAACAATGTAACACAGCTTGTATAAAACAGGATCTTCCTGCCTCAACCTCCACAGTGCTGAGATTATAGGTATGCTGCATCATAACAGGCCATGGAAAAAAATTTTGAAAATGAGCCAGGGTATAAATAGCTGGGGTTCCGCAGGCTAACTAGCAAATTTAATCCAAATGTTTGTTTTTGACTTTTTTTGTTCTGCTTTTTTTTTAATTTTTTTTTTTTTATTTTCATTGAGCTCTACATTTTTCTCTGCCATCAACCCTCCCCCATCTCCATGCTCCTAATTTACTCAGGAGAGTTTGTCGTTTTCTACGTCCCATGTAGATTAGATCTATGTTAAGTCTTTCTTAGTGTCCTCATTGTTGTCTCAGTTCTCTGGGGTTGTGGTTTGTAGGCTGATTTTCTTTGCTTTATGTTTAAAAACCACCTATGAGTGAGTACATGTGATAACTGTCTTTCTATGTCTGGGTTACCTCACTCATAATAATGTTTTCTAGCTCCATCCATTTTCCTGCAAAACTCAAGATGTCATTATTTTTTCTGCTTTGTAGTACTCCATTGTGTAAATGTACAACATTTTCCTTATCCATTCCTCGGTTGAGGGGCATTTACGCTGTTGTTTCCAGGTTCTGGCTATGACAAACAAAGCTGCTATGAACATAGTTGACCACATGTCCTTGTGCCACAATTGAGCATCCTTTGGATATATACCCAAAAGTGGTACTACTGAGTCTTGAGGAAGGTTGTTTCCTAATTTTCTGAGAAATCGCCACACTGATATCCAAAGGGGCTGTACCAGCTGGCATTCCCCTTAGCAAGCAATGCAGAAGTATTCCCTTTTCCCCACAACCTCTCCAGCATAAGTTGTCATCAGTGTTTTTGATCTTGGCCATTCTTACAGTTGTAAGATGGAATCTCATGTTTTTGAGTTTTTAAATACATAAAAACTAAACTTAGCTTGTATGAAATATGGCCCACAAGCCAGTTTGCTTGGTGTGGACCAGGATACAGTCTACCTCTGGGTAGGCAGCACTGTGGTAATCACAGCCACATGAGGCCCACTGAGATGAAAGTGGACTTGTATTTATTTTTAGGTAAAATGGTCGCCCTGGAGGTACTATGACATTACAAAAGATAAACAGCGTGGCTCTAGACTGCTGTGGCTGTGCTCCTTCCACAAACAGGACCTTGGGCTCTGTCTTCGGTGCTGAAATAGAAGAGTGGCTGGAAATGTGACTGTAATGGGAGAGTGGGCTGCACACGAGCAACAGAGAAGAGCTCTCAGCGTGACTGAACGGACTGCTGGAAGTTATCGTGGACAGTCTGAGATGAACACTAGGCCCTTCTGTTGTTTGCAGTGGGACTTATTCCTAGGCCTTGCCCATATGACACAGGTGTTGACTACTGAGCCCCAAACTGAAATGTCTTGGTTTGTGGTTGATTAAGACAATCTAATGTGAAGAGAGGGGAAAGTTGACAGGGACAACAGATGAGGAAACAAGATGGGAGTGGTTAAGGCCAGAAAGGAAGATAATCAAGGTTACTTGACAGTTAAGAGTAGAAGGGAAACACAATGGCCACCCTTATGTACAGTCAGACTTTATATTATACTGTGGCCACCACAATGGCCACACTTCAGTGGTCTTTAAAAATGGACCACTTATAGTGATTTCAGTTTAAAGAAATATATACACAACTGCAGAAGTTCAATCATTTCATTATATATATAGATCAAATCCAGAAACTTACTAGTCACATATTTATACTTGTAGACTTCTGACAACATGAAGGGCTAGCCTGAGGTCCATGACATGTTGATTCTGATGAAGAATGATGTCACACACAGAGTTCACAACCTAATCCTAGAACCAAAACTACCAATTCTCTTAATCGTGATTCCAAATACAGTTTACCCAAAGACTCAATATGATGGTAGAATAAGGGATTCTCAGCAACTTATGGTATGTCTTATGGTCAAGGATTCATGAAAGATCCACATCCTATCTTTATAAAATTTCAACTCTGAAATTCCCCTGCTGGAGAAATTTTAGATGCTGGTAGCAATCCACAGAATTACAAAGTATAGGTCCTGACCCAGAGGTTGATAAAGGATGGTCCTGCCCACTGCACACTGCCTCACAGAGTCTATCAGGCAACAGAGAAGGATCCTCTTTGATAGCATCCAACCAAAGGAGTTACTGTGTGTGCTTTGTACTTCTTTTAGGACGTCTCATATCCTTTTTTTGCTTGAAAATAGGAGAATCCAAGAAACACAAGTCTGTGAAAGGGTCCCCTCTTCTCAATTTCCTATAAGTAAAAAAGAGATTTCAGGTATGATTACAAATATAGCAGAATTATATTCAGCACAGGACTATTATAACAATAGGCCAGTCCTAGTCCTCAGAAACAATCCACTCACGACTTCAGCCCTTCTTCAGCCCTTCCATAAGAGTCGTTACAGATGAGTCCACACAATACTCACGAAGCGAGTGTTGGCTCCTTATAGCTGGTGATGGTGGTGCACTTGCGCTTAGGCAGAGGCACGGCTGGGCTATCCTCATGCCTTTTTGGAGACAGAGAAAGTTTCCTGATTTTCACTACAGGAGACAGCAGGATATTGGTGACATCCTTCAGGCTACAACCAGGTAAGTTTTGATTCTTGCATGGCATACCTACAATATAGTGTTTATTGAATATGAACCCAAGGGATACAAATCATAGAAATAAAACTATGGTCAATTACATATTTTTAAACACACAAAATACCTGGCACTTGATGATCTATGCTTTACAAACTCTGCTGTGGGATAAAGCTCTTGTACCCTTTAAAGATTTGTCACTTTCATTGATTTAATAAAACGCTGACTGGCAGTCAGGCCGGAAGGGCAACCAGGAGGAGGGACGACCAGACTAGGAGAATTCTGGGAAGAGGAAAGGCTCAGTCTGCAGTCACCATCCAGAGGCAAAGGAAGCAAGATAAGAATGCCTCACTGAGTAAGGTACCAAGTCATGTGGCTAAACATAGATAAGAATTATGGGTTAATTTAAGTTGAAAGATTTAGTTAATAATAAGCCCATGTTTAATGATAATAATAATAATAATAATAATAATAATAATAATAAGCCAACCAGTTTACAATTAATATAAGTCTCTGTGTGTGTTGTTGGGACTGAATGGCTGTGGGACTGGGTGGGACAGAAACTTCCATCTATAAAACTTCCTCTTGTTTTTTTTTCTTTTTTTTAAAGCCAGATAATGTAGAAACTATGGTAGATGTAAAGAACTGTTAGCTATAACAGAACTATTTACTAAAATGTAACTTTCTTCCCCAATAGCTCAGATGTTATGAGTTGGTTTAAAGAAACTGCATTTTAGTTACACTTTAATCCTTAGAATCACCAAGGTTCCTGTCCCAGTCCACACCAAAGTCTGTGACACTGTTGGAGACCACTGACCACAAAGTCATTAAACATACAACAACTCTCAATCAGACCATGAAGACCAGGATAAAACGTGTTCCTCCTGGTGCTAATGTTACAAAAATCCAGATGTCTTTCCCATCATTAACACCCAGGTCCTCCATCATCTCAAAGCTACATTTATTTGGGAGGCAGGCACCATACACATAGTGAGAAGACTAAAAGACAATCTTCTCC
The DNA here is from genome assembly GCF_982192425.1 of Myodes glareolus. NCBI lineage: Eukaryota > Metazoa > Chordata > Mammalia > Rodentia > Cricetidae > Myodes > Myodes glareolus. Next base: position 3,635,553 of record NC_142043.1, on the reverse strand, counting down.
AACAGAGGTTTTTAACTACAGAACATCTGGGTGTCAGACACTCTCCTGTCACCACAAACAAACAACCGATCCAGTATTAATGCAGACTACCTCCAGGCAACAGGGTTAGACCAGCTGTTCCAGTGTAGAGTAATGTTTCCTACACCATGCGTGTTTATAAACCCCCAGGGGAACTTATAAAGACACTCAAATTCTAACTCAAGGGACAGGACAGAACCTGGGATTATGGCTGTTTCCAGGTAATGATGCTGATAGAAGTCTGGGATTAAACTATTTAAGTGCTTTTGTTCTTTGTGAAACCTTATTGTTTTCGAAAGAACACAAAAAGAGATAACAAACAGTTCAATTATGCCCATGTTACTCAATTTCAATAATTATCAAGTTTGCCAACCCTGCTCAACTTATTCTATCATTAAAGTATTTTTATTTAAAGTAGAGCAAAACATTTATTAAGAAAAAGAGAAATATAGCTACTGAAAGCAGATTCTCAGGATACATAGTTTTAAAACATATTTTTACAAGCTATACTGTTCAGCTGCTTAACTAGGAAAGTTAATTCATTGTTTCAGGCTCTAAGATCCCAGTAAAGCAAATCAAGCATGCCGACTGAGCTGCTACAATGTGACAACATTCTGAAGATGACAGGACCTGACAGCATGGAGCTATTGCCACAGGAATCAAAACTCTCCACGAAGTCTTTGTGAGTAGGTGTAGGCTGATGACTAACACTGAACCACTTTGATAAAATAAATGCAGGGGTTTCTGGTTTTCAGCAGATGAGAAAAGAACTTCTTTCTCTCATAAGTTCACCTTCAACTAGAAAAATAAGTCAAATTTCCTGTTAAACTAAATATATAAGTTCATTAAAATGAGTTTTTTCTTTTTCATTTTTCAGGTGATCACAAGTGTAAAGATCTTTTAATTCAATCCAACCATAACCTGTCCTCTCCTTACCCTGCTCAAAAGCCTCCTCTTCAATAGGAATCAGACCCTGAGAAGTAATACTCCTGTAAGATTCCTATTTGCTTCAAGTAAGCCAGAATAACAGAGCCATGTTTCCATTTTCTACCCCTACTGTTTTATCAGGTTATAACTTCCTTTACAGAGAACACATATGGAAAGTCTCTAGACTCCCCAGAGAAACAGATGGCAGTACAGTATCTAAGAATCATCAGCATTGGGGCAACCATTTAGCAGAAACATTCAAAACTCAGGCAAATAAGCACACTGCTTACCGGTAGGAGTTCTGGTTGGCAGAGTCTTCTCCTCATCTTTTTCATCTGTATACTTGAATTCTCTTTTAGGCCGAGGCCTGGTGATTGGTCTGTCGGATTCTCTGGTGTGGTCTATCAAGTGCTTGCATGGAGGCAGGTAGATGTCATCGGACTCATCCTCAGAGGCACTCAGATCGAGAGCACTCCCTTCCTGGTCACCACTGTTAATTTCTTCACTGGAGCCATTGCTCATTTTTTGTCGGAAAGGGGTGAGATGAACACGCTCTTCCACATTAAAATCATAAGCGTCACTGGAACCAATAGACCTATCCAATTTTGTGGGTTGTAAAGTGTGCTTATCTTTACTTTTCTTGCCCTTACACCTCAGTGAGGATTTTGATTTGCATTTCTGGTTGGTTCTTCGCTCTACTCTTTTCTGTGCACGTTGATGCTTACTTTCTGTTTGTTCACGTTCAGATGGTAAAATGACTTTTGTTTTAGCATTCTTTCCTGAGTAAGTCAGTCTAGGGGATAAGTTAATTTGGTCCTTGTTCCACAGACAAACACTTTGTTCTACATTTTCAAGTTTGTGCAGAGTTTTAGTTGGGTCTTTACACCCACTTCTTCTAACTTCCAAAGACTGTCTCACCCAATGACTGGCTTCACAGTCCTCCAAAGCAGTGGAGCAACTTACATTACTAAAATCTTTCTTTAAGTGGCGACGGAAAGACACAGTCTTAGGTAAGATGTCATCATTAGGCTCGACTTGACCTGAATCAAAATCACTTCCCAGCGTGTCTGAAGGAACAGTAGAACTTGGTTCTGAATATTTAAGAAACAAATGAGGGAAACAATGTTATGCTTTAGAAATATACATTCCAAGAACATTAGAATTGAAAGTTGCAGCAGTTATTCAATAGCTTCCCTATATTTACTATAAGTAAATTAAAAACACAGAAAGTTCAATATCACCAGCTTTTTACTCATCATTGAATAATCAATAGCTTATATCAACATTTAAAAATACTGTAGGAATGATGTCATATGAGGGAGCTCATGCAGGAGGATCAAGTGAGGTCCAGCATGTGCCACACAGCTCTAGGATTGCCTGGGCCACAGAATGAGACACTGTCTCAAAATAAAAGAAGAACCCTTTAATCCCAGCACTCAGAAGGCAGAGGATCCTTTTGAGTTCAAAGTCAGGTCTACATATGTGAGACCCTGTCACAAAAGAAGAAAACAACCTCCCCAACATAAGCAAATATATTCTCATTATACATATATTATAAGTAAGGTTTTATGTGCTTCTGGTTCAAAGGCTTAAAGAAAAAGTACTAGCCTCGCTGTTTAATCTGTAAGCACAGAAGAGAACTTCAAATTCTGAAATGAGAAAATATACCAAGAAAGTAGAAGTTATTTTTTTGAAATTATTTGGATAATTGTTAATTAGATCTTTCAGATAATTATCTGTATTTATAGGAAAAACAGGGTTTTTACCTGGTTTTCCTTACTCAAATTCCATCCATTTTGTGACGCTTAGTACAAAGTAGTATGGTCCTAGGTGCGAATGCTCCCCTCAGTCACTTCTAGTAAGATCCTTTACTTCTCTGTGGCTAAAGAAAATGGATTACACTCCTGGGCTACAGTAGCACATAGCAGTTGATTGCAGCTACAGATACAACTAAAATTCCTCCTTATTGATTTGGCACAATGAATAGGTGTGTTGCTGTTGTTTTTCCTGACAGGGTCTCAACTATGTATTCAGATGGCCTTGAACTTGACCCCACTGCCTTACTGTGCTGGCTAACTTTGTCATCTTGAGACAAGCTAGAGTCATCTGAAAGTGGGGAGCCTTCACTGAGAAAATGCCTCCATAAGATCAGGTTGTAGGTAAGCCTATAGGGCATTTTCTCTATTAGTGCTATATGTGGGAGGGCCCAGACCATTGTGGGTGTGGCCACCCCTGGGCTGGTGGTCCTGGTTTCAAGAAGAAAACGGGCTGAACAAGCCACGAGGAGCAAGCCAGTAAGCAGCTCCCTCCATGGCCTCTGCATTACCTCCTGTCCTGTGTTTGCTGATGAACTGTTATATGGAACTGTGAACAAAATAAACCCTTTCCTCACCAAGCTGCTTTTGGTAATGGTATTTCATCACAGTACTAGTGAGTCTAACTAGGATACTTCCTCACCCCCTGAGTGCTGAGGTCATAGGTATAAAGCCACCACTCAGCTTTGATGGACTCTTTTAACCCCTATCAGTCTATGTAAGATCAAGGTTCTTTGAGCAGAATAACAGATAAACAGACTTAAAAGTTAAAAAGAAAGAAGAAAATGAAAAAACATGTAATTAGGTTACTTATTCACAAAGATCAGTATTTTTAGATTTTCTAACCAACTTACCTTTGGTTTCGAAAGGCCAGTCATTTTCTTTAAGAACAATTTGCCTTAAAGAATAAGAAACAGAAATCTTAGCAATTATATAAAAAGAAAACCCCAAATTCAACATTTTCCCAAAGGCTATAAGCTTGTGATATCATTTCACAATTCCAGTCCAAATCTACAAATCCTTGTTCCCCATCACAGGAAACAAAACGCTGCTCACGACACCTGGCATTTAACCCAACTCCAGGTCACAGAAGGAGCAACCAATCCAAACTGCCTCAAAGTTTTTAAGAATGAAGTTTGGTCACTCAGCTCTTTAGGACCTGATATCACGAGGGGAGCTATCGTTTGGTGATGATACAATGCTTTAATGGTATCAACTATAGATTCTTCTGAAATTGTAGCCCCCTTTGTTTTCTTTGAAACCTGAATTCTAGTTTACTTCATTAACCAAATTTTCTTCTACTCAAAACTTGTATTGACAATTTGTAATTTTACTCTTTGTAAAAATTTTCCACTTTATAATAATTAAAATACAGGTTTTGTAATAAAAGCAGAGGGAACTACTGATTTTTTTTAAGTCTAATAACAATCTGATTACCTCACCTCATCTAACTTCATTTGTTGGGTCTTAAAATCCCACCGTTTCAAAACTCCAGAAGTTTAATAGTGATGTGTGCAGCTGGAACTTTCTAGTACTAATGGCTCCATGTGAGGATGACAAAGCACCACCTTTGGCAGGCAGTCCACCCTTGAGGCTAACTGCCACGATCTGGAAGCAATTTGTCCTCACAGCTGGGGGAGGAGTGACTCCTGGCATAGTGGTGCAGGCCAAGAACACCGCCACATCCACAGCACATGGGCAGCCCCAATGTGCTAGCGCCGCCCAGACTGAGGCCATATTCGGTAGCTTTTCTAGTTTTTTGTTTGTTATGAGCCAAGGTTTAGCCACGTAGCCCAGGCCATCTTGAATTACTATTCTCCTGCATCAGCCTCCCAAGTTTTGGATCTATAGCTATATATGTTAGTCAGACTCACAAAATGGTATAATTAAGAGCTGGAGAGTTCATCCTGGCAAAGAGAAAATCAGTTTTCTCCAATGAAGTCTCACTGTGTCTGTCAACTACACTCCAGAACAGGCCAATACAAAACAGGCTCAGTGGTATTTCTGTGGATGTTTTATTGAGCATTTCTTTCTTTTCCTTTTTCCTTTTTTTTTTTTTGTCTTATTGTTCTTTTGACTATTCTGCTTTTCATTTTTGTTTTGTGTTTTGTCCCCTCTTGAGAGAATGGACATAAAGTCGTTTGAGAAGGGAGGATCTAGGAGCTGGATGAGAGGTAAATGATTAAAATATATCGCATGAAAACAATTTTAATAAGAAAGAGCTGTGTATTTTGGTATATATAATTAAATCTCAATAGTTCACAAAAGAACATAAAACATACATAATCGAAGAGAAGGGAAAGAGGGCATCTGAATCAGAACTGAACAACCAGACAGAGGTATTAAAAATAATAGTTCACTCTTCCCACTCCATGTCCCAATAAACTGGACAGTTTTTAGGCCTGAAAAAAATATTAGTTTTAATAATGACTGCTTACAAGAATGATAACATGATGTACAAAATAATAAAACAAACAAACAAATAAAACAACTGAAAGAAAACAGTTTAAAGCTTTGGTGAGTTTCTAACTTAGCCATTAAAGCAACTAAACAGTAGAAAAAGAAAGCTCTAACTTTCCACATAGAACAGTATTTTAATATCAAATTCTCTTAAGTATACTTCCAAAAAAAAAAGCCTCAGACTGTAAAGACAAATGATATCAATTTCCTAGAAACAATAATGAACTTGGTACTAACTGTAAGGTCTTCACAGACAAGTCTCCGATGGTGCTGTCACTACTGGAGAACACTTCTGAGATACATCCTTTCCGGTTCTGTTAATATATTAAATCAAAAGAAAACACCATTATAATTGTCTACTGCTATGAAATATGTATGTGCATTCTGCACTATGAATGTATTGCTGACTAAACATATATGTCTGCAACGATAATATATACTTGCTGACAGCCTGCAGCACTGCCATGCAGTTTCAGGGGCTAGGATTTCAACAGCTGAAACATCACACACTGCCCTCTTGTAGCTCACATTCTAATGTATAGAAAGAAATTTTAAAAAGGGTCTACAAGTTAGCTCACAGATAAGAGCTCTTGCCATGCAAGCCTCATAATCTCAGCTGGTCCGTGGAACCATGGAAGGAAAGAATCAACACCTGAAAGCTGTCCTCTGACCTTCACATGCACACATGTGCCCCTCCTCCCAATGAAAAGAGAGACATGTGTGTTGTGTGATGTTTTACTCTTTTTGCTTTTTGGGGGGCCTATCACCCAGCTTCCAAATAAATCACAATTAATTACGAATTCTGAGCTTTATCTTGGCTTGTTTCTTGCCAGTTTTTCTTTAATTAACCCATCTACCTTTTCCCTCTGGGCTCTTATCTTTCTCTATTTCTGTATACCTTACTTCCACTCTTAATCCGTGGCTGGCTGTGTAGCTGGGTGGCTGGCCCCTGACAGTCTCCTCTTGTTCTCTCCTTCCTCGCCTCTGCTTCTATTTATTTTCTCTGCCTGGCAGCCCCATCTATTCTTGCTCCTGCCTCACTATTGGCTGTTCAGCTCTTTATTAGACCATCCACTGTTTTAGACAGGCACAGTAACACAGTTTCATAGAGTTAAACAAATGCAGTATAAACAAAATCATATACTTGAAAATAATATTCCCCAACACACACATCTGATTTCTACAGTGAAAAGCGCTATGAAGGCGAGATATGAGTGAATCTAGAGCTATTGAAGTTGGAGAGCTCTACTACACAGCGACTCTGAAATGTAAGAACTCATTAGTTACTGACCAGGAGGAAGAAAAAGCAGTGTAAAGAGCAAAACAGGAATAAACAGGAATAGTCATGGTTGTGGTTAAGAGAATAGGTCAATGTAATGAAACACAGCAACTGAGAGCAGTGGGAGGTGTGCATACAACACAGCAGCTGGAGAGCTATGACTCTGTGGGAAGGTTAGGTGTCACTGAAACTCAACTAACTACTAAGTAAAGCAGCACAAAGATCAGTCTGGCCAACACGAAGCATGGCTTAAAAAGGCCCTAGAGTGGCAAAAGTTAGGATGTCATCATAGCAAACCAAGATGTGCGACTAGGTGGGCCTGTGGCACTAAAGCTTGTGGGACGGCTCCATTAATAAAACATGCATAACCCAAGGGCTCTAGGGCATATTCAGTATTAAGCAACCTGCCACGGAGTTTCTTAACATTTAGCAGATGAGAACACTTGGAGAGAAAATTCCAACATGTGCAAGGACTGAATGTGGATATGGAGATGGCATTGATGGAGTAGGTTTGGCCAGAGTAAGCAAGCAGGCTGCTTTACTGAGATGAGCAGCAGGTAACTGGACAAAGATCTGGGCACAGCAGTGCATGAATCTCAACACTCTGGTGCCGAGGCAGGAGGAAAATCAATGTGAGGCTAGCCAGGTTTCAGACTCAGTTCTGAGCTAGCCTGAGAGAGACCATGACCCAAACAACAACAACAATAAATGAATGAATGAATAAGTAAGTAAAAAACTAGAAAGGGGATTACAGAGGAAGGTAGAAGTATACAACATACTTGAGAAATAGAAGAGTTATGCTTTCTTTTGTTTTGTTTTTCAAGACAGGGTTTCTGTGTCTTGGAACTAGCTCTTGTAGACCAGGCTGGCCTCAAACTCCCAGAGATCTGCCTGCCTCTGCCTCCCAAGTGTTGGGATTGAAGGCGTGTGCTACCACCACCCAGCAAGAGTTTTGTTTTCCTAAAATCAAGTAGAAGCTCTGAGTGTATACATCTGCATCTGTGTTTAAGCTTTGATTTATGAATTCAAAAGCTACCAGAAGACAATTATATAACCACGGGAGGATTTCACATGTGTCTAGGGCAACTGCCTTTTACCAATAAAGAAGCTGCCAACACAAGAGACTAACACGGAACAGCAAGGAAGTAGGAAGAAAACTCAGGTGAGGATGATGGCATGAAAGTAAAGAGACTTTCAAGGAAAGAGACTTCTCTTGCAATCTGCAAAGCTAAGCAACAAGGGCAAGCCAAACATGGCAGCATGCAAGTTTTGGTGATCTTGATACACAGTCGCAGAGAATGGCAATGACAGAAGCTATGTATATGGTTTAAAACTAAGTTTTACTATATAGACCAGGCTGGCCTTGAACTCAGAGATGTGCCTCTCTCTCTCCAATGCAAGGAAGTAAGGTGAGCATCACATCTTGCCTCTTTCACCCCCTTTCTCTCTCTCTTTTAAAAGTTGTGTTGTGAGGGGGAAACAAAGAAATAAGGAATGGAAACCTGACCAGGAATGATTTCATCTTTCATCTTGAAGGCAAGAGATAGTGCAGATACTACACCTCTGACTGTGCTAATCCAATAGGTAGGAAAACAAATAATTAGGATCCAATTTCTCATGGGGGTGAGATGAGAAGAATATGATGCTGTGGGGGAGAACAAGAGAAACTGGAAAAGCCTGCACATTTCTGCTGGAAAGATGAGCCCCAGATGGAACACTAAGAAGAGCTCCTACTCAAGTTTAATTAACTTTTGAATTTAATGAGCACATACTAGTTTTATCTTTATTTCACATTTTTTTATTTATTCTATGTGTATACATAACTGTTGATTGTATGCTCATGTGGCCAGAAGAGGGCAACAGATCTCTTCCAGCTGAAGTTTAAGGCCTTTGTAGAACACTCGGCTTATGTGGGGAGGGATCCTAACTCAACATATATTGATTCAATAACAAATTGACCCAAACTACCTATAAGAATGAGTTCCTGGCCGGGTGGTGGTGGTGCAAGCCTTTAATCCCAGCACGCGGGAGGCAGAGTCAGAGTCAGGCAGATCTTTGTGAGTTCGAGACCAGCCTGGTCTACAAGAGCTAGTTCCAGGACAGGCTCCAAAGCAACCCTGTCTCCAAAAAAAAAAAAAAAAAAAAAAGCAAGGAGTTCCTATGAAAGTTTTCAATTTGATATCAAAATAGCTAACTTGGAAAGTAGTAACACTTGCCCATCAAAATCCCAGCAAAATTCTTCAAAGACCTTGAAAGAATGATACTCAACTTCAATTGGAAAAGCAAAAAACCCAGGATAGCCAAAACAATCCTGTGCAATGAAAGAACTTCTGGAGGTATCAAAATCCGACTTCAAACTCTACTACAGAGCTACAGTACTGAAAACAGCCTGGTATTGGCATAAGAACAGACAGGAGGACCAATGGAACCGAATAGAAGACCCGGATATCAATTCACACATCTTCGAACACCTAATCTTTGGTAAAGAAGCAAAAAATAAGCCGGGTGGTGGTGGCGCACGCCTTTAATCTCAGCACTTGGGAGGCAGAGGCAGGCGGATCTCTGTGAGTTCGAGGCCAGCCTGGTTTACAGGAGCTAGTTCCAGGACAGGCTCCAAAGCTACAGAGAAACCCTGTCTCGAAAAACGAAAAAAAAAAAAAAAAAAGCAAAAAATATCAAATGGAAAAAAGAAAGCATATTTAACAAGTGGTACTGGAATAACTGGATATCAACATGTAGAAGAATGAAAATAGACACATATCTATCACCATGCACAAAACTCAAGTACAAATGGATCAAAGACCTCAACATAAAGCCAGCCACACTGAACCTTATAGAAGAGAAAGTGGGAAGTACACTTGAATGCATTGGCACAGGGAACCACTTCCTAAATATAACCCCAGCAGCACAGACACTGAGAGAAACAATTAATAAATGGGACCTCCTGAAACTGAAAAGTTTCTGAAAAGCAAAGGACATGGTCAGCAAGACAAAATGAGAGCCTACAGAATGGGAAAAGATCTTCACTAACCTCACATCAGATAGAGGTCTGATCTCCAAAATATTCAAAGAACTCAAGAAACTGGACACCAAAAGAACAAATAATCCAATAAAAAAATGAAGTATAGACCTAAACAGAGACCTCTCGACAGAGGAATCTAAAATGGCTGAAAGACACTTAAGGAAATGTTCAACATCCTTAGTCATCAGAGAAATGCAAATCAAAACAACTCTGAGATTCCATCTTACACCTGTAAGAATAGTCAAGATCAAAAACACTGATGACAACTTATGCTGGAGAGGTTGTGGGATAAAGGGAACACTCCTGCATTGCTGGTGGGAATGCAAGCTGGTACAACCAACCCCTGTGGATGTCAGTGTGGCAGTTTCTCAGAAAATTAGGAAACAACCTTCCTCAAGACCCAGTAATATCACTTTTGGGTATATATCTAAAGGATGCTCAATCATGCCACAAGGACATGTGCTCAACTATGTTCATAGCAGCTTTGTTTGTCATAGCCAGAACCTGGAAACAACCTAAATGCCCCTCGATCGAAAAATGGATAAGAAAAATGTTGTACATTTACACAATGGAGTACTACATAGCAGAAAAAAAAACAACAGCTTGAATTTTGCAGAAAAATGGATGGAGCTAGAAAATATTATTTTGAGTGAGGTAACCCAGACCACAGAAAGACAATTATCACATGTACTCACTCATAGGTGGTCTTTAAACATAAAGCAAAGAAAGTCAGCCTACAAACCACAACTCCAGAGAACTTAGACAACAATGAGGACACTAAGAAAGACTTACATAGATCTAATCTACATGGAAAGTAGAAAAGGAAAAGATCTCCTGAGTAAATTGGGAGCATGGAGACCTTGGGAAAGGATTGAATGGGGGGAAGGGAGAGGTAGGGAGGGGAGCAGAGAAAAATGTAGAGCTCAATAAATACCAATAAAATAAAATATACATATATATATATAATTTAATTTTTATTGTCAGTTAAATAACTAGAGGGGATAGGGATGTGGCTCAGTGATAGAACACTTGCCTAGCATATTCAAAACCATGGATCCCATTTCAGGGAATAAGAAAATAAAAGTTAAGAAATTTGTTCACAAAAAAAAAAAAGAAGAAAAAAAGTAGTATCATTAAGGCGGGTGGTGGTGGCACACGCCTTTAATCCCAGCACTCAGGGAGGCCGAGTCACACATCTCTGTGAGAGAGTTCCAGGACAGGTTCCTGTCTCACAAAACCAAAACCAAATCAAAACAAAAACAAACAAAAAAACACAACAAAAGAAGAAAGTAGTAACATTATTCAAGAAAAAGGAGAAACGAATATTTAATTGTATAGTAGCAGTATAATTGAAGTGATTAATTATAGGACTAGAGAAAGTTCAGTGCTAGGACCCTCGCACTCACTGCTATGCCCCCAGCCCCTATGTTGGATGGCTCATAACTGCCTATAGTTCCAGCCTTGGGTGGGTGGAGATCTGAAAGCATGTGCACACACACCCCATAAATAATTAAAAATAAATCTTTAAAATATAAAGACTTATTATAAAACACAGGGAACTACCAGAAACTGTTAGTGAGCAAATTAACTAAAGACAGAAAGGAAGCATGTCTAAAAACTTCCTTTCCTTTGTCTCTACATTTCAGCGTTTTAAAATATTATTTATTTATTTGGTGGGAAGGCGTGCTATGCCATGTGTGGATGTCGGAGGACAGCTTTCTGGGGAGTCAGGTTTCTCTTTCTACCATTTGTGTCCCATCAACAAGAGGCCAACACCTTTACCCCAGAATGTCTCTGCTCCAAATCTTCCCTTTTTTCCCCGCAATTTCTTTTGCAGCATTGAGGATGAACAAACTCAGGACTTTATGCATTCTGGACAAGTATTCCACTCTTGAGCTACAGACCCAGCCGAAGAAAACCTTCTTAGACTAAAACATCTTAGTGGTGGCACACACATTTAACCCTAGCACTTGGATGGCCGAGGCAGCTATATCTCTGTGAGTTTGGGGCCACCCTGGTCTACACAGTGAGTTCGAGGTCAGCCTTGTCTACATATTGATATCCTGTCACATACAAACAAAAAAGCTCTCTACTACTGAGAAATAAACCTTGAACACTGAAGAACAAGCACAGAATGGTTCAGAACAAGTGACACACATAGATCTACTCTTCTGGTATTTAAGCCTTTAAGTAGACACTGAAGAGAAGTTCTTGGAACTTCAGCCAAAATTCTGGAAAGGAGGGGGCTGACGATCTGGCTCAACAGTAAGATGTGTAGTAGTCGGAAACTGCCTGTAACTACAGCTCTGATGCCTCTGGCCTCCATGTATATCCATACTAGCACACACGTGCCCAGATGCGCGCGTGTGCGCGCGCGCACACACACACACACACACACAACTAAAAATAAACAAAAATAATCATTTATAAATTCTGAAAAGCACCAAGGAGATTCAGATGCCGATAGGCTGATCCCCTGTAATTTACTGAATAAGGGGAAAAAAAGATTAAAATGTTGAAAGAAAATAATCTTTAAAATGTAATCTAAGCTAGGCGGTGGTGGCACAAGCCTTAAAGTCAGGTGGATTTCCAAGTTTGAGGACAGGCCAGGTTCCAAAGCTACAGAAAATCCCTGTCTCGAAAAATCAAACAGCAACAACAACTACAGAAACCAAAAAACAAAACAAAAACAAAATCTTAGAAGTCTCTTTCAGAGATAAGAACTCATCGTACAACTCAGGTTAGCCTATAACTTGAATCTTCCTGACTTAGCATGTCGGGTTCTGGAGTCACAAGTCATGGGTGTGAACGGCGCCCAGGAAGAGATAGCATCTGCTAGAAAGCAATTATTTTCTACACTGTCTACTATACACACATTATATGTGAAGGGACTCAAATGTATGTCACATGTTTATATAACACCTGGAAGTTGTATTCTGAACTTCAGATACACACCTAAATAAATAAACATAATAAATTATTTTTTAAGTGATTCTCTAAATAGTATTTAGAATACTTTCCATATCTAAAATAAAGAGCTTTATAAAATTGCACTTTATCCAGCAAAACTATATAAGAAAGTTTTGTAATGAACATACCTGATCAATGTCTTCACTTTGTTGGGAAGTTAGCTTCTCTTTCACTGTATATAGCTGGCATGCAAGATAAAAACATTCTCTTCTCAGCTGTAGGATGGTATCTTGGGCCTCTCTCACTTTGGATTTTTCATTTTCCAAAGCCAACACTAACAACCTGTTGTTATCTTGGTAATTTTTCAGCAGTGTAGAAGTGTTAGCTATAAGTTAAAAATTTCAATTTTTCAATTAAACATACACTTGGAAGGTGAAACGGTCTGGAGAGATGGTTCAGTGGTTAAGAGCAATCAATCAATCAATCAATCAATCAATTAATGAAGCCCAGAGTTCAAATCCCCAGAGGCCATATAAAGAGCTAGATGTGGCCATACACACAAGTAACCCCAGCACTGTGTACCGGAGCAGGGAAAGGAGCTAAGGTATTGGAGGGTTATGGACACAGGAGGACCTCTAGAGCTTGGCTGGTTGCCAGTCTAATTCTTGGTTCAGTAAGAGACCATTTCCAGGGGAATAGAACGGAGAGTAATAGCAGGGCCCCAGAACTTTTCCTCTAGCAAGAGCCCTGCTTCCCGCCACACACACACACACACACACACACACACACACACACACACACACACACACAAATACACACACAAATGCCACGAATGGTATATAAAGATATCACAAAAATCTCTTACTGGGTACTTGGCAAGGTGCAACGATAAAGGACTTGCGTTTGCCAACCTCTGCTAAGTTTTTATTCCTTTTCTCTTTCATTCGCTTCTTAATGTCTTCAAGACTATCTTGAAAGGACTTTTTCTGACACCTTTCCTTAACCATCTTTGTCTAGGAATCAAAAAAAAAAAAAAAAGACAATGAACATTTCTCAGATACTTTCAAATATAAAATTTAGGAAAAAGGAATTAAGGACAGACTAAATTGTAAACTTACTTCAAAAAAGACAATAATTTTGTTTCTTTTTTTAGCTTTAACATATCATTAATAGTCAGGTGTTGTGGCATAATCCAAGCTACTAAGATGGGTAAGGCACTTGGATCATGAATTCATGCTTCAGCTACATAGTAAAACTCATTTCAAAAACAATTCAACAAAAACAGATGTGAGAATCAAGCCCATGATAAGAAAAAAAAATCCTGTAAAATGTCATTCATGTTTCTAAAATAATCTTCTCTTCTGCTATTTCATAAGAAATGTAAGTGTCAACTATTCATTTTCTAGTAGACACTCATTGGAGACACACAATATTCTAAGCACTGCGGGATCTGCTTATTGTTATTTGGTACAGGGTATTGCTATGTTACCCAGTCTGGTTTTGAACTTAAGAGCGCTGATATTCTCAGCCTCCTGAATATCTGAAACCAAATGTGAGAGCCACACACTTTGCCTTACTTTTCTTACAATGTTTATGACCATCCTTTAGTGTTTAGGATTACAGTATTAGTTCAGAAGCAATTATATGGATACCAGGGGTTCTGTTTAGCAATTATTACTAATTATTTATTTGGGGGGCAAAATGACATGCTTCAACATGCCAGGCTATTTTTCATTAAGTTTATATCCTAGACTACAACTTCCAGATCTGCAAATTGCAAACTGTTGCCACTCACAATGTACACATACAATTTCACCACAAGGACTCTCTTCTCTTGGTTAAGTGTTTTTTGAATCTTTTCCTTTCTTGGGTAATTTCTGCAGGGCTTATTTTTCCTCCGTGCATATCTGGGGCCTTAAATTGGTACTCTATATCTCATCTAAAGGTTTTTCTACCAATGTATGTACGATAGATTGGAGGGGGTATCTAACAGAATAAATGCAACTACTCTTTTAAAGTACGAATGGGGTTGTGTAAGACAGCCACCCTAACACCACCAAGTTTTTAAAATTTGCAGTGGAGATGTCTGAGAAGAATAACTGAGTTAAAACTGATTACAGATTGTTCCCGTGCGCGCGCGGGCGCGCAGGAAATTGAACAGCGCAGGAAACTGAACGAGGGTTTTGTGCATGCTAGGCAAAAATCTATCTGCAAGCCACATCCTCAGCCCCTTTAGATACTTTAAAAGCAAAGTTCTAAGGAGTTTTTGCTAGCATAAACTAAGCAAGCTAACGTCGTACAAGATATGTGCTAGAACAAAAGTCCTGCCAAATGCGGGGTGCACACTCCCGCCAGCTGAAATGGCCTAGCCCCGTCGGGTAACCCCGGTGCTCACCACCTGTCCCGCCCCGTACCTCGGCCGCTCACAGCGGCTCACTGCCGCTCACAGCCGCTCACAGCCGCCCACAGCCGCTGACAGCACCGCGAGCTTGACTGGCCTCCCGCTCCGCCAGGCAGGATACAACTACCGCCGCCACATTTGAAATCCTCCGTTGCGATCGTCCATTGGCTGGCCGAAGGCCGTCACGCGCAGCGCCTCTTCCAGCCCGAGTCGTAGCCTGTGACGTGCACGCACGCGCAACTGTGGTTGGGTGGGGTGGGGCGGAGGGGAAGGGTGGAGCCTCGCCGGAGCCAGGCTTTGGCTCCACGCGGCCATTCGAGGGGCGGAGCCACCGGGAGCTTGGAGGCTGGATTCTGGAGGCGTTCATAACTTCTTATTTTAGGCCGGGATGTTGGACACGTGCCGGAGAGCCCAGCTCTCTGGAGGCTACGGAGGAGAATGATGAGTGTCGAGTTCGAAGCAAACCTGAATTGAAGAACTAAAGATTGAGACAGACCCTGCTCGGGAGCGCCCTCTCGTGGCAAACGTCCAGCCAGCTTGCTGCCCGCCCGGGAGGACCCAGGGTCAGGGCTGATATGGGAGTATAGCTTCAACCTCTGGAAAACGCAAGAGCATTCTGCAGGTGGGTCTGGTTAATTTATGGAAGAAACTCCAAGTGACAGCCTGATCCCGTCCCAAGCATTTACTGAGGACATTTACAACCGACTGCAGCCTATCCCCAGGACAGACTTTCGAGGTTCCGCAGCTTTGACTGGAGCAGAGGACTGAGTTTACATAAGAGGTTAAGGAATGTTGGTTCAGGGCCAGGATGGATTTTAAAAGGACTTTCTAGGGAACAACCCAAACGTCTTTATTAGTTCCTGAGAATCGTTAAGGAATTGGGTTTAGGCATGTTGAGAGAAGTGCATCGTAGTCACATATCAGTAGATGTAGTGTGGGATTTGGTCAGGACACACAAAGAAAATGGGAGGGAAGAGGAAGGTGGCAGCAGGGAACTCCACAACAAGAAATTTGAAGCCTCAACAGTTGGATAATCTGCTTCATAAGACATAGCCTTGGTCAACATTAGTAGCCAAACAGAACTCTTGTTAAACCAAGAGGAACTTCCGTAATTCTGAACGAAGTATAAGAGGCTCCAATTAAAACTAGTAATGTTTATAATTAGCTTTAACATCTGGTCACATTCATTTGTCATATCCCTTCTGAGTTCCCTTGCTTCCATAGGAAATGTAGTGTGTGTGTGTGTGTGTGTGTGTGTGTGTGTGTGTGTGTGTTGAAGTAGCCTGACTGCACCGACTGGGAAGCCATGCCCTTTAAATGTGTTTAAATCTACTCAGTCCTTTCCAATTGTCAGCAAACTTAAAAGTTCTAATGTCATAGGAAGTTACCAGGATGTCTGAAACACATTAGAGCTGAACTTGACCTGATAATGCCTGGCGCATGGAAGACAATAAGTAAGCAAGTATTGAGGGGTTGAGATGAAAGGAATAAACAGTTCACAAGTTCATTTGTGATAAACAGAAGATGACTATGTAGGTACTCTTAGGTGGACATCTTAAACTGTAAGAATCACCTAGGGAGCACATTCCTGGGATGTTGGCTTAGGAGAGTCTGATTCACCTTTTCTGCTGTTTCATATAGCTTGTTGGTGTTGGTGTCTAACATTGGGCCTTGAGTATGTGAGGCAAGCACTCCAATATTGTTTGATGTTGGGTCATAGGTGCTGCAGCAGAGACAGATCACTTTCCAAAGGAGCAGAGGAGTACAGCCTTCTTGGAAAAGACTGGTACCTGACTAGCTCCCTCTAGTTACTTCATTCAAACAATTTTACAGGCTTAAATTGGGGCTGAAAAAGTTTCCAGATACCAAAGTCATCTTGCTCTTTCTGCCCATCAGAGCAGATAAGCCACACACATCTTAGTCCCTTTTGATTATGGCTTTCCAGGTCTGCCACGAGTGTCTTAGGAACAAGATCAGTGCAGCTGCAAGCTCTCGTGTAGCACCAAGTGCAGACTCCAGAGAAACAATGCTTCAAGGTTTAAACAGTCTCAAAACAATTTTTCAACCTCTACTGATTAACCCACACATAGCAAGGGCTTTGTTGAGTCATTTCTCTCAAGCCAGACACAAAGGCTTTACTGTACATGTCATTTAAAGCCAGATAGAAAGGCTTTACTTTACATATCACTGCACTCCACCATTGAGCAATATTTTAAATCAAGGTATCTGGTATTTTCAAATAGGTAATTCCTCCATCAGTCATTGCCACCCTCCATCAGAATTGCTGTTTAAGCCAAGTTAGAATCAAGAACTGGCTACTATAGGGACAAGGGCTTATCTGACTTCTTTTTAATAGTGATTAACTTTATATTAGTCTCAGGGCTTTGTATATGCTAGATAAGCACTCTATGGCTAGTTTACATTTGCAGCTATTGTTTTGATTATTTCCTTTTCTAATATTAGTGATTGAGCCTAGGGTCTCATACAAACTGGGTAGGCCCTCTACCATTGAACTACATCCTAACTAAACTATTGTGCTGTGTAAAATGCTTCATTACTGCTCCATGCTTCAGTTCCTTTATCTGTGAATTGGGGGGCAGAAATGAAAGTATTCCAGCTTCTAGGCCCACGATTTGTCAGTGTGAGCTGCCTAGTCTGCCACTGGCACAGAGACAAGCTTTGTCTTTCCTCAGGAACTTCTCCTTGGTAGAAATGAGTTTGGGTTCTATTTGACTCACTCCTAGCTCTTGGGTTTTTGAGGCAGGACTTCAACATAAGTGAGTCTGGCTTTGAATTTGTGGTTCTCCTGCCTTCATCTTCCAAGCAGATGTCACCAAACCTGCCATCTCTCACACCCAACATTTAACACAATTTATTTGAGCAAGAAAAGGTAGGTCCTAGAGTCAGGCAGAATTCTGCATCAAAGACAGTTCAGAATGCCCCTCTTTAGTCTTTTTATTTTGAGGCCGCATCTTGATTATGTAGCCCTGTAGCCCAAGTTGACTCTCAGTGCGCTGCATGCCTATTCTAGCTTGCTAAATGTTGGGATTATAGTCCTTTGCCATCATGTATCATGACTCTTTTCTTTAGTTGTTTTTGGTTTGGTTTGTTTTTGAGACAGATTTTTGTGTAGTCCAGGATGACCTCTAACTCCTCATGTAGAGAAGTCTTTCTATGTACCCATGACTGTCTTGGAGTACACTCTAGCCTAACCTGGCTACAGATCTACCTGCCTCTGCCTTCTGAGTGTTGGGATTAAAAGTGTGTACCACAACTCAAAATGGCCTTTAATTTCTGATTTTCCTGTCTCTTCCCTCCGAGTGCTAGATTAGTGGTGTGCATACTATGCTCATCTCTTTACTAAAAAATAAAATAAAGCATTAAAAAATTCTGCCTTTATTTGACAATCAATAAATGGGCTAACCCCGTTGACGCAGAATTTCTACACAGTCTGAGCCGACTTCAAACTTCCTGCTTCTTCCTGCTTCTGCTTCCTGACATTATGGGTATGCATCATCATTCTTGGTTTAAAAGGTTTTTTGCTTTTTTTCTTTTAGATAGAGTCTCTTTGTGTCACCTTGGCAGTCCTGGAACTAGCTCTCTAGACCAGGCTGACCTGGAACTCACAGAGATCCATCGACCTGCTTCTGTTCTGCCTCCAGAATGCTAGGACTATAAGGGTTTATGCCACTATAGCCAAGCATTAAAGTGTTTTTGTTTGTTTTTAGAAAGATTCATTTAGAAATGTGGATGTGATCAGGAGATTTGATGCCCTTTTCATGGGCTCCTGTCTATACCTCTGTATGGCATGTAGAATGCACTCAGAATGTGTACCTATATACATAAATAAAAGAGTAAAAATAAATCTTAAAATATTCTTTAATAGTTATCAGGTAGTGTGATGTACATTCCTTTGAATAGAATACATATGTTAGATACTTGGTGAGCAAAAGTTTTAAGAGATATGCAAAACCAAACTGCAACAAAGTTTCAAAGCATCTTGCAATTATGTTTTGGTCCTCACTTACATTGGCTTAGTCCTTTCTTTCAGTCAGCAGTAGCAAGCTGTGGAGAGCCTACTCAAGTGTACAGTAGATAGACAGGCTGCAGGAAGGGTTTCATTTGTGTGCTTTAGAAATGTATATAAATCCCTTCAAACTCTTACTTATTAGTTCTCAGGATCCTTGTTTTATACTTTTATTTTAGATGGTTGCATTTTTCAGCCTCGTGCCAAGAATGTAAACATTTAGTTGAATTATGTGGACTGATGCTGACATTTTTTGTTTGTTTGTTTGTTTTTGAGACAGGGTCTCATTATGTAGTCTTGACTGGCCTAGAACTATCTATGTAGATTTGGTTGGCCTGAAACTCATAGAGATCTTATTGCCTCTGCCTTCTGAGCACGGGAATTAAAGATTTCAGCAACCACACTGATCTCCTATTTTGATTTAACTGTGAAATATCCTCCCACAACCCTGACCACTTTGTCTCTACATGGTAATGCTGTTTTAAAAGGTTGTGAAGCCTTAGGAGGTGGGGCCTAGCTGGAGGAAATAGGACAGGGGATGGCTGTGTAAGTGACAGTCCAGTACTGCTTCAGACCTGAGCTCTCTGTGCTTTCTGGTCAGTGTCACATACAAGCAATTACGGCGTGCTCTCACCGCCACAGACCCAGTCTGTCACCACACCTTTCCTGCCGTGATGAACTAATAGCTTCTGACCTGTACACTGAAATAAATCTTTCCTCCTTAAGTTGCTTCTGTCATGTACTCTATCACAGCAACATAAAAATACATAATGTACTGATAGGAGCGTGCTCTGTGCCAGGGTATGCTCGTGCCTTCTGTGTATTAGTTTTTTTATCCTCATACACGTCTGTGGTGTTCATTGTACTTACTCAACATGATATAGATATATTTATACATGCATGGGTTTGTGTGTTTATTTAATTGGGATGGCGCTTTGCTTGCAAGTATGTATGTGCAACATGTCTGGTGCCTGCAGAGTCAGAAGAAGGCATCAGTCCACATGGAACTGGATTTATTAATGGTTGTAAGCCAACATGTGGCTATTGGGAGCTGAACTTGGGTTCTTTACAAGAACAGCAAGTGCTCTTTACTATGGTTCATCTCTCTAGTCCCAGTAGGTGGTTTTTTTGTTTGTTTGTTTTTGTTTTGTTTTCTTTTTTTGTTTTTTTTTAAATGTGGTATTTGTTTTGGGGAGGTGGTTGGGTGGATGAGGAGGTAGAAAGTGTGTCGAAGGATGTTAGGGAGGGGAAACCGTTATTATATTGTGTGAAAAGTATATTGTATTGCTTCAATCAGAAGAGCTCTGCTTAGGAGCCTAAGGAAAGCCTGCATGGAGAACCAAGGATCCCCTTGGTAACGTACTGTTATGTGACAAAGAACTTTGAGTTTGCTCTTTAGAAAACACTTGCACAGGCAAAGGAAACATGCTCAGTGGCTTACTAGAGAAAATAATACATATTATTTTTATTGGGTTGGGGTTACAGTTATGGTTTGTGTTGTTAGAGGTAGTATAAGTTTTAGTGTTTTATTGTAGGGATAAGACTAGGGCTAGTGTTAAGGCTAATGCTACTGTTGGGGTTAGGGGTAGGGTTAGGATTAGGATTCTATAGGCATTGCTGAATTAAGTTTAGGAAGAAGTGGCTTGTTTTCCTAAGAGAGATATTTAGTGATTTGCATCAAAACAACTCTACATGCTTGCTTAAGGTAGCAAGTTTGTTAAAAAAAAATCTACTGAAAATTGTAGTATTCCTTGGAGAGCAAGAAATCTGAGTTTCCTATTTAGAAAACATGTGCACAAGTGAAGGAACTATGCTCAGGTGTCTATTAGAGAAAACCTTAGTTTTGTTGTATAAAACTCACTAAATGTTGTTGGGAGTGAAATGCACTGTATGGAATAGTATTTAAAGATGCATTAAGTTTTTTTTTTTATGCTGTGGAGCACTTGTTTTAATGGTGCAAAGATGTGTTGCATTCTTTTATGTTGCATTTTTTTAACTTTGTGATGTTTGTCTTATGTTGCTTGTCTAAAACACCTGATTGGTCTAATAAAGAGCTGAATGGCCAATAGCTTTTCAGGAAAGAATATCCGGGATTGACAGGAAGAGAGAATAAATAGGAGAAGTCTGAGAAGAAAAAGAAAGAAGAAACAAGAAGAAAGTGTGAGGACAGCAGAGGCCAACCACCCATCTACACAGTCAACCACAGAGTTACATGGAAAGAAAGGTATGTAGAATAGAAGCCCAGAGGCAAAGGGTAGATGGGATGACTTAAGAAAAATGGGCGAGACACAAGCTAAGCAAAGGCTGCACATTCATAAGTAAGAATAATCCTCTCTGTTTTTATTTGGGTGGCAGGCCCCCAAAAGAGTAAAAGAATAAAGACCAACAGGTTAAAGCAACCACAGTGCCCTGCTTGGTGCTTAAGAAAATCAGGTCTGTTACAACCAAGTGAAGAAGAACAAGAACTTTGGGTTTCCTATTTTAGAAATCAGACACACATGTAGCACGAATTCTAATTGATCTTAATAATAAAAACTTGGAGTCAGCTATCGGGGTGCAAGCTGAAGGCTCAGAGAAGCAGAGCAGTCACTAGAGTTCTACATCTACCAATGCTTAATTCTTTTTAGTAAGAAGTGACTCATTTTCCTACAAAAGATATTAGATGACTTTCTTCAAAACAATTTCATACTTGTCTAAGGTAGCAGGTTTATTAAAAATATACTGAAACTTCAGTATTCTTTTAAGAGTAAGAAGTTTGATTTTCTGTTTTAGAATGCACAGGCACAAGTTAAGGAACTGTGCTCAGGATCTGCCTAGGGAAAACCATAGATTTGTTGTATTGTGATTACTGAGTACAGTATGCAGAGAAGTACCTTGTTTACCTGCAATAGCTAGAGAGTTGCATGCATCAAAACAGCTATGCTGTATGCTTAAGGATATAAGATCTGTTACAATGAAGTGAAAAATGATTAAGTCTTAGTTGAGCAAGAACTTTAAGTTTCCTTTTCAGAAAACAGACATGTAAGTGCAGGAAATATGATCATTTGTCTAATAGAGAAAATCATACTTCTAGTTCTACAGTGATGACTAAATCCAGTTTAGAACTAAGGGGACTGTTTTGGTGTGAAAGATTATGTATTGCTAGTATTAAAACTGTTCTACATACATGGCTACAGAATGCTTGCTTGTTAAAGCCAAAGGAAAAAGCATGTACTCCTAGATGAGGAAGATCTTGGAGTTTGCTCTTTAGAAAATGTGCTCACAGGTAAAGAAAACATGCTCAGGGACTTCTTCGAGAAAACTATACATAGTAATTTTGTTGGGGTAGGCATGTAGTTATGGTTGGTATTGCTAGGAATAGTATAGCTGTTAGTGTTTTACTGTTGGGATAAGGCTAGGGTTAGGGTTTGCGGCTATGGATCGTGCTAGGTATAAGGTGGGCTTTGATAGGCATTGCTGAATTCAGTTTAGAAATAACTGGATAATTTTACTACAAAAGATATTAAGTGGTTTCCATCAAAACAACTCTGCATGGGTACTTAAGGTAGCAAGTTTGTTAAAAAATCTACTGAAAAACACAGTATTCTTTGACGAGCAAGTAGATTGAGTTCCCCCTTTAGAATATGCATTCAAAGTGAAGGAACTCATGAATTTGCTGACATTTAATTATTGTCTGTGGCCCCATGGCTCCTCAGCCAGTATCTTCCAGCCACTCAGGCCATAGCCTGCTGAGGCTGCTGGTTCCATGGCCCCAGCTCTGCTTTGGAAAATATGTGTAGGTTTAAATTTAAGTTTGAGGCCAACCTCATCTACAGAGTAAGTTTCAGGACAGCCAAAGCTGTTACACAGAGAAACCCTGTTACAAGGAGAGGGGGTCCTTTGTTTGTCCTGGCCACCCAGCTGGCTTATACCTGAAATAAACACACAGAAACTGTATTAATACTGCTTGGCCATTAGCTGTAGCCTCCTATTGACTAACTCTCACATCTTGATTTAACTCGTTTCTACTAATTTGTGTTCACCATGAGGTCGTGGCTTACCAGAAAAGATTTAGCTTGTCTGACCTGGCATCTCCATGGCAGCTCTCTGATTTCCTTCCTTCCAAAATTCAGTTCTGTCTTCTCCGCCTACCTAAGTTCTGCCCTATCAGGCCAAGCAGTTTCTTTATTGATTAACCAATAAAAGCAACACATAAACAGAAGGACCTACAAAACCCTTTTTTGAAAAACCAAAAGAAAAAGTCTATTGTTTTATTTATCAGTAAGACTCAGGAGTGAAAGACTGAAGTGAAAACCTGCTAGCTCAGAGAGGCTAAGTAACAATTAGCTCACCTTGCTCTTTTGCTGGAGACACCACAAGAACCGCATCTCTCCCCTCATCCCAGAAGCAAGAGAAAGCTGGAACTCTTGTTCCCATCCTTTTTCTTGCATTATTTCTATTCAAATTGCTGGCTTCTCTAAGGCAATTGTGATCAGTTAGTCACTGGCTCCACCACTTAATCCAAGGTTTAACTTTATTGGCAAGTCTCAGAAGTGTCAGAGTACAATCACAATATCCCACAACATTTTCTCCCTTTAGTCTAAAGAAAAAGGAAAGGTTTTAACTCTAATACAGTAAATCTTATACAATTAGAAGAGTTATCAGGTACTGCCTAAATAAAAAGGGAAGATTTTAACTCTAATATAGTAAAACTTTTTACAGTAAGACTAATAATCAGGTATTACATCTACAATGTCCAGTCATATGTATTTGGAAAATTTGAAGTGTTGTATTATATATTCTATCTCAATAAGATCAAACCACTTTCTATCATAACCAGTATTACCATCCTAAATATAGGTTTTGAGACCTAAAAATATTTTCTTAGATAAATAACTTAAAGTTTTATGTCTCTCAACCTTATACAATTTACCCCTCTTTTGTGAGTATTTTTTTCTGAATTTAGTAACAAGGAAAACTGTAACTATAACTACCTAGTCTCTAACCCCATCAAAGATCTGAGAAGGATATAATATGACCTGTGTAAACAAGAAGCACAGAGCAAGCAAGTTACAAAACTGCATAAATAACAGAAGCAGCTAGCTGCCTGGGCTATCACCCAAAATTCCTATGCGATATTGGGATGGTATGGGAGGTCCTTCTGTCTATGTGTTGCTTTTATTGGTTAATGAATAAAGAACTGCTTTGAGCCCATGACAAGGGCAGAACAGAACTAGGTGGGAAAAGCTAGAGTGAATGATAAGAAAAAGGATGAGTCAGAGAGACTCCGTGGAGCCGCCACTGGAGATAGATGTGCTTTAACTTTATTTGGTAAGCCACGTGGCCAAACACAGATTAATAGAGATGGGTTAAATTAATATGTAGGAGTTAGCCAATAAGAAACTAGAGCTAATGGGTCAAGCAGTGATTTAAAAAATACAGGTTCTGTGTGATTATTTTGGGTCTAAGATAACTGGGTGGCTGGGAACCAACAAGCAGCCCCCTGCAACATTGGGGAATCCAACTTTGGTCTACAGGCTTAGAATATCTGGCAGGCTTTTCTGTGAAGCAGGAATTTTGAAGGACTGTCCTATCTTGTCTTGACAAAGTTCAGCAATGTCTTTCTTTTGTGTCCTGATTTTCCAATTTGGATAACATGCTGTCAGTAGTCAAGGCTATGGCAGTTTCTTCCAAGTGGCTAACTTTGTGTGGTGGTTTGAAAGAAAATGGTCCCCAAAGAGAGTGGCACTATTAGGAGGTACGACCTTGTTGGAGTAGGTGTGTCACTGTGGGGTTGGCTTTGAGGTTTTTTTCAAGCTTCACTCAATGAGATAATCAGTCAATTCTCTGCTGCTTTCTGGTCAAGAGGTAGCCAGCAACACACCTGCTCACATCAATTTCCCTTTTCAGTTTAAATAAAAAAGATTTTAACTTTAGCAAACTAAAATTACATTTAACAAAACAGATATCAAGCAAGAATTACATTTATTTTATTATGACTAAAGAAAACTATAACTATAACTATCTATTCTTCAACTCCATCAAAGAATCCAGAAGGATATAATATTACCAAAGTAAACAGGAAGTACATTGTAAGCAACTTCCAACATTCTAAAAATGATGGAGACGACTGGTTACCTGGGCAATCACCCAAAGTCTCATTTTCAGTGTTGGAGAAACCAACTTTTGCTAA
This sequence comes from Myodes glareolus, assembly GCF_982192425.1. Taxonomy (NCBI): domain Eukaryota; kingdom Metazoa; phylum Chordata; class Mammalia; order Rodentia; family Cricetidae; genus Myodes; species Myodes glareolus. The sequence goes on along the minus strand of NC_142043.1, from coordinate 3,610,523 downwards.
GGCCTAGAGTAAATGACAGACCATTTTCAGAGGCAAGAAGCTTTTAAAAACCAGTTTACCAAGTCTTGGCAAGATTGGACAGTCTTTTTGATGTGGGATTTCCCGTTGTATGCTGTGATTACCATTAATGAGTAAAGAACTGCTTTGTGCCTATAGCAGAGCAGGGCAGGGTAGAACAGAGCTAGTCGGGAAGAACTGGGCTGAATGCTGGGAGAAAGAAGGACACAGTCAGAGAGAAGCCATGTAGCCTGTCAGAGACAGACGCTGGGAACTTTAACCAGTAAGCCACAATCACGTGTCAATACACAGATTACTGGAAATGTGTTCAATTAATATGTAAGAGTTAGCCAATAAGAAGCTAGCACTGATGGGCCAAGCAGTGTTTTTAAATAATATAGTTTCTGTTTGATTATTTTGGACCCGGGAAGAACAAGTGGCTCCTTGCTCTTCACATGTCTCATTTGTCCAGTGGTCTTCAGACTCCTTAGCTGGATACCTTTATTCTCCTGAAAAGTCAAAAAGAAAACCCTGCCCCAGCTCTAACTCCTTTTTGGCAAGTTATATCTGATCAGATGAGAAACATTTGGTATGGAGGCCCCAAAAACCTATTTCCACACTGACCAAAGGTCAGAGAGTAGGGATTTGTTTCTAGTTCCTTCAAAGTCATTGTTCTACCTAAGACAAAGGTTCTACCTACTTGTAAATCAGAGAAATCTGTTCTCTCAACGTTATTGCCAACAGGTGTGACTAATTGCCAGAACTTGTCCTCCTGGAATAGGGAAGTAGTTTGCTCCTACCTCAAACAAAAGATTAAGGAACTAACTCCAGTTCCCTTGGGATTCCACCCAGGGAGTGGTTTGCCTACCAAGTGTTTTGATCTAGGGTGTAAGCATGGCTTGTTTTGTTCTGGCAAAAAAAATGTTTAACTGTGAATGTAGCTTGTGACTTTCAGTTGGTATGTTCATTTCCTTGTATCATGTTAATACAGTCTTTTGTCTCATTCCTACCTTTTGAGGCTGGGTATTTTAAGCAGTTGGAAATAAAACACAAATTTTCATCACTCACTGAAAAATTGCCTCCCCATACTATCCTATATGTTTCTCCATTCTATTATTTTCATTTGTGTCTTCATACTCTTTACTATATTTCTAACCCCCATGCCCTTACCCTGGCATGAAATATTTTTGTCGAGGCTGATCCCTGACAATTTGTTAGTCATATAAGTTAGTGTAGATTGAATGGTCATGCTGTTTGATTACCTCTTCTAATCAAAAGGTCTCTCTTTTTCAAGTCTAATCTTTTAGTTGCTCTGGGGAGGAGTTTTTTCAACAGTGATAGGAAATGACTGAACCAAATTTGACATGGGGTTCTCTAACAGATCCCTCAAGGCCTTTCCCAGCAACAAAGGGTTACCTTGACAGTCTCTTGTTGATCTACATTCATTAGTCCAATGCCTGCCTTTACCAGACCTTCTGCATAATCCAGAAGGGAGGGATATTCTGTTTGGACAATACTTAGAAAAACCATTGTTTCTAGAAATGTCCTGTATATAATCTCTTTTTAGATGACTTTGTTTACTACAATTGAGAAATTTGACATTCTGACTTTTCTTCAAACCTCTGGAAATCGCCTCTCATATCCAAGCATCATCATGTTTATGAAATTCAACATTGGTTGTATCTCAGATCTATCCCTCCAAGGGTGGTAATCTTGCTTTTAGTGGCCTAATTGCCCTTTTGCATTGTGCACTAGCACTTTCAAAAGCCAGAAATTCAATTATTGTTTGTCTAGCTTCTGAATTTGAAATCATTGCATTTACTCATGAAGTCAGTCTTTGTACAATTTAAATACCATGTGGGAGTGGTCTTAAGCATCTCTGGGGAGGGGTCATTGTTTGGCTGACTTTCTTGGAGGAGTGTGGACTGAGGCAACTCCCAGGGGAGGAGACTTGGGAAGAAATTTCCACCCAAAAAAACTCATGGCTCACATCAACCAAATAATAAAAAATAAACAAACAATAAAATCCTACAAACCCTGAACCTTGTAAATATGCCCTATAATTTAAAATGGATTTCATATTGCTTGGGGAAAAAAAAAACCCTAGAAGGTAGGGAGTAGGTTCCCAGGGAGTGTTCTTGAGGGTCTATTTTCCCTGGGTGTTTCCTGTCTCACTCTCTGATCCTCTCTGCCTTGGCATGAACTGTTCTGCTCTGTTCCCTACTCACCATGATTGACTAGAACTTCCAAAACCATGAACCCAGGTAAAAATTTCTTCTTTTAATTTGTCATAGCTGTGACATGAGTGTGTGATGGGAGAAGAGGAGAGAATGCAGTACTGCTGGTACTGCCTCCATTGCCTCCTTCGTGGTCAAGGAGACTCGGAATCTAGCCTCTCTGAAGTCCTTGGACTACTTGTTCTGCTTGCAGGTAGTTGTACTCCATGAAGGCCCAGTTGAAAGTCTACTATGGGATATGGCAGAATTCTTTGAGAAACAGAAACCATAACTGTAGGAAGACCAGGTCTTCTTTCACAACTCTGCCATCTGCTCATGGGTCTGTTACAGCACCTGCCAGGTTTAGCTGAAGTCTGGGTTGCATACACTCAACTCCATCCTTTGGTAATCCTCCTTTTCTGTTGCTCCTGCTGCAGCACTTCCTCATTGTGAGCAAGAATGGGGCCGAGAACTGAGCAAGAGTGTTATTAATACATGAATTCATTCTGTTCTGCATCTTTGGTATACAAGATTTCATGTTGTATACTTGTGAACTCAGTAAGATCAGATTTCTTTCAGCTAGCTTGTGGTATAGCTCAATGAGAAAGATTCTAATGTACTGGAAATGTTGAACATATGTTGAGAAAAAAAGATTGTAAAGAGCAGTAACAATGATAAAGCAAATCAGACAAATTCGTAAAACCAGTAGCAAATACAACATCACCAATTGCAAAATGGTGGAAAAGACGATTTAGAACTGCTTTGATAATAAAATTAATTTTTAAGAAGAAGAATAGAAGAAAACAGGGAGGAATGTAAAAATCAAAAATGATAAAGGTGGTATAGAGTAGACTCAATAATTAAGAACACTTGTTCCTCTTTCAGAGACCCAGAATTGGATTTCTTACACTCCCATAGCAGATTATGACCATCTGTAATTCTAGTCCTATGGAATCCAATGATCTCTTCTGACTGCCAATGTCACCAGGCACACACATGGTGCATAAACATACATGAAAACAAAATACTCACACATATAAAATAACAAAAGAAATAAAACTAAAAAAATTATGCAGATAAAAAAGAAGGGATCTGAATTAAGGCATAAAGAGAAAGAAAATGGGCTGAGAGTGCCATACTTGAAGGAGGAAAGCACCCAATCCTTTGTCACATAAAGTTGTCTTGCCTTTGTGCTTTCTGGTCCCCCAAGGCACTTTGGCCCTGCCCACTCTGCTGGTGTGTCCTGTGCAGATCACTAGCAAGGCCTGCAGTGGCAGAGGCATATCTCCAGCCAGCAGACCAGTCAGGTGATGTGTATTAGAAACCAGGGCAAGAAAGGCTTTTGTGTCTTGAGAAGGAGCTCCTGAGTTGGGACAGTCACTGCCTCCACATTTTAACTATGCTCCTTGTTTTCTCTGCTGTGAAATTCCCTGATGGAGTCAAAATCTGAAAAAAGCAGTCAGTTTCCTTTGTACAAAGCATCATCAGAGGTCCTAGACTCCTCTGGCTCCCTCAAAGTAAGGCCTGAAGGCTTTTAGGAGCATCTAATAAGACTGTATGTAATAAGGTGCGGTGGGGGGACATTTGGCTCAACCGAAAGAGTCAGAACCATTTTGGGTGATTTTAAAACTGTATCTTCAAAAATTAAAAACTTTTTCTTTGTCCTCTGAAGTATCATGAAGCAAAATTAAATCAACAAGTGAAGCTACTTTCTCATCCTAGAACCTTTTGTCCCTATTAATTTTATTTTTTATTTTTATCTTTTGTCTTCTTGTCTGTTTGAGTGTACTGACTAGGTTTGTGGAGGAATTTGAATTACAATTTACTCAACTTTATGCTGTGGGTCTAAGCAATCTATCAAATTCTGTGTCACAAATTCATCAATATGAATTCATTTGAGAACTCAGTTCTCAAAGGTAATAGTTTATTTTTAAGGTTTTAACTACATATTCCCATACCTTTAAATTTAGAGAACCATGGACAGAGTTTTTGAATTAAAGCAATTTTTTGAACATTTTTAGCAATACTTAATGCAGAAACAAACAATCAAAGCATCTAAAGGAAAAAAAAGGTGACAAAAGTTTGTTGAGGCTGTGTGGTGATCATCTCAGTGCCCCAGGTATAGACAGCAAGGATCTGTTCTCTGTTGTCCAGACTACCAGTAAGCTAGAACAACAGGCTTTGAATCAAAACTAGAATATAGTACCTAAGGAATTTCAGTAAGGCACTCAAAGGTAATCCCAGCAGAAGGTATAGACAGAAGTTTCTATTCTGCCAGTTCTGCAGACATTCAGTCCCAAAAAAACCAGAGACATATTAATTATAAACTGGTTGGTCTATTAGCTCAGGTTTATTATTAACTAGTTCTTACAACTTAATGCATAATTCTTGTCTATATTTATCCATGTGACTTGATACCTTTTCTCAGTGCAGCATTCTTATCTTGTTTCCTTTGCATCTGGCTAATGACTGATTCCCTGTCTTTCCTCTTACCAGAATTCTCCTAGTCTGGTTGTCCTGCCTATGCTTCCTGCCTGACTACTGGCCAATCAGTGATTTATTAAACCTATATGGGTGACAAATCTTTATAGTGTATAACAGAATTATTCCACAGAAGTCTCTCTTTTATTCTTTTCAAAACAAGACCCTGAATCTTGTTTTGAAGATTAGTTTTTTTTTCTGACCATTATACATAACAACTTGCAACTAACACACTAAAAACAGACATACATCCATAATCCATTTTTTAGGAATTTGGGCAGAGTTTTCTATGCTACTTCCTCCTAATTGAGGGCACTGGTAATCTTATGGGGACCCAAAGAAAATTTAGGATTGTGACCAAGTCCTGATTGGAACATTCTGTGAGACTGGATCATCTCTGCCAGCAGTTTCAAAGCTGTTCATGAAGTAGAACCCAGAGGAAACTGCAACAAAGGTGCTCTGAAATGTTTGATCATCTGGGCCATCCAGTCCTATCAGAGATTTTTCAGGAGGTCTTCCTAGATCAAACCTTATTTTTCGTACCCAAGAATAAATCCATAGCCTCTCTTTTCCTGTGTAAACAAAAGCAAAATCTCTTCTCCAAAGTAACATATCTTTTGACTTTAATATTGAAGTTAGGGCATTTTCAAAATATGTAAATTGGATTAATCAGCATCATTTATAATCAAATGTTTTTTAGCAGCTGTTGCTCTTTCCTTAGTAGCCAAACAACTTAAAAACAACACAATAACATACAGTAGCCAGACTCGCAGTGTATTTTCCATCTTTATGTAGCTTTTTTAACTTTATGTTTTAATTTTTTTTTAAGGCGGGGTTTCTCTGTGTGTCTTTGGTTGTCCTGGAACTCACTCTGTAGACCAGGCTGGCCTCAAACTCAAAGAGATCCACCTGCCTTTACCTCCCATGTACTGGGATTAAAGGTGTGCACCACTCTACACTCTGCATACCCATCTACTCTATTTTTTAAAGAATTTTCTCTATGCTTTTTCTTTTGTCTCCCCATCCTACATATATTTTTAAACATACTGTAACAGTTTAGAGTTTTGTGTTTGCTTTTGTTTTTTCTCCATCTCTTTCTGAGCACATGAGTCTTAAATCTGCTAAGCAGTATGACTAAGATTAATGCTGCAGCCTTGGCAGCTGGTTCTACCCCATTCCTTAGCTTTCTGAGAGTCTAGCTACATGGTGGAGGTATTGGAGTGAGCCATTTTTGTTGCCACAACTCTGTGGAGTCTCAAGGCTCATGCCACCATCAAGAAGCCTGATACTAGCTGCTCATAAACACCATTTGAGTATTTGGTGGCAGAATTTTTTGGTTTCTTTTTTTGAAGACTGATGTTTTTCATGTTTTGACTTTTACAGTTTTTGTTTTTGAACACAAGGTTTCTCTGTGTCACCCTCCCTGGATGTACTGAAAGCAGCACTGTAAACCAGGATGGTCTTGAACTCAGTGATCCACTGAACTCTATCTTCCACGTACTAAGATTAAAGGTGGGCCGACATACCTGGCTGCTTTTTATATAATTGGCTGATGGGCCTGGAATGTAGATTTTTGTGCGTGTCAAGAATATGTTGATGTGATAAACTTCACCTCCATCTTGAATTTTGAAATTTGGCAGAGGGTATCATTTTGTTTCCCAGGATAGCATGTATTCATCACATTAATACTGCTTGAGTCTTCTGAGTCATTGGATTGCAGTTGTGTGACATTCTTCCTACCTGTTTGTTTTGATTTTTTTAATAAATAGGAGTATTTTGAATGTGTGCATGAATATGTGTCACATGTATGGCTGCTCCTCACAATAGTCAAAAAATGGCCTCAAAACCACTGAACATGGAGTAATGGATAGTTATGAACCCTAGTGTACATACTGACAATTGAGCCCATCTACATGCAAGACCAGCAGAACTCTTAACTGCTGAGCCATCTCTTCTCCCTTATGTTGTTTATAATCAACATTTACAATGCTAATTATTTTCATTGGTCCATTTGTAACTGTTTAAACATGTATTCCCTTTTAGTGACATATTAATGTTAGAGTTTAGATTGGGGTTTTTCACTTTTCTAGAAAATCAGTACAGAACTGGAATGAATGCCAAACTCTTGGTAGGAACTTAAGTAAAAACCTCTGAGTTAGTTCTATGTTTTTGCTTGTTTGGTTTTTGCAGGGGAGACAAAGTCTTAATATGTACTTCTGGTTGTTCTGGGATTCGTTGCATAGATCAGGTTGACATTGAACTCATGAAATCCCCTACTTCCTTAGTACTGGAATTAAAGGCGTGAGCCAATATACCCAGCTTGCCATCTTTTTTATAGTTAGTAATTATTAAAAATCATTTCTCTGATACATACTCACTATTGTTCATCTTTCTGTTTGTCTCTCGGTGTTTGTTAATAGGCATTTTTCTTGCAAGATTATATCTTATTCATATGGTGCATAAATGGCAGGAGATAACCTCTTCTTCAGTTTCCTTCTGAAAGGATTTGGTAATTACTTTGTAATGGCAGTATCATGGTGTAAGTGTGATAAGCACCAGAACTTTATGAGTATATTTTTAGTGAAATATACATTTTCTATGCTGCCTATAGAAACCTTTCTATTGTACACAGGTATGGAATATTTTAGAATCTATGATGATGTATATGTTAACCTCAGTCAAGAAGAGTAAACTCTCCTGGATCCTTCCCAGAAGAGTCTCTACAATGTGATGCTGGAAACCTATAGTAATCCCAATACTGTAGGTAACACTGCTAGTTTTCCTTCAACTTTTAAAATAAGAGGATAAGTGTTTCTTGAGAAAGAGGAATAATGTGGTGAATTGCTGTGGGACAATGGTCTTGTACTTTGTAAAGATTTGTCACTTGTATTGTTTTAATAAAACACTGGTTGGTCAGTAGCCAGGCAGGAGGATTAAGTGGGACGAACAGGTAGGAAGTATAGTCAGGGTGACAAGAACAGGAGAATTCTGGGAAGAAGAAAGTCTCAGTCTTCAGTTGTCACTCAGTCACAGAGGAAGAAAGATGACAATGACTCATTGATAAAAGGTACCAAGCCATGTGGCTAACACAGACAAGAATTATGGGCTAAGATGTAAGAATTAATTAATAAGAAGCCTGAGCTAATAGGCCAACCAGTTTATAAGTAATGTGAGTCTCTGCATTTCTTTGGTACTGTGTGTTTCTTTGGGACTGAACAGCTGCAGGACTGGGCAGGACAGAAAACAACAGTGAATTCTTCAGGCATGGCTTTAAGGGTCATAAAAGGTAGTAAGTTAAACTTTGCATAATTCCAAGTAATATAACATGTTTTTTCTGGTACTATATTTTAGGCTACAAATGTGAAGACCATAATGTTAAAGAACATTGACAAAAACAAGAAAGGTAATTTTCATGTGATTTCTTATGCAAATGTACCTCTGAAGAAAATGTAATGTGCCTTGAATGATTTAATGAAAAGGAACAATGTGAGAAGAAAAGTTTTAAGTGTATTGGTGATTATTAAATTTTCGGAAAAGTATGTACTGCAATGTCAGGTAGCTGATTTGTTTTTTCAAGGAATTCATGTAAGAAAAAAGACAAAGAAACAATGTCTTAAAATATATCACCATTTGAATAATCACCCCATGAAAACCATGTTGTACAACTGCCAATTTATTTAGTTTTATACTACTCAGGTACTACAAAACACACACACATTGAATAGTTGATGAGTATACATTCAAGAAATTATACTCATAAAATATTCTTTTATAAAGCTGGTATTACTCATATACTTGTGACTTTGCTAAATTTAGTGAGAGGTACAGTTTATGAGAGTCAAGAGATTGCTATGGAGAAACTACATCCCTACACTACATATCTATGAGGAACAAGAAGTCAAATTGTATGAATATAATATAGAAAACTTTTATTTGTTATTCTTCCTTTAATAGGTATATTCTATGTCACAATGAATGAGAATAGGGATATGGAAAGAAACAATGTACCCCTCTCTCTCCCAGGACAATTAGAAGATTTGTAGTAGTCCCCACTTTGAATAGACTTGTTAAAAGTGACACAGTTTACAACTAATTGGTTTTACAACTTCATTGTGAATACATCAAAAACTCAAACTGTAGGAAAGCCTTATGAGTACTGATACTCATAAACTAAGCCGTTTGATTAGTTTGGCTAGGGGTTTGTCAATCTTGTTGATTTTCTCCAAGAACCAGCTTTTTGTTTCATTGATTCTTTGGATTGTTTTCTGTGTTCCTATTTTGTTGATTTCAGCCCTCAGTTTGGTTATTTCCAGTCTTCTACTCCTCCTGGGTGAGTCTGCTTCTTTTTTTTTCTAGACCTTTCAGGTGTGCTGTTAAGTCTCCAATGTGTGCTTTCTCCATTTTCTTTATGTGGGCACTTAGTGCTATAAACTTTCCTCTTAGCACTGCTTTCATGTTGTCCCATAGGTTTGAGTATGTTGTGTCTTTATTTTCATTGAATTCAAGGAAGACTTTAATTTTTTTCTTTATTTCATCCTTGACCCAGGGGTGGTTCAGTCATTGACTGTTCAGTTTCAATGAGTTTGTAAGCTTTCTGAGGGTAGAATTGTTGTTTAATTCTAAGTTTATTCCATGGTGATCTGATAGTACACAAGTGGTTACTACAATTTCTTTGTATCTGTGGATGTTTGCTTTGTTACCAATTACATGATCAATTTTTGAGAAGGTTCCATGAGATGTTCTTTTCTGTTTGGGTGGAATGTTCTATAGATGTCTGTTAAGTCTATTTGGTTCATTAAATTGTTCTCTTATTTCTCAAGTTTCTGTCTGGTTGGCCTGTCCATTAGACACTATTAGAGTGTGGGGTTTGATGTATGCTTTGAGTTCTAGTAATGTTTCTTTTACATATGTGAGTGCTTTTATATTAGGGGCATAGATATTCAGGATTGAGACTTCCTCTTGATGAATTGTTCCTTTTATGAGAATAAAGTGTCCTTCTCCATTTCTTCTCACTGATTTTAGTTTGAAATCAATTTTGTTAGATATTAGTATAGCCATACTCACTTGTTTCTTTGGACTATTTGATTGGAAAATCTTTTCCCAACCCTTTACTCTGAGGTAGTGTCTGTCTTTGCGGTTGAGGTGTGTTTCTTGTAAATAGCAGAATGTTGAATCCTGTTTTTATATCCATTGTCTTAACCTCTGCCTTTTTATAGGTGAATTGAGTCCATTGATATTAAGTGATATTAATGACCAGTGGTTGCTAACTCCGGTTACTTTTTCTGGTGGTAGTGTTTGTGTGTTTCCTTTCTTTGAGTTGTGCTGGTGGAAGGTTGTCAGATGCTTGTGTTATTATGGGTGTTGTTGACTTCCTTGGTTTGTGGTTTTCCTTCTAGTATTTTTTGTAAGGCTGGGTTTGTGGCTTTGTATTGTTGAAATCTGTTTTTGTCCTGGAATATCTTGTTTTCTCCATCGATGGTGAATGCAAGCTTTGCTGGATATAGTAGTCTGGGCTTGCATCCATGGTCTCTTAGTGTCTGCAGCACATCTATCCAAGACCTTCTGGCTTTCATGGTTTCCATTGAGAAGTCTGGTGTAATTCTGATAGGTTTCCCTTTATATGCTACTTGACCTTTTTCCCTTGCAGCTCATAATATTCGTTCTTTATTTTGTATGTTTTGTGTTTTGATTATTATATGGCGAGGGGATTTTTTTTTTTGATCCAGTCTATTTGGTGTTCTGTATGCTTCTTGTACCTTCATAGGAATATCCTTCTTTAGGTTGGGAAAGTTTTCTTCTATAATTTTGTTGAATATATTTTCTGGGCCTTTGATCTGCAATTCTTCTCCTTCTTCTACCCCTTTTATTCTTAGGTTTTTTCTTTTCGTGGTTCCCCAGATTTCCTGGATGTTTTGTGTTAAGAATTTGTTGGATTTGTTTTCTTATTTCATCAATGAGTTTATTTCCTCTATAGTATCTTCAGTGTCTGAGATTCTTTCTTCTATCTCTTGTATTCTGTTGGTAATACTTGTCTCTGTAGGTCCTGTTCGTTTACCCAGATTTTCCATATCCAGCCTTACCTCAGTTTGTTTTTTCTTCATTACCTCCATTTCATTTTTCAAGTCTTGAACTGTTTCCATTACTTGTTTGATTGCTTTTTCTTGGTTTCCTAGGGTATCTTTGAGGGATTTATTCATTTCTTAAAACTTTTTGTTATTCTTCTCATCCATTTCTTTAAGCGAGTTTTTCACATCCTGTTTTAGGGACTCTATCACTTTCATAATGTTATGTTTAAAGTCAATTTCTTCTATTTCTTCTGGAGTAGGGTGTTCAATTCTTCTTGTTGCATGAACCCTGGATTCTGGTGATGTCATGTTGCCTTTCAGGTTGATGGAGGAATTCTTGCATTGGAGCCTGCCCATCTCTTTCTTCAAATGCAGCCAGGAGAGTCTTGGTGTCTTGGTCCAATCTTTGCTGTGATTGACTCTCTGGGTGGATCTCATCAGTGCAGGAGCAGGAACTGTTCCCCTCTCGGTAGATAGCCTCAGTGCAGGAGTAGGCACTGTTCTTGGGCCAAAGACCTCGCAGACACTAGGGTAGGCTTGGGGGAGGCAAGGATGTATGGAACAAAGAAGCCCCTGCAGCAGGAGCTGAAGGCACCCAGTGCTCCTTTCCCAGACTTTCTGCTCCGCCCTGGGATGGCAACCACTCACCGGTCTGAAAGGTTGTCCTCAGTACAGGGAGAGGCCTCTTGGAGGTCCAAGGACCCCGCCGACAAAAGGGCGAACTTGGGATGATGGGGAGTATAAATTTTAAAATAATATCAGGGTCTGTGCTTGAATGATGGATGAAGATGAGATCCAAAACAAATTCAACCAGAAATACAGGGCCCAGGGGGAGGAGAGAAGCTTATTAAAGGCTTATTAAACATGGGTGCGGATGTATCAGTACTCCAGAATCTTGACATCCAAATTGTCCTCTTCAGGAGGCAAGATGTTCAGTTCTTGGGAGTTCTTGGGAGATGTTCAGTTCTATCTCAGTTAAAACGAAGCCCAAGATGGGTTGAATGCATAGGGCCAGAAGGGCAAATAGAAATACTAAGGCCATATGTAGCCATTTGTGCTGTGAATTTCTAGGGTCATGACCTATTGCAGCAATGGAATACCCAGTTTAACTCTCCTGCAGCCCCAAAACTTACGTTTCTGAGTAAAATATTAGAAGATATTATTGACAATGGACACCAGCCATTCAGGCTGTACATGAACACAAAGCAATTGATAAATCTTCAGAGGTACCAACAGCCCTGCCTTTAAAATGGTTAATTGAGAAACCAATATGGGTTAGGCAGTGGCCTCTAACTGAGGAAAAGTTGCAGGCTTTAGAACAGCTGGTACAAGTGCAAGTAGAAGCTCAACATATAGAAGAATCTACCAGCCCTTGGAATTCCCCTGTATTTGTTGTTAAAAAAAGAAATCTGGAAAATAGACAATGGTGACAGCTCTAAGCTATCAACAAGATTATTCAACCTATGGGCCCTCTACTATCTGGAATTCCTCTGCATTCTCTGGTACTAAAGGGATGGCCTCTCATAGTTACTGATTTAAAGGATTGTTTCTTCACTATACTTTTACAAGAAAAGGATAGAGAAAAGTTTGCCTTCACAGTACCTACTTATAATAATTCTCAGCCTACTAGGAGATAGCAATGGACCATTCTCCCATAGGGAATGCTCAATAGCCTCACCAATGGGGCCAATACTTTGTCAGCCAGCCATTGGAGATAATATATAAGCAATTTCCTAAGTCTGTAATCTACCATTAAGTGGATGACATTTTGTTATCTGTTTCAAATACAGATACTTTAGAAAGGATGTTTGAGGAAGTAAAGAAAGTCTTGCCTCAATGGGGATTACAAATTACTCCTGAAAAGATTCAAAGAGGAGATTATGTTAATTACCTAGGTTACAGAATAGGTTTACATAAAATTAGAACACAAAAGCCACAGATTAGGAGAGATTGGATACTGACTCTTAATGACTTTCAAATATTATTAGGAGACATTTCTGGTCTATGACTGGCTGCTGGGATAACACCTGATCTAATAATTTATTTAAACAAAACTTTAGATGGTAATAAAGACTTGAATAGTCCCTGAGAATTAACAGCTGAATCAGAAAAGGAATTGATGATTGTTGAGGAGAAATTACAGGAGGCACGTGGATAGGGTGAATCCAAATCTTAATTGTATTCTAGTCATATTGCCTTCCAGAATTTCTCCTACAAGAATATTAATGCAGAGAGACGATATTATCTTAGAATGGATTTTTTTACCACATAAACCAAGTAAAAAATTAAAAACTTATGTGGAAAAGGTCTCTGAATTAATTATAAAAGATAAATTGAGACTTTGTCAATTAGCAGATATAGACCCAGCAGAGATTATTAGTGCCTTTTATTGCTGAAGAAATAAAAAAGTTATTGGAAGACAATGAACCGTGGCAAAGGGCTAGTGCTAATTGCTTGGGAGAAATTAATAACATAAAGAGAACTTCTTGAATTCTTCCTCAAATTGTACATGATGCACCAATAACTGGAGCCTGTACATTTTATACTGATGGAAATAAATCAGGGAAGGCAGGTTACAAGTCAGAGAATTAAGTAAGGTAGAACAAAGCCTTTATAATTCTGTCCAGAAGACAGAATTATATGATATTCTTATGCTACAAAGGTATTTTAAAGCACTTCTTAATATAGTTACTGATTCACAATATGCAGAAAGAGTTGTCTTGCATATTGAAACTGCTGAATTTATATTAGATGAAATGGAATTGACTTCATTATTCATCCAGGTGCAAGACATAACCAGGAATAGGCTTTTTCCTATATACATAACACACATCCAATCCCATACTTATCTGCCAGGTCCTCTAGCACAAGATTATGCAGAAATTGATCAACTATTGATTGGAAGTGTGTTGCAGGCCTCTGAATTTCATAAAAAACATCATGTCAATAGCAAATGTTTAAAGAAAGGGTTTTCTATTACATGGGAACAAGCCAAGGAGATTATAAAGAGGTATCCTACTTGGTCTTTCTATAATCAAGCACCATTGCCTGCAGGGAGTAACCCAAAGGATATTCAAAGGGAATGAGATCTGGCAGATGGATGTGTTCCACTTTATGGAATTTGATAAATTAAAATATGTACACCGCACCATAGACACATATTCAGGTTTTCAATGGACAACTTTTTTGAGCTCAGAAATGACTGATTCAGTAATCACACATTTATTGGATGTATGGCCATCATGGGTATACCTGCACAAATAAGGACAGACAATGGTCTGGCATATGTATCCAGGAAAATGATGTCTTTTATTTTTTTGCTTATTATTATTATAGCACATTACAGGTATACCAAATAATCCTATAGGTCAGGCAGTTATAGAAGGGTTTAATCATACTATAAAAGATAAACAGAAAGAACAAATTGAAAGGGATAGAAAATACCCCCAGAAATAGATTACATAATGCTTTATTAACCTTGAATTTTCTTAACGCTATAAGAAAGGATCAGCAGCAGCAGAGAGGCATTGAATAATGCAAAAAAACTTCTGAATTGAATCAACTAGTATATTTCAAGGATGTGTTGACCTCACAATGGAAACAAGGAGATGCACTGCATTGGGGAAGGGATTTCACTGGTGTGGGACAATCCTATATTCTGTCAATTATGCTTTAAATAAATGCTGATTGGCCAGTAGCCAGGCAGGAAGTGGGACAACCAGACAGGAAGTAGAGGTGAAGCAAGGAGAACAGGAGAATTCAGGGAAGGAGGAAGCCCATTTCTCTGTAGTCCTGTTCAGACACCAAAGAAGCAGGATGTGACCTATCGCACTAAAAAATTTACTGAGGCACGTGGCTAACATAGATAAGAATAATGGGCTAATATAAAGTATAATAGTTAATACAAAGCCTGAGCTAATGGCCCAATCAGTTTTATAACTTATGGAGACCTCTGTATGTTTTTCTTTGGGGCTTACTGGCTGTGAGAACTGGGCAGGACAGAAATCCCAAAAAGCAACCCTTCATGTTACATTTCACTCTTGTTTCCACAGGAGAAGAAAAATTATGTATATCACCAAAATTGATAAAGATACACTTGGAAAAGGATAAACCTCTTGAAAAGGAGAAATGACAGCTCGTTCACAACAGTGACAATCATACTGGTGATGAGAAAAACTCATAAGGGTTAGGGCAGGGTTCTGCTCTTATCTTTGCAGGAAAATAAACATCATCAAAAATTCAAGAGACCCTGAATGTTTGAATTCTGACAGAAGGAAAAATAACTATCCACTAAGGAGCATCTAGAAAACAGAATATGGATTATGAATCCAGGTACTGGTTAGACTTACATTTACACACACACACACACACACACACACACACACACACACACACATATTCAGCTGGTTTTGGAGTTGAACAATGACTCTCTACTTCTCTAAATTCAAGCCTGTTGTTAAAAGGAACTTTCAGAGTTTCTGTCTCATAGCAGGAGCCATCTGGTATGAGACAAAAGGAAGACTTTAGGAAAAGTCTTTTCTTTCTCCACACCTATTTTGTCTATATCATAGTCTTCACTGAATGTATGTTTATATAAATGATGTTAAAGTTTTCCACAATGAACAGAAGTTTCAAGGAAGAAGATGGGGCCTCCCAGCAACAACTCCACCTAGTTGAAATGATGCCATGATGCTGACAGCACTACTATAAGATGTTACCTTTTGGGTACCATCTGCTGAAATGGTGCACCGTCTCATGACATTCTGGTCCAAACTCCAAATAAGAACTTTTAAAAAAAAATCTATCACCTGCTCAGAAATTGTTTGCAACTATAATAGACAGTAATTTTGAAACCTAATCATAACTTTACTTTTGCAGGATCCCATTAGGAGAACATTGCCCCCATGACAGCGGGAAGCAATTTTAGAAGATGAAACCCCCATCCCAAAAAAGTTTGTCCATAGGGTTGGGAACACTGTATAGGGGTTATTGATTATCACTTGTACTAGATAAAGGGTTGGGGTGAAAACTATGTTTGCTTAAAAAAAAGGGAATTGTAATAATAGGTAATAGAGTGAATACTTATGAGCTATTATTTATGGATAATTTACATTGGTATAGTTTTTTATATTGATACAAGTTCAAATTATAATTGTTATTTTTGTTTACATTATTTGTACACCTATACAAAGTTATTCTGGCAGACTGTATATATGCATGTTTTTATCTCTGTTTAGGACATTTTGTATATATTTTTATTTATTTATTTATTTATTAAAATTTTCCACCTCTTCCCCTCCTCCCTTTTCCCTCCCCCTTCCCACCTCCCCCTCCCTACCTTCCCCTCCCTCTCTAGTCTTAAGAGCAGTCAGGGTTCCCTGCCCCGTAGGAAGTCCACAGTCCTCCCCCCTCCTTCCAGGTCTATAAAGGTGAGCATCCAAACAAACCAGGCTCCCACAAAGGCAGTCCATGCAGTAGAATAAAAACCCAGTGCCATTGTCCTTGGCTTCTCAGTCAGCCTTCATTGCCAGCCACATTCAGAGTGTCCGTTTTGATCACATGCTCCATCACTCCCAGTCCAGCTGGCCTTGATGAGCTCCCATTAGATCAGTCCCACTGTTTCAGTGGGTGGACGCACCCCTCGTGTTCCTGACTTCCTTGTTCATGTTCTCCCTCCTTGTGCTCCTCATTTGGACCTAGGGAACTAAGTTCAGTGCTCTGATGTGGGTCTCTGTCTCTATCTCCATCCATCACCAGATGAAGGTTCTATGGTGATATGCAAGGTATTCATCAGTATGGCTATGGGACAAGGCCAGTTCAGGCACCCTCTTCTCTGCTGCCCAAGAAACAATCTGGGGAACTCTCCTTGGACCTGGGAACCCCTCTAGAATCAAGGCTCTTGCAAACCCTAAAATGGCTCCCTTAGTTGAGATATTTACTTCCCTGCTCCCATATCTACCCTTCCTCCATCCTATTCATCCCATTCCCCCAAGCATTCCTGAATCCTCCCCTTCTCCCTTCTCTCTACCCATCTCCCCTTACATCCACCCAGCAGTCCCCCTCCTCCCGTGCATCCAAGTTTGCCTGGCAATCTTGTCTACTTCCAATATCCAGGAGGATAACTATATGGTTTTCTTTGGGTTCACCTTCTTATTTAGCTTCTCTAGGGTCACAAATTATAGGCTCAAAGACCTTTAATTAAGGCTAGAATCCACTTATGAGTGAGTACATACTATATTTCTCTTTTTGGGTCTGGGTTACCTCACTCAGTAAAGCGTTTTCTATTTCCATGCATTTGCATGCAAAATTCAAGACGTCATTGTTTTTTACCGCTGAGTAAAACTCTAATGTGTCTATGTTCCACACCTTCTTTAACCATTCTTCTATTGAGGGGCACCTAGATTGTTTCCAGGTTCTGGCTACTACAAATAGTGCTGCTGTGAATATAGTTGAACAAATGCTTTTGTAGTATGTTAGGGCATCTCTTGGGCATATTCCCAAGAGTGGAATTGCTGGGTCCTGAAGTAGGTTGACTCCTAGTTTCCTGAGAAACCACCACACTGATTTCCAAGATGGCTGCACAAGTTTGCATTCCCACCAACAATGAATGAGTGTTCCCCTCACTCCACATGCTCTCCAGCATAGGCTATCATTGGTGTTTTTGAGTTTAGCTATTCTGACAGGTGTAAGATGGTATCTCAAAGTTGTTTTGATTTGCATTTCCCTGATCACTAAGGAGGTTGAGCATGACCTTAAGTGTCTTCTGGCCATTCGAAGTTCATCTGCTGTGAATTCTCTGTTCAGTTCAGTACCCCATTTTTTAATTGGGTTAATAAGAGTTTTAATGTCTAGTTTCTTGAGTTCTTTGTATATTTGGAGATCAGACCTTTATCTGATGAGGGGTTTATGAAGATCTTCTCCCAGTCCGAAGGTAGCCTTTTTGTCTTACTGATAGTGTTCTTTGCTTTACAGAAGCTTCTCAGTTTCAGGAGGTCCCATTTATTCATTGTTTCTCTTATTGTCTGTGCTACTGGCATTCTTCTTAGGAAGTGGTCTCCTGTGCCTATGTCTTGTAGACTACTTCCCACTTTCTCTTCTATCAGGTTCAATGTGGTCAGATTAATATTGAGGTCTTTAATCCATTTGGACCTGAGTTTTGTGCATGGTGATAGTTATGGATCTATTTTTATTCTTCTACAGGTTGACATCCAGTTATGCCAGCACCATTTGTTAAAAATGCTTTCCATCTTCCATTGTATACTTTTAGCTTCCTTGTCGAAAATCAGGTGCTCATAGGTTTGTGGGTTAATATCCGGGTCTTCTATTCAATTCCATAGGTCGACTTCTCTGTTCTTATGCCAATACCAAGCTGTTTTCAATACTGTAACTCTGTAATAGCGTTTGAAGTCAGGCATGGTAATGCCTCCAGAAGTTCCTGTATTATATAAGATTGTTTTGGCTATCCTGGGATTTTGTTTTTCCATATAAAATTGATTATTGTTCTCTCAAGGTCTGTGAAGAATTTTGATGGGATTTTGATGGGGATTGCATTGAATTTGCTTTTGGTAGAATTGCCATTTTTACTATGTTGATCCTCCCAATCCAAGAGCAAGGGAGATCCTTCCATTTTCTGGTATCCTCCTCAATTTCTTTCTTCAAAGACTTAAAGTTCTTGTCAAATAGGTCTTTCACTTCCTTGGTTAGAGTTACCCCACGATATTTTATGCTATTTGTGGCTATCGTGAAAGGTGATGCTTCTCTGATTTCCCTCTTGGCTTTTTTATCCTTTGTGTATAGGAGGGCAACTGATTTTTGGAGTTGATATTGTATCCTGCCACATTACTAAAGGTGTTTATCAGCTGTAGGAGTTCTTTGGTAAAGTTTTTGAGGTCGCTTACGTACAGTATCATATCATCTCCAAATAACGAAAGTTTAACTTCTTCCTTTCATATTCGAATCCCCTTGATCCCCTTATGTTGTCTTAATGCTATTGCTAGAACTTCAAGCACTATAATGAAAAGGTATGGAGAGAGTGGACAGCCTTTTCGTTTTCCTGATTTTAGTGGAATGACTTTGAGTTTCTCTCCATTCAATTTGATGTTAGCTGTTGGCTTGGTGTAAATAGCTTTTATTATATTTAGGTATGATCCTTGTATTCCCAATCGCTCCAACACCTTTATCCTAAAGGGGTTTTGAATTTTTTTCAGCATCCAATGAAATGATCATATGGTTTTTTTTCTTTCAGTTTATTTATATGATGGATTACATTGATAGATTTGCATATGTTGAACCAGCCCTGCATCTCTGGGATGAAGCCTACTTGATCATAATGGATAATTTTTCTAATATGTTCTTGGATTCAATTTACCAGTATTTTATTGAGAATTTTTGCATCGATGTTCATGAGTGAGATTGGCCTGTAATTCTCCTTCTTGGTTGTGTCTTTGTGTAGTTTTGGTATCAGGGTAACTGCAGCTTCATAAAAAGTTTGCCAATGACTCTTCTGTTTCTATATTGTGAAATACATTAAGGAGTATAGGAATTAGCTCTTCCTGGAAGTTCTGGTAGAATTCTCCATTGAAACCGTCTGGTCCTGGGCTTTTTTTGGTAGGGAGATTGTTGATAACAGCTTCTAATTCTTCACGACTCACAGGTCTATTTAAATTTTTCACCTGGTCTTGGTTCAACTTTGGTGTATGGTACTTGTCTAAAAAAAAGTCCATTTGTTTTACATTTTCCAATTTTGTGGCATACAGTCTTTTATAGTAAGATCTAATGATTCTCTGAATTTTCTCTGTGTCTGTGGTTATGTCCCCCTTTTCATTTCTGATCTTATTAATTTGCTTGTTATCTCTCTGTTGTTTGAATAATTTGAATCGGGGTTTGTCAATCTTGTTGATTTTCTCAAAGCTTTTTGTGTCATTGCTTCTTCTGTGTTTCTATTTAGTTGATTTCACCCTTCAGTTTGATTATTTCCAGTCTTCTACTCCTCCTCGGTGAATCTGCTTCTTTTTTTCTAGAGCTTTTAGGTGTGCTGTTAAGTCTCCAATGTGTGCTTTCTCCGTTTTCTTTAATTGGGCAATTAGTGCTATGAACTTTCCTCTTAGCACTGCTTTCATAGTGTCCCATAGGTTTGAGTATGTTGTGTCTTTATTTTCATTAAATTCATGGAAGACTTTAATTTCTTCCTTTATTTCTTCCTTGTCCCCTGGGTGATTCCGTAGTTGACAGTTCAGCTTCCATGAGTTTGTTGGCTTCCTCGGGGTAGCATTGTTGTTGAATTCTAACTTTAATCCATGGTGATCCAACAGGACACAGGTGGTTATTAATATTTTTTTGTATCTGTGGAAGTTTGCTTTGTTGCCAAGTATGTGGTCATTTTTTGAGAAGGTTCCATGAGCTACAGAGAAGATGGTAAATCTTTCCTATTTGGGTGGAGTGTTCTATAGATGTCTGTTAAGTTCATTTGTTTCAATACCGCCAATAATTCTCTTATTTCTCTGTTAGATTTCTGTCTGATTGACCTGTCTATTGGTGAGAGAGGAGTGTTGAAGTCTCCTACTATTAGTGTGTGTGGTTTGATGACTGCCTTGAGTTCTAGAAGTGTTTCTTTTACATACGTGGGTGCCTTTATATTAGGGGCATGGATATTCAGGATTGAGGCTTCCTCCTGATGAATTGTTCCTGTTATGAGTAAAAAATGTCCATCTCCATCTCTTCTGATTAATTTTAGTTTGAAGTCAATTTTGTTAGAAATTAGGATGGCCACACCCGCTTGTTTCTTAGGTCTGTTTGCTTGGACAACATTTTCCCAACCCTTTCCTCTGAGTAGATGTCTGTCTTTGTGGTTGAGGTGTGTTTCTTGTAAACAGCAGAATGTTGGATCCTGGTTTCATATCCAATCTCTTTGTCTGTGCCTTTTTATAGGTAAATTGAGTCCATTGATATTTGGTGATATTAATGACCAGTGGTTGTTGACTTCGGTTATTTTTCTTTTTTTAGGTTGTAGAGTTTGTTTGTTTCCCTTCTTTGAGTTGTGCTTGTGAAGGGTTGCTAGATGTCTGAGTTATTGTAGGCAGTGTTGGCAATGTTGGATTCCTTGGTTTGTGATTTTCCTTCTATTACTTTCTGTAAGGCTTGACGGTGCGCTGCAATGGACTCCAGGACAGCTGGGACGGCCCAGCAGGGAAGTTGACTGGGGTGAGAACACTCTGCCCCAAATGTTACAACTCGGTGGCCACACTGCTCACTAAAGCTTGTGCCACATATTCGCTGCCATGCTCCTCTCCTAGGAGCTACAATCCTATTTGAAGAAGACTAAAAGATTTTCTAAAAATCTTTTCTCTATGCCTTAAAATTATTAAAATTATTCTAACTCTTCTTTTAGTAGTTATAAGTTGCCCATTAGGCAAGATTCAAAATCTATAAAATTTAAAACAAATGTCTCTCCCACCAATGTTTTTGTCTATTTCTCAAGAAAACTGTGTCATTAGAAAGTTTGTCTGTTCGTGCATTCTGGTGTGTTCATAAATGTCAGTTAAATATGGCATGGTGAAAAAAATAGGTTGGGTATCTTTGCCTTTGGCGCCTTTGTCACTGCAGTCACTAAGGGGTACCTTGTGGACGCACCTCAGAATATGCCTCTGAACTCTCTAGTCACTGGATTCGGGTATTTGGTGTAGATAACATTAAAGATGCTTCTTGCTCTTCAATTTTTATTAAAAAGCTGTTTATAAAGTTGGGGTCTGGCTCTCTCCTTCTCTAGATTAAAACATGTTTAAAAGTTTCTCTGTGCCCTGTGTCAGGTTGATTCTTCCTGCACAGAGAGCAAAGTTGAACAGACAAAAAAAAAAAAAATTGACATGGTTGTGTAAACATCCTACCCCTCAAGATGTATAAATTAAATGGATTGGGTTTGGTTGAAAATCTATTAAATATATCTATAAGGTTAACTTAAAACTAGTAAAGTAGCACATGTGGTCTGCTGCCATCCTTGTTAGGGTTGGAGAAGATGGATGTGACTTCACCACCATTTAATTAAAGGTAGCCACGTGCAGTGTGCTCAGCAAGGAGACAATAGGTCTCCAATATATTTTATATTAGGATGGACTTTTGTGTAATAATTCCTGTCTTGTTCTAAAACCAAGGTTTATAAATTAATCCTAAATATTAAACATTAAATAATCTATACTATTAGAGTTTACTTTTTACCTCATGTGGATTATGGTTGTGCCCTGTTTATTCTGACTTGAAGTAAAGAAAGGGTACCTTGTTTTTTTGAGCGATCATAAATCTTTTTAAGAGGAAATTTTGAAATTTTACTTTTAAATTACAAAATACTCTATATATTAAGTACTATGTATAAATGCTAAAATAATTAAATACTAAATATAAATACTATATGTATGCTAAAAATAACTTTAGGAAATATTTAGTATTTTTAAGGCTATAAAACATCTTAAGTACATAAAAGGTTTTATTACAATATAATCTTTGTAAATAGGTAGGTTTAACAACAATAAACAACCAACTTTTTTTTTTTAATCAAGGCCTCAGCTAACTTCTCATGTATAGTTTAGGCCACATGACTCATTCTTTCTCCTCATGTTACTACTAGGTCTAGATACAGTTTCCCTTGTTACCAGACTCACAAAGATAAACTCACAGCACACACTTCTGTTGCACAAGTTCTAATTGGTATTAATAATAAAAACCCAGAGCTAGGTATTGGGACCAATGCTGAGAGATCTGAGAAAGAGGAAAAAAACACAGCCAACTCTTAACCTTGCTAATTACTCAGTTGAAAAGAGAATGAGTTCTTATCTCCTCCTGAGTTATATTCATCTCTTCACCCAGTCATATCACTTCCTGTTTTTCTGTACAGACCTCCAGACCTCTATAGCTAACTAGTGGCTAGCTCTGCCCTGAGATTCAGGCAAGCTTTATTTGGAGAGTACAGATAAGATATCACAAATTTCCCCTTTTTGTCTAAAATAAAAAAGGTTATAACTAATATAAGAAAAACTATATACAATAAGCACAACAACTGTATACAGGCAACAAATACATCAAAAATTTATAGTCCATTAGCAATTAACAAATTCAGAGAAATTACTTCAAATCTATCCTACTTTGATAAGTCCAAAAGGTCGTACCTAGTTTATTTTCTATTCTAACTTATATTACCAAAGCTATCTTTTTTTGTTTTGTTTTGTTGTTTTTGTTTTCAAGACAGAGTTTCTCTGTGTAGTGAGCTTGTTTTGGAACTCACTCTGTAAACTAGTCTGGCATCAAACTCACTGTGATTTTCTTGTCTCTGCCTCCTATGTGCAAGTATTAAAGGTGTGTGCCACTACCCCCTGGGCCCAAAACTATCTTTCAATGTCTCTTAACCTTACATACTTTACATCTCTTTAGTGATTTGTTTTTCTGAATCTGGTAACAAGAGAAACTAAAATTATACTCTGATGGAGTGTTCAAGAAGGAAATAATATTACCTGTGTAAGCAGGAAATGCAAGTAAGCAACTTGCAAAATTTGTGACCCAAGGTTCCTCTGCAATGTTCTGACATCCATCTTCAGCCGACTGGCCTAGAATATCTGACAGACTTTTCTGTGAAGCAGAGTATTCTGAATGGCTGTCTTACCTTGTCTTGGTAAAGTCTAACAGTCTTTTCTTTTGGGTCCTGTTTGTCCTATTTGGTCAGCATATTGTCAGCAGAAAGGCAAGAACACTTTTTTGACCAGTGGTTATCTGTTGCCAAAAGAAAGTAAACTCCATGTAAAGTTTCTTTGATGTCCATTATCTTTTCTCAAGTAGATTGTTGCTGTCAGGAGCAAGACATGTCTCTTTGTCCTTAAAAGAAAAGAACCTATGTTATTATAACATCTTAAATGCCATATTCTGTAGTCCTCTGAAGTGTTTGAAGATTACCTATTGATCTGAAATATATTTTTTGACATTGACCTTGAAAACATACCGAATATGACAACAATTTTGACTGTAATGGATGAATAATTGCTAACCTGCATTTCCTTATTATTCTAAGTAGTTGATACTAACTTTCAAGGGCTAAAATTTTACATTACATTGTTAAATGAGCTGTATAGGTATAATTTCTTGAAGATTAGCATGTATGTACTATGTTGTAACAAAATTAAACCCAAATTTGTATCAATATACAAAGATCCATATCAATGTAAAATATTTAAAACAAATAGTTGCTCTTTTTTTAAAAGAAAATTTGATAATCTACCTTTTTATTTCTATTTTCTATAATAATTTATTCTTATATTCTCCCTATATCCCCTTTTTTTCTTTTCAGAACAAGAACCCTGAATCTAAACTCCTTTGTCCAGTTTTTTTTTCTGATTATTACCAATAACAACTTGCAACCAATATCCCTAAACAATGACAGATATCCATAATCCACTATAAGCCCCTCCCCCCAAAAAACCCACTCACACTACCTCTTGGAAATATGTGTCTCATGTTCTTAAAGTTTCTTCCTGCTGTCTGAGGGTGGTGGCAACTTTAGGGGATCCTGAAAAGAAAAATTTGGGTTAATTGTCTAGTCCTGGGAGAGGTAGCAGTATCATTTTCTATCCAGTCTCTGTGTAATGGAAAAGTGCAGGCTTTTTTTCAAGTCCTGGCTAACTGTGAGTCTGGATCATCTCAGCTAGCTACCTCGAAATTGTCCTGAGCAGTTTGTAGTCCAAAGTCAATCTTTAGATGGTGTTGTTCAGCTTACTGGTGTTGTTACAGTCCTGGAAGAATCATTGTGGAACCCCATCTTCCTTTTGGAGACTTCAAAGATTGCTATTAGGCATTATTGTTTTTCACTGTAGAAAACTTAAGAATTTTAAATGCCATATGCAGCAGGTCTCAAAGAGGTTAAAGCATTATATTTGTTATGTGTATCCAAACTTGATTCTTAGTTACCTGGTAGTGACAGAAACAGGAAATCATATACAAGATAGACAAAGCCTTGTTCTATAATTATTCAATACTCTATATAAGCATTAATATGGTATCAAAAAGTTTAAATGCTATATATATATGTATATATATTAATCTTATAAAATTTGAGATGATATTTGTATCTTGAGAAAAACTTTAAATAATCAAAATAAAACAAAAGGATTATAAGATTAGTGACAATAAAACAGTCCCTAAATTTTGGTTTTTCTTCTGTCCCATATCAGGTGGTTCTTCTGACATGAGACAGATTTTGGTTTTTACTTTAACAAGCATGCTTGGTTTTAGAGAGGAAGAGAGTCACACTCTAACTTCAAAGCCAGCTTTAATTTTGAATTAGACTGGGACCACAAAAGTATCATTTGCATTCTACCTCTGTATAGAACAGCAGAAACAAACATTTGGAAGGATTTTTGAAATTTTGTTCTGTTGGTGATGTCATATACCAATAGGCCAATTTACTTTTTTTCTTTGGACATTATCTTTGGATGGTTCATTCTTTTTATTTAAATGCCTCATTTGTTTACTGGTCTTCAGATCCCTTAGTCAGATGCCTTTGTTCTCCTGAAAAAGCAAAATCAAAACTCTGCCTCAGTCATAACTTTGGGGAGATTCCCTTTAGGCAAGTTATAGCTGATCAAATGAAAAGCATTTATCAGTCATATAAGTTAATTTAGATTGAATGGTCATGTTGTTTGAGGTCTCTCTTGTTCAAATCAATGTTTATCAATTTTGATGGTATGATGATGTTGGGTATCATTCTATATATGTGTTACTCTTATTGGTTAATGAATAAAAATGCTCTGGTCTATGCCCAGGCAGAATATAGCCAGGCTGGAACAGATATGGAGAAGGAGTAGGTGGAGTCAGGGAGCCAAAGGAGGGAGATGCCTTGAATCTTTCAGGTAAGTCACAGTCTCATAACAATATACTGATTAATAGAGGTTACTTTAAAATTAAAGAACTAGCTAGAAATATGCCTGAGTCATTGTCCAAATAGTGCTATAATTATTCTAGTTTCTATGTGATTATTTGTGTCTGAGTAGTGGGAAATATGGGACATGAACACATGACTCTGAGATTAAGTCTCATGGTCTACTGATTGAGCTAGCTGGGCCAGGAAACAAACAAGCAGTCTCCATCTACAAAATGGTGCTCACCATCTGGGGCATGGATTCACAGAAGACCTAGAAAAATTAGCAAAATTGGGACTTCTAGACTCACAAAAATAGGACTCAATTGGGGCTTCTTGGTAGCTGCATGTTTTCAGATAGGTTGTTTGCTGGCTACAAGCAGTGGCACAGCTTCTTTAAAAGAAGGCTTTCTGGTTCATGCTGATGGCTGCTCTTGGCATGAATGACTCTTGTTCTTTCGGGTGGCCCTGTTATGGACCATTTAAATGGGGTTTGTGAGCAGAGTGCTACAAGCTGCTTTATGGTGACATAGATCCTTACATCCCTCAAGCTGGGGCAGTGAGTATGGCTTGCAGAGGTGATTAACATACCTCTGCTATATTGGATAGGGCAGAGCCAATAGGCAGGGCTGAGGAGTTGGTTCTGCTTAGCAATAAAAAAGGTGTTCCTGGTCAGAAAATGATTACAGATACACAATAAAGACAGATTCAGATGAAAAAGACATCTAAATGGGTCACAGTGTTGGATGAATGTACATGGGCTCATGAGAGAGAAGAAAGACTACAGTAAGTCATAGATTAAAGGAGGAAAAAATAGTAAAATATTAAAAATAAACCACATAAAGATGAAATATACACAAAGTCTGGATTAGATATATTATTATGTTTTCTTTGATTCTAGAAGCTGCTAAGTTAAACCAACTTAAAGATATCTTGACTTAAAACTTTAAGTCTAGGGACATGTTACTTTGAAAAAAAGGTTCCATTTTGCTTCTACAGAAAATGAGAAACTGTGGATTTCTTCCAGGTTAATGTGGTTTGATGGAAAAAAAAACCCAAAAGGTCTCTGTGAACCCTAAAAATACTTCACCCAAAAATAGCAGAAAGAGGTTTGGAGAAACCTTTGCCCAAATTCTTCAAAATAATTTTTTTGTAAATGTTTGTTTTCATTTAAATGGGGTTGATTGTAAGTGATTAATTATCACAGTAAATTTCTATAAAAATAAGGAAAATATGATATAAAGATGAACACTTTGCATTGGTATGAATCTTGGTCTATTGATACACATTTGAAGTCACTTTGCTATACTGTGTATATGTATTTCTGCTTTTGTTTAAGGTATTATTTCTATGCAGCTCATTCAAAAATGTAATGAATAGTTATAGTCATTTATAATAATCAAGTTTGTTGTCATGTTAGTTAGACTTTCTAGATATACAAGATACATTTCAGTTAGATAGATAATCTTCAACATTTCAAAGGCCTACAGAATACGGCATTTAAAATGTTTTAAGAACTTAGAATTTTCTCTGCAGTGAAACATGTCTGCTTCTGGCAGCACCAATTACTTAAGAGAGGTTGATGGGTATTGAAGAAACTCGATATGGAATTTGCCTTCAATGTGACAAGGCTCACCATTTGGTCATGACTGTTCTTGCCTGAACTTCTTGATGTTTTTCTAACTTGTGGTTTGTAATATATGTGGATATACAGAATGTTAATCTATTTAGAATTATTTCTTTTGTTCAGGATTGTTTTGCCTGCTTGTGGTCTTTTATGGATCCCGATGAATTCTAGGACACATTTTAATTTCCATGAAGAATGATATGAGGATTTTAGCTGGGATTGTACTATGTAAAATTATCATTTTCACATTATTAAGTCTACCAATCTGAGTGTCAGATACTTTTAATTTTCTTGTGTCTTTCTCTATCATTGCAGATGCTCTTCATGTCCTTGATAAGGTTCATTCTTATTTTCTTTGAGGTTATTATAAATGTGATCTCATTTATCATCTATTTGTATGTTGTTTGTATATAGAAAGGCAATTGATTTGTGCAAGATGATTCTGTATTTTGCTATATTGTTTAATTAGCTTATGGTTTCTAAAATTTCCTATGGAACTTGTGGAATAGCCCATGTTATCTCCAAATAGAAACAGTTTGATTTCTTAGTTGTGTATTCATATTTCTTTAGTTTTCTTCTTTTGCCTTACTCCTCAAGCTAGTATTGAGAGCTTATAACATTAAAAATTAGTGGGTATAATAGATATCCATGTCTCATTTCTGACTTCCTCTAGATTGTTTCAAGCTTCTGTTTACTAAGGTGTTAACTACATTTCTCATATACACCTTATTATATTGCATCTCAAGGATAAAATCTACTTAATATCTACATGGTCATGTTAGATAGTCTTTTTTATTCATGTCCGTATACTGTTTGAAAATATTATATTGAGGAATTTGAGTCTAGGGCTTGGTAGGATGAAAGGTAATATGGGATACAATATAATTATATTTTAACTTCAAATGTATAACATTAAAAAAACAAAGGCAAAATAAAGACTCTGTCTGGTAAAAGACAATAAAAACATGTATCATCCATTAGAATAAAGATGGATTTGTTCCAGTGATATGTAGATTCTTCATCATATGAAAACCAAAAATATAGTAAACAATACAAATATGAACAGAAAGACAAGTCACATGATTCTTTCATGAGGTATAAAAGGCCTTTAACAATACCTAACATATGTGAATGATAAATATCTTGGGATGTACAGTACCTGAAGAAGATAACACATCATAACAAAGGCTATGTCACCCTACAAGGTAAAACCTCTCAGCAATTCCATTAAAATCAGTAATGAGACAGGGCTACTCACTATCCCCACTCCCTTCCAATATAGTGCTCAAAGCACCCACTGAAGCAATAAAGCAAGAAAATAAACTTAGAGGACAAATAGCAAAAGAATTTGATTCATCCCTATTTGCAAATGGTATGATATTATGCTTAAGAGATCCCATTTCTGCTAGACTTACAGGTGTCAGACAACCACTGTACATGAACCACAAGTCCTGGGTTATAGTAAAGAGTCCACATAGCCCATTCATGCAGCAGTATGCATGTTGAGTTATAGGCATGAAACTTCCACAGTACATGTACTATCAATGTTGGGTTACTGGCTTGAACTTTGCATAGTACACTCAGATTGAATGTAGAGGTATTGGGATGAACATCCCACAGTACACATATCCTGAGTGTAGGATTATAGGCATTCATCTTCCATAGCACATGAACCATGATGTATAGGATTACAGGTGTCAGTTAATGACTATCCATGTACCATGGGTTCTATGCTACAGCAAATAGCCACTGTAGCATATCCACTATGAATCTGTTGTTACAGACATGAACCTCCCACAGTACATGCACAGTGGTTGCTGGGTTACTGATTTCAATCTCACATTCACAAGGAGTGCTGTGTTATACAGACAAACCTCCTATATTATATAGACCATGAGTGCTAGGAAACAGGTGTAAGACTCCCTCACTAGAGGCACCATGAGTGCTTGGTTACAAACCTGAGTGTCTTGGAGCACATGCAGTATGTGTACTGGTTTATAGGTATGAGCCAGACCACTACATGCATGCCCCAACAAATACACTTACTGTGAATGTTGGGATATAGCCTGAAGCTTCCCAAAGTACATGCACCATGAGTGTCAAATTACAACCATGAAACCACCATCTTTCATAAATACTGGCTTATAGCCATGGGCTTCCTGCAATTCCAGTACAATGAGTGCTGAGTTATAGGCTTGAGCCTCCCACAGCTTATGCACTGTAAGTGCTGGTATCCATATATCAGCCTCCCAAAAGACATGAATCATCAGAGTTTTGTTTCAGGACAGTGCCTGCCATGAGTTCTGGGCAACAGGCACGTCTTCTAAAATACATGTACCATGAGTGTAGGTTTACAGGCATGATAGACTGACTACATGTTCATGAGTACAGGTTTACAGATGTCAGCAACCTACCTCCATGGACTATGAGAACTGGGTTACAGGATTGAGCAACCATAGAAAATGTATCATGAATGCAGCCTTATATGAGTAAGACCCTACAGTGCATGCACCATAAGTGCTTCTTTATTCATATGATCATCCCACAGTAAATGCATGAGTGTTACACTATAGGCACAAGCCTCCCACAGTATGTAACATCAGCACTAGGATTTCATAGTTCAGCCTCCCATAGTACATGCATGCTGAGTACTTTTTGTTGAGTCCTAACATCTTCCTTGGAGGAGGGGGTGAAAAGGCACAACATCAACAACCACAGACACCAGGAGTCTGGTGGAAGGTTTACAGCAGACTAATTTAACAGCAAGGGAAACCTTATATACCCTCCCAGCACCCAGGCATTCTGATTGGTTGACTGTTGACATTTCATGCTCATTTCTCATTGGCTAGACATGATCAGGACCTCTGACAGGACCTGTTGGTATGTACTCACGAGACACCATTTGACTGTTCTTTATTGGCTAAGCACAGACAGGATATTTGACAGCTCCAGGCAGACTCCAGCTTGGCGCCTTTTGGCCTGGTAGGCCTTAACTTCATACATATACTGGCATACAGATATCATCCTCCCACAAGATATGCATAATGAATAATGACCTACAGTCTGGAGTCCACCAAGTACATGAACCGTGAGTTCTGGGTTACAGGTTTAAGTCTTTTATACTATATGCTGCTCAGGTCAAGGTAGGCTTGTCTTCCTACAGAGTTCTTAGCCCACAGACCTTGAAAGAACAATACTCAACTTCATATGGAAAAGCAATAAGCATGGGATAGCCAAAACAATGCTGTAGAATAAAATCAGAATGGAATAATTAAATTTTAAATGGGAACCATTATTATTTTGACGAACAGTAATTCTACTTAAAATTCTACAATGAATTCATATCAAGTGGTAAACCGTTTTATATGTTCTCAATATTTTGATTATTTTTTCTGCATTCCTGAATTCAACTTTAAAAACTGTTTGAACTGTGTGTATACACTTGTGCCATAGTTTGTATATGACATTCAGTGGACAATTTTCAGGCATAATTATTTCATCTATGTGAGTTCTTGCAATCAAATCCAGGTAGTCGTTTGGCTGCAAGTGATCCCATTGGCCTTATTTTGGTTTAAAAATTATTTGTGTATATGCTGGTGTATGAGCTTTCATGTATCCAGCCCAGGTGTAGAAATAAGAGAAAAACTTTTAGAAGTGATCCGGGTCTCCCAGAGCCTGAACTCAGTTCATCAGGCTTAGCAGTAACCAACTTTACACACTGACAAAATTCTGTGACATTCATTCATGGTTATGAGAAAATAATATGAACAAGAGTTTAGCCCTAATGAATACATAAACAGTCCAAAAACGGTTGACAAAGTCATCATTTTCATATAGGATTTATTATTCAAATTGCCCCAAGTTCCTCTATTTTTAAATGATTATGATTACAATTTGAATAGGAGACAATATTCTACTGATGTAATGTTTATAATAATCATATATGAGATGAGCACCACTGATATGTCTCAATAAGAAAAAACTGTGATGTACAAGGTTGACAATCTGACCTTGATCAATGTCTTAGTTTTCACTGTTGGGAAGGGACAACTTGACTATGGCAATTCTTATAAAGGAAAATATTTAATTGGGGGTAGTTTACAGTTTCAGAGGTTTAGTCCATTATCTTTATTGTGGGACATGGTGGTGTACAGACAGATACTGTTCTTGAGAAACAGATAATTCTTCATCTTGATCTGCATGCAGGAGAAGCAACTGTGTGTCACACTGGGCATAGTTTGAGCATAGGAGATCTCAACGGCCACACCCCACAGTGACACACTTCCTTCATGAAGGCAATGCCTAAACCAACAAAACCATACCTTAAATAGTGCTACTACCTAAGGAAAAAAAAATAGTGCTACTATCTAAGGGAACCATTTTCTTTCAAATTACCTCAATTGCCATATGAAAGGGCCAAAAAAAAAATCCCCATGAGATTTTCTTCCAGTTGCAACATATCTGTCATGGCATAGAAACCCATAAACACACACATACATGATGGTAATCTTTTTTTAAAAAAAGAAATCTCATTGCCCTTAGATTATCTAGATTTTCTAGATAATTCCCTTAGAAGGCAATACTTCAAGATGGAATGCAAAATAAAAACTGGATCATAAATAAGGAGGAATGTATATATATATATATATTCACAGTACACCAAACTGTTATACAATGTACAATTGATTGCTGATTATTCTACATTATTATATCACCATGAAAATGCTTAGGGTACACAAATAATATATTCAATGGTTCCTATATCCTCTTCTATTATGCATTTTAATATTAACATTTTGAAAATGTATTGACAAAACTGTAGACATTGGGAGTGTATATTCTATCCTTAAACTTGTACTCAGGAGGCTGACACATGAGAAACATGAGTTCAAATGCAGCCTTGACTGTTTAGTGGCATCCAGGCCTGGCTGGAACACAAACAACATCTAAAGACAATTAGTGAAAACATAAAAAAAAGTATTAAAAACCCACCACCTTTTCAGACACAGTTATTTCAAAAGCATGATCACATACTGTCTGGTATTTAAATAAACAATGAGCCACTTAGATGATGTGCATCCCATTCTATACATTTCAGCAGAATAAAATTATCACCAACTGAAAGCACAACAGAAGAAAAATAGAAATCAGAGAAGTAATACATGAACTACCAAATAAACTTCTATAAATGGATTTGTCTCATATACAGAACACTTCAATACCAATTACAAATGCAAAATACAAGCAATACTGTGATCTTTATCATCAGACTTGAGTGAATATGGTAATGTATTTGCTTAAAGAATACAATAAAAAAGATGCAAATATTTGTTTTTGACATTAGAGACAACTGTGATGCCTAGTCATTATTATATTGATTACATAAATAGGGCTAGTGTCATATATGAGTTCTTCCCTATTTCCTAATGTCACGACTATATATAAAGGCTGTAAAATATTTATAGGGCTATAGACATCCGAATATTAAAGACAAGTTTGTGCCCAGGAACCAGGTGACTTTTTTTTTTTGACAACTTCATATATATTTCCTGCTAGAAATGTAGGAAGATAACAAGGGTCTAACTGTCTGGAAAAAATAATATGAGGGGTAGCTCCACTTGCACAAAGAAGTCCATTTGGGTCCGATCAAACCAAATTAAAATGCTCATCGTTTGATTAAGTATGACGCTCTCGGGTGGCCGAGCGCATGGCGGGGAGACAGGAAAGCGGGGAGCACATGCAAACCCAGAACCATGTGCTTCTCCTCTGGGAGTCCACTTAAATACCCGGTGGGAGTGGCATGCTGGGATTTGGAGTCCAGACCAATGCAACTCCCAGGCCAGGGGGGCTGGGATGGATGTCAGGGCCTGGAGCTATGCTCCAGACTTAACACTAACCTTCTTGGGAACCATCAGGCACATGGATGTACCCAAAGACACACTGACATCACATAATAAAAATTAGAACAAATCCTTAAAAACATTTTCAGTCTTAACCATTTTTTTCTATGTAAACATTCATTCCTGTAACCCAGATATTGAGGCATCAAAACATTTACATAAAGAGGTTTTTTTTATTATTATTTGGTTTGTCTGATAGAAAGCAAGCATGTAGGCTTTAAAATCAGAGAATACTTCTCAGTTGTTGGTATCACTTGAAATGTTTAGAGAATGCCAGTCTGTAGAGGAAATATTTCACTGGTGGTAGAATTTGAGATTTTTAAATCCTCACATCAGTTGCTACTTTCTGCTCCATGAAATTATGAGCTCTTAGCTTCCTGTTTTCGCTGTCATGATTGGCACAAGATAATCTTGTATCCTACTAGAACCATGTGCCAAACTAAGATTTTATGAGTTTCCTTAGACATTGTGTTTCATCACAGCAATAAAAAAAGGCATTACCACACATTCATAAAGTTTTATACTTGGATGAGTTATTTCATGTAATTGAAAAGTGTGATATTCAAAGTTTACCTTTATTCAAATTCACAGTCCATGAGTTTGATAGAAAATATATTTTTCTCCAGAAAAATAATTTTTGTAATAAAATGTAAGTTTGTTGGTTAAAGACTTTAATCCCTTATATTCATAGATTCTCATTCAGTATGAGGTCTTTAAAATCCTCAAATTCTACTGTGATATACAAAGGCTTTAACTATTAACACACTTTAAGATTTAATTTTGGATAAATTCTTTTAGTGTCAAAAGCTAAGGTAATGGGCAAAGACATCACAACACTGCTTACTTACATAGGGTTACTCTCCATTATGAATTCTTTCATGACTGAGGATAATTGTGACATGCAAAGGTTTTTATCACATTGCTTACATTTATAGGATTTCTCCAATATGAGATTTTTTTTAATTTAATGTAATTTCTTTATTGAATCTTTGGGAATTTCTCATCATACATCCCAGTTCTGCTCACCTTCCAGTCCAGTTGTAGCTTCACCTTATCCCTGCACAACCCTCCTACCAAAAGAAAATTAAACAATCAAATCAAAACAAAATAGGTAAGCAAACAAACAACAAAACAAAATCTCTTTGCTCTTTCATCTTTCCCACCTTTCCAACACCTTATTTGTCTTGGTGGTGTTTGGAGCCTTGGTGTTTCAAAGTATACCCTTTTGTCCAATCAGGTTTACTTGCAAATATTCATTGCAATGGGTCATTGGTTTTGTTCAAGGCCTCTGAGTTCTAGTATATCATCATTGAATCTTCACCAAAACTCCTCTTGGATATCCTACAGTTACCCCAAGTCATGGAGATCCTGAAGTATTGTTCCATAGGATCAGTCCCTTCATGAGTTTCAGTAAGTCCTAAATAGGGTAGATGTTAGAGTGGGCCAACTCCAGGCCCAGCTGTGTCTGAGTAGTAGTTGACCTGGTCAGTCCAGGCAACTAGGGCTTCCTCCCTTAGGCAAGGGGTGGGTGGAACTAGCTCCCTTATGGCCAAGATATCAGGGTAAATCCTCTTTCACCAATGGTGAGGGGTGGGGCCATATCCCCAGAGTGCAGGTGTAGGGGTAGTTCTCTTTAAATGTCCAATGAGAAACAGGACCAGCTATCCTGGGGCAAGCCAAGTGTAGGGATGGCTCAGCATGGCCCTCTGATTACATGACACAGTTTATATCATCCCCTGAGATGACATGGGACAAACAAAAACACAGAACCCTGTTGTAGCAGGGCCACAGATATAGACATTGCCCTCAGCTTGAGGCTTGAGCCTAAATGACATCCTGGCTCTGGGTAGAAGCAGAGGCCACTCAAGCAAGTATGGTGACCAGACACCAAAGTCACAGATTTTGGCTCTATCCTCAGGCTTCCAGGTAACATTTAGTGGCAACATAGGCCTGGTACTTTAACACAGACTCTAGCTGGGATAGAACCATAAACTCAGATATGGTCTGCAGCAGCAGCCAGGTTTGGATATCACTATTGCTCCAGGTGGCAGTGCCACTTGATGAAGGAGGGTTAACTGTCTATTGTGTTATTTTCATTGGTCAATAAAGAGACTGCCTTGGCCCCTTGATAGGACAGAAAATTAGGTAGGCGGAGTAAACAGAACAAAATGCTGGGAAGAGGGCTATGAGCCAGACGCCATGGAGCCAGCCACCAGGTCAGACATGCTGAATCTCTCCCGGTAAGCCACCACCTCGTGGTGATATACAGATTAATAGAAATGGGTTAACCAAGATGTGAGAGTTAGTCAGTAACTAACTCTCTAGAGATAATGGGCCAGGCAGTGCTTAAATGAATACAATTTGTGT
This sequence comes from Myodes glareolus, assembly GCF_982192425.1. Classification (NCBI taxonomy): domain Eukaryota; kingdom Metazoa; phylum Chordata; class Mammalia; order Rodentia; family Cricetidae; genus Myodes; species Myodes glareolus. Next base: position 3,574,980 of record NC_142043.1, on the reverse strand, counting down.
GTTATTATTTCTGGGGCTAAGCTAGCTGTGCGGGAGCCGGGTGAGGCGAAAAGCAGGCCTGCCCGCAGCTCCTCACTACAGCCACTCAGATTGGCATGTGGCACTGGGATCTTAACATGACAACAGATCATTGGCATTCATATGGTCTTCCATGGTAACAGGAACCTCAGACATCAACACAGACTGTTGCTGCAGTAGGGCTATGAACCCAGATGTGGTCCTTAGCTGCACCTTTGGCCCAGATATCACCTGGAATTGGGGAGCAGCATGAGCTGCTCAGATCTGCATGGCCCCAGCTTCAACATGGACTCAGGTGGCTTGATCTGACCCTGTGAATCTACTTGGACCTTCATGGCTTCATGGGTTATGGACATCAATACAGACTGAGGCTATAACAGGACCATGAAGCCAGATATGGTCCTCAGCAGCAACCTGGGTTCATATGCCACCATGTTTCCTAGTGGCAGGCCACACAGGCCAGAATGGTTGTGGCAGCAATGAAGTTCTCAAACAACATGTCCCCAGGTGGCAACCCAGACCCCAGGAATTCACATGGTCTTTCTGGCAACCAGAACCACAGATCCTGGTTGCAGTAGGGTCACAGACCCATACTTGGCCCCCAGCTGTAGCCTAGGCCCAGATTTCACCAGAGATCAGTATATAACATTTATAGCTGTATAGTCCAGGACGCAGCATGGCCCATGGATACCAATATGGTTCCAGGTGGCAAATCAGACACCAGGAAACCACACAGCCTTTAGCTGCAACAGGAACAACAGATGTCAGCTCAGACCCTGGCTGTCATAGGGCTATGGACCCATACATGACCCTCAGCAGCAGCTCGGGCCTGTAACAAACAATGGCCCCATATGGCAGCACAGGCCACTTAGATCAGCATGACTCCAGTGGCAGAATGGATCTTAGACACCTAGATGACCACCAATGGCACCCCAGATACTTGGCATCCTTGTGTCATTTGTTGTGCCCTTGCTGTGGTACTCTCATGGGACCCAGAGATGGCCCTTGGCAGTAGCCCAATACTGGATATCATGATGGCCCTGAGTGGTAAGAAAGCCTCCAACATCAGCCTACACCTTACCACCTTCACTTCTGTTCTGCCTTGTTCCCATAGCAAATGAATCATTCACTTCTTTCTCTATCATATACTTGCTCAACCTATTGGAGCCAACTGTCTGATGCCAGGTGGCCCTTGAATGTCTTCCTGCCATGTTGTAAAAGGAGCAGTGGGCCACTTCCCGCCGCCCAACTCCCGGCTAGCTTTACCCAAAATAATTACACAGAAACTGTATTTATTTAAACACTGCCTGGCCCATTAGTTCTAGCCTCTTATTGGCTAACTCTCACATATTGATTCAACCCATTTCTAATAATCTGTATCGTCACTTGACTATGGCTTGCCGGCATGAGTCTAACCAGCATCCTTCTCAGAGAGAAGAGCCATGGCATCTGCCTGACTCTGCTTCTTTCTCCCAGCATTCCGTTCAGTCTACTCCACCTATCTAAATTCTGCCCTATCAAAAAGCCAAAGCAGTTTCTTTATTTAACCAATGAGAGTAACACATAGACAGAAGACCCTCCTACACTATTTCTCCTTTTTCTGTCTAAACAAAAAGAAAGGCTTTAACTTTAACATAGTAAAATTACGTATAACAAAACAGTTATCAAGCAAGAATTATAGTCACAATATTTATATCTAGTTTATCTTTTATCATAACAAAGGAAAACTATAACTATCCATTCTTCAACTCCATCAAAGACTCCAGAAGGATATAATATTACCTAAGTAAACAAGAAGTAAGCAACTTCCAAAACTCTAGAAATGACAGAGACATCTCACTGCCTGGACAGTCACCCAATGTTTTTTTGTACCGTTGGGGCATCAATCTTCACAGTCTACAGGCCCATAGTTTCCAGCAGACATTTCCATGAAATAGGAAATTTCAAAGGCAGTTCAGTCACTATGTATTGTGTCCTGCAGAATGTCTCACAGACTCTTTCATGAATTAGGAACCCTGAAGGATCATCTCACCTTTAGGTAAGTTCAGCAGTCCTCTCTCTGGGTTCCTCATGTCCAGTTTATGCAACAGTCCAGGCAAGAGCAGTTTCTTGCCCAAATGGCTATCAGACTCCATAAGGAGCCTCTTCAATGCCCATCTTCCTCTTGAAGGCACTGTTAATCAAGTTTTTTATGGTGTATCCTGTGTGCCAAGTTCATCTCAGTCAGCAGTTGAGTAATTTTTTGAGGGTGAAAGGTTCACAGTAACTTTTCAGGAGGGCGTGGTCTATCATACCATATTGGTATAGAAGCAATCCACAGGATCTCATTCTCTGTGTAAACAAAAGAAGAACCTCTTTTCCAAAGCATCATATCCTAGACCCAAATTTGGAAGTCATGATACATTTAGAACATACATGTTGGATCAGTTTAGCAGCCCACACAATGAAATGTCTCTGTATTTCGCACCTTCACAGTCAAAAAATTCAAAGAAAATACAATGTACAGAATCCAAACTCTGTGAAATTTCCATTTTTACGTGGTTTATTTTTTATTTCTTTTAACCTATGACTATCTGTACTCTGTCTCTTTGAAGACTTTACCTTTTTTTAAAGCATTAACTTTGACTTTTTAATACTCTTTCTTCTCTCTCCCAAGCCTATGTATGTCTATCTAACACTATGACCCATTTAAAGGTCTTTTATGTCTGAATCTGTCCTATTGTGAATCTGTAATTCTTTACTATCCAGGAGCACTTCTTAAAATGCTAAGTACTTCTTAAAACCTTAACTTGCATCATATAGGGGTACCGCTTATTTACTGCTCAGTCTAAACTTTAACCGTGCTGTTATTATGATAATTAAGATGGTTTCTGCTTGAGATCAGCACAGTTTAGCATGGCAGAGCCTCTCCTCTTGTGCTTCTGAGCCATGTGCACAGCACAGCTAGCATGGCAGAAATGCTTGTGCCTCTGAGTCATTTGTGCCTCTGAGCTGCGCATAGTCCTCCCCTTTCAGGCACACAGTGAGTTCAGTTTGCCATCAAGCAAGCCATAGCATTTTACTCACAAAACCCCATTCAAAAGCTCTGTCTCCCGCAAGAGCCAGGGGTGGTGCTGATGGCACTGCCCAGAAACTGGTATTTTAAAACCGCCACTTTCGAGTAGACCTGATCCCGCTGCCTACACAGGCAGGAAGAGCTGAGCCACAGGCATGGTCTCAGCTACTTTGTTCCTGACCCCGAGTGGGCACAGAAACATCCCGGTCCAGAAATGCACCATAGCTGGAGTTTGCATCAGTTATAGGGCCCAGGAAGCTGTATTTTAAAATGGTGCAGCTTTTTTTTAAGGCTGCAGAGTCAGGAATTCTCTGTGGCATGTCACCCACAAACAGCAAAAAGCTGTGTTAAACTCTCTCCTTTTTAAGCCCTCTCAAGTTTTATGTGGAGTTAGTAGACCACGTTGCCACTTCCCACTGCCCGGCTAGCTTTACCCGAAATAATTACACGAAAACTGTATTCATTTAAATATTTTCTGGCCCATTAGTTCTAGCCTCTTATTGGCTAACTCTCACATATTTATTCAACCCATTTTCAATAATTTGTATCACCACTTGACTGTGGCTTACCGGCATGAGTCTAACCAGCGTCCTTCTCAGAGAGAAGAGTCATGGCATCTGCCTGACTTCTGACTTCTTCATTCTGTTTGGTCTACTTCACCTATCTAAATTCTGCCCTATCAAAAAGCCAAGGTAGTCTCTTTATTTAACCAATGAAAATAACACATAGACAGAGACCCTTCTACACCACTGCCACCCCAGGTCATGAGGACACAGAATGGTCTGTGGGTTGCTTGATGCCACTTGCATTTAGTAGCATGAGATGGGCCCTGGATGTCTTCTGTCCAGTCAAGGTATTAAGGACCCAAGTTGGCATGCTGGTGGTTTGTGCCCACCCGAGTCAAGTGGTATCACATGGGCCCGGACATATCTTCCTGCCATGGCACAATTAGAGGAACCAGGCTGGCTTGTGTCTGCTTGAGCAGAAAGCGGTCAAATGAGCCTTGTATGTCTTTCTGCCACCCCAAGTCTCGAGGACCCAGGTTGGCTTATGGGTGGCTTGTGCCCATCTGAACAAAGTGGCATCAGATGGGACGTGGATGTCTTCCCCTAGTATGAGTGTTTTTATGAATCTGGAGATGAGCAGGCTGTGAAAAGGTTTTCCCACATTGCTTACATTCATAAGGTTTCTCTCCAGTATGAGTTCTTTTATGTGTTTGGAGAGCACTATGTTTTGCAAAGGCTTTTCCACATTCATTACATTCATAGGGTTTCTCTCCGGTATGAGTTCTGTTATGTGTTTGGAGACTACAGAGGTATGAAAATGCTTTCCCACATTGGTTACATTCATAGGGCTTTTCTCCAGTATGAGTTCTTTCATGCATTTTAAGAGAACTACAAATTGCAAATGCTTTCCCACATTGTTTACATTCATAGGGTTTTTCTCCAGTATGAGTTCTCTTATGAATCTGGAGATGAGCAGGTTGTGAAAAGGCTTTCCCACATTGCTTACATTCATAGGGTTTCTCTCCAGTATGGATTCTTTCATGTATTTTAAGATAACTATAATCTGCAAAAGCTTTCCCACATTGATTACATTGATATGGTTTCTCTCCAGTGTGAGTTCTTCTATGTATTTGGAGACTACCATGTTTTGAAAAGGCTTTACCACACTGATTACACTCATAGGGTTTCACTCCTGTATGAATTCTTTCATGTCTTTTAAGATGACTGTAATCTGCAAATGTTTTACCACATTGTTTACATTCACAGGGTTTCTCTCCAGTATGGGTTCTTTTATGAGTGTGGAGATGACTCTGCTGTGAAAATGCTTTTCCACATTGATTACATTCATAGGGCTTTTCTCCAGTATGGACTCTTTTATGAATGTGGAGGTAACTCCGTTGTGAAAAGGTTTTACCACATTGACTACATGCATAGGGCTTCTCTTCAGTATGACTTCTTTTATGCCTGTGAAGATAAATGGCACATGTAAATGCTTTACAACATACATTACGTTGATGCATGTTTTTCTATCTGTATGACTTAATTTGACAGTTTGGTATAATGGTAAAGAAGAGTCAGACCTTAAGACTTTACCAGGTTGTTTACATTCATAGTGCTCCTCTTCATTTTGGGTTCTTTTGTGTGCATGAAGATACCTGTGATATTAAGAGCACTTAGTACATGGCTCATATTTATAGCATTTTTATGTGAGTTTTTTCATGTAATTCAAGAAAACTGGAAGAACTCAGAGTTACACACTGGTTACATTCATAACATTTTCCTATACTGTGAGTCACACTACATTTGCAAACTGAACCAGGACAAACAGAAGAATTTCTACTTTTTGTATTCAGAATTTTCTGTGGTATGAGTTAATATATTTCAGGTGAATTTTTAAAAAAATAATTGTAAACTTATTTCACATTCAGAAAGTCTACTTAAAGTGGGGACTATTGCATATCTTCTAATTGTTCTAGGAGAGAGGTACATTGCTATTCTTTCCTTATTCTTTAGGCATACATGGCTTGTTTCAAGAGTGACATATAATATACCAATAAAGACAGAGCAAATTAAAGTTTCCATATTGCACCAAGACAGCTTAATTTTTTTGTTCCTCAAGGAGATATGCTAGTAAAGTTTCTCCACAATTACCTTCTTGATTGTAATAAATTGCTACACTCACAATAATTTGGTAACTTACCATAAGAACACGAGTAGCACTAACTTTACTAGGGATTATTTGCTTATTAGAAGACTTTAATACATACTTATGATCAGGTATGTGCTTTAGTATATCACAATGGTATGGAACTAAATTGATTGATAGACCTACAGCCTAGCTCTCATGGGTCTATGATTAAAATGGTGATACTTGTTAATGCATTGTTTCTTTCCTTTCTTCTTTTTTTTTTTTCAGACAAGGCTTCTCTGAGTTGCTTTGGAGCCTGTCCTGGAAGTAGCTCTTATAGACCAGGCTGGCCTCAAACTCACAGAGATCCACCTGCCTCTGCCTTCCCAGTGCTGGGATTAAAGGTGTGTGCCACTGCTGCCCAGTAGTGTTTTCTTTCTTAGAAGAATGCCTTGTAAACAGATTAGATACTTGACATTTAGGTACATAGTGTTGGAAGAATTTAATAATTATCAATGCACTTAAAGGTGTGCTTATTTAGACAGTTGCTTTTCTTTAAAACTTCTAAGGCACATTAAAATTCTTCTGTGAGACATCTCTATTAGCTTGCACATGAAAATTACCTTCCGTGTCTTCTAAATCTTTGACAATGTTCTTCAATATTATGGTCTTCCCATTTGTAGCCTAAAATATAGAACCGGAAAATAAATGATATATTACTGGAAATTATACAAATTTTAAGTTACTATATTTAGTGACCATAAGAACAATGCCTGATTTATTCACCTTATTCTTCAGCTTTTTCAGACTCAGTTATAGAAGAACATCAATAACCAAGACACAGTTGTCTCCTTATTTTAAATGTTGAAGGGAAATTCAGTCTTACCTAGAGCAGTAAGGTTACTGTAGGTCTCCAACATCACATCTTTGTAGAGAATTTTCTGGGAAGGTTGCAGCAAAGCCCATTCTTCGCAAGAGAAGTGGATGTTTACGTCATCATAGGTTACTGCATTCTGAAATATCCCATACATGTGTACAACAGAAAGTGTGATACTGATCACAATGTCAATGTATACATCTTTGACAGTATAATAGCACAATTATTGTGTTTCATACTTATTCCATTACAGAGAGGATTTTTTTTTCTAGAAAGAAACTGAAAAGGAGGTTCAGATGTGTCATTTCTTTTCTCTTTGAATAGGATTTACCCTTCCAAGAGAAATGACTATTAACAGACATATAGAGACAAGGATAAAAAAACAAAACAAAACAAAAAGAGATTAGGTATGCATCAGAGAAACTGAATGAACAATTGCTAACTACAAAAAAAGATGTTTACTCATTTTGGTATATACTGTCTCATGCCTTTAATCCTACCACTCAGGAGGCAAGGGCAGGTGAATCTCATTAATTAGGGGCCTGTCTGTTCTATGTAATGACATACAAGACAGCCAAAGGTCATATTTGGACCCTCTTCCACTCTCCATAAAAACTTAAATCAACAAACAAAAAAGAGGATCTCACTGAAGTTCCTATAAAGAGATATGCATTCATTTCAGTTTTGCACTCATTTCCAAAAACCTGAAATGTCATAGTTTAAATTGTAAGATGAATAAGATCTTACTAAAAGGAAATGCATGTTTAAAACCATTAGAGATGGATAGCTGAAAATGCAAGCATTGTAAATGAAAATCATGAAAAAAAAGGAAAAAAAAAACAGGGCAGGATAGGTGGCCCAGGAGTGAACAACATTTTCCGATCTTGTGGAGGAGATGAGTTCAATTTCCAAAACTTTTATGAGGGCTCACAACTATCCATAACTCCAAGTTCAGGGTTTCTGGGACCATGTTCTGACTACTGGGTTCACCAGGCACATATGTGGTACATATCCATGTAGACAGGCAAAATACTCACATTTGTCCAAAAATTAAGACAGACACAAAAGATAGTAAGAATGTCACACACCTGCATTCCAATGACTCAAGAACCAAAATAGAATTACTGTCATGAATGTATGCTCTTCAAAGAGAAAAAAAAAGATAGCCTCTGCCAAAGTTTATAATTCAAGACATTGGTGAAGTTTATCACAACAGCATATGTTTGACATGTACAAAAAACTACATTCCAGGTCCACCAGCCAATAATATGAAACTTAAAAACCTGTGCATGATAGCCCACACCTTTAATATTAGCACCCGAAAGCATAATGTGGCAGATCTCTTATTTTGAGGCTGGCCTGGTTTCAAGAGCTATTTTCAGGACAGTCAGTGCAATATAGAGAAAGCTTGTCTTCTAAAACAAAACAAACAAATAATAACAACAAACAGGTGACTAAACTGGCTTAGGGATGAAAAGCACTTTCTTCTACTGTTTCTTATTTAGGCATGGTGGTGATATCTGGTCTGTACAAATAAAGCATGGATAGAGGGCAGATCTAGCCACTAGATAACCATAGAGGTCTGGAGATCTATACAGACAGATTGGAAGTGATGTGGTTGGGCAGTGAGAGGAAGTGATAAAGAGAAAGAAGATAGAAGCTCACTCTTTTCAGCTGGGACGTTGAATAGGGAAGGTGGCTGTGGTTTGTTCCTTCATCTCTCTTATCTCTCAGCATTTTTCCCTATCTCACTCTTTGCTTTTATTATTAAGACCCATTAGAACTTGTGCTACAAGGGATAGAGTCTGCAATGATGGTGAATATGTGACAGCATGAGAAGGAGCTGTTAATCAACTTCAATCACAAGAAAGTAGACACAAAGTATAGGAAATGGGGTAAGGCTATAGACCTTCAAATCACATTCTCAATGAGGAAGAACTTCCACTACAGGAAATGGGGTGAGGCTATAGACCCTCAAATCAGATTCTTAATAAGGAGGAACTTCCTCTAGAAAGGCCCCTCCGACTAAAGATTCCATAAGCAACAAAAAAAGTCACCAATGAGAGCCAAGTGTTCTCATATATCATCCAATACAGGAAGTTTTTTATTAATCAGTCACATTCTGATTTAGGTCACTATAGGCATGATGAAAATGTAGTTAGTTCATGTGTTCCCCTGAAAGCCCTCCTTGTTACTTAAGTTTCTCTGTGTCTGTGGATTGTAATGTGATTATTCTAACAGCTAATATACATTTATTAGTGAGTACATCTCATGTTTGTCTTTCTGGGTCTAGGTTGCCTCACTCAGGATGTTTTCCTAGATCCATCCATTGCCTGCAAATTTCATGTCATTTTTTAACAGCTGGGTAATAATTCATTGTGTGTGTAAATAAACCACTTTCTTGATCTATTCTTCAATTGAGGAATTTTTAGGTTGTTTCCAATTTGGGGCTATTAAGAATAAAGTTCCATTGACCATAGCTGAGCAAGAATCTTTGAGGTAGGGTAGAGCATCTTTTAGGTATATGCCCAAGAGTGGTATAGCTGGGTCTTGAGGTAGATTGATTCCCAATTTTCTGAGGAACCACTATATTGATTTCCATAGTGGTTGTACAAGTTTTCACTCCTACTGGCAATGGAGGAGTGTTTCCTGTGCTCAACTTCCTGGCTAACATGAGTTGTCACTTGTGTTATTGATCTAAGCCATTCTGATAGGTATAATGTAGAAATTTGGTGTAGGAGGTCCTTCTGTATTTGTGTTGATTTCATTGGTTGAATAAAGAAAATTGTTTTGTCCTAGTTAATAGGTCGAACTCAGGTAGGCGGCAGAACAGAATTCTGGGAGGAAGAAAGCAGAGTCAGGGAGAGCCACCATGGAGTCGCCAGAGTCAGACATGCTGAATCTTTCCTGGTAAGCCACAGCCTCATGGTAATACACAGATTAACAGATATGGGTTAAAGCAAGATGTTAGAGTTAGCCAGTAAGAGGCTAGAGATAATGGGCCAGGCAGCAATTTAATTAATACAATTTCCATGTAGCTGGGCGGCTGGGAGCTGGGCAGGATGAACAGCAGTCCTGCTCCTCATTACTACAGATTGGCACCTCAACGTGATGGACTAAATCCATTTAAAAACCTGAGAGGGCTTAAAAAGGACACAGAGAGAGTTTAACATAGATTTTTGCTGTTTGCTGGTGGAGTATTGTAGCTCCTTTAAGAGAAATTTTCCTGATTCAGCTGTAATGGGGGGGGAGCCATGCCATTTTAAAACGAGGCTTCCTGGATCCTGGTGCTGGTGCAAACTCCGGTTATGGAACATTCACGGGCTCAGATGATTATGTGCCCAATCGGGGTTGGGAACAAATTAGCTGAGACCATGCTCATGGATTAGCTCTCCCTGCCTGGGTAGGCAGTGGGATCAGGTCTACTAGAAAGTGGCAGTTTTGAAATACCAGTTTCTGGACTGTGCCGCCAGCACCATCTCTGGCTCCTGCAGGAAACAGAGCATTGGATGGGGTTTGTGACTAAAATGCTACAGTTTGTTTGATGACAACTGGACTTGCTGTGTGCCTAAAAGGGGGGCATTGCGTGCCATGGCTCAGAGGCACAAGTGACTCAGGCACAAGCAGCTCTGCCATGCTATTGGTGTTGTAAGCATGGCTCAGAAGCATGAGCGGCTCCACCATGCTGAACTGTGCTGATCTCAGGCAGGAACTATCATAATTATCATAATAACAGCAGTTAAGATTTAGACTGGGCAGGAAACAGGTTGTACCGTATTACCACTATATGGTGCAACTTAAGTTTTTTAGATGTGCTTAGCATTTTAAGAAGTGTTCCTGGATAGTAAAGAATTAAAGATTCACAATAGGACAGATTCAGATATAAAAGACCTGTAAATGGGTCACAGTGTTGGATAGGCATACGTAGGCTTGAGAGAAGAAAAAGAGTAATAAAAAGTCATAAAATAAAGTTAATGCTTAAAAAGGGTAAAGTCTTTAAAGAGACAGAGTACAGATAGTCATAGATTAAAAAAATAAGCCACAAAAAATGGAAAATTCACAAAAAGTCTGGATTATCTGTATTATTGTATTTTCTTTGAATTTTTTGACTGTAAAGGAGCTAAGTACAGAGGCACATCTCATTATGGGCTGCTAAGATAAGCAAAGATGTATATTATAAAGGTATCTTGACTTCAGAATTTGGGTTGAAGGATATGATGCTTTGGAAAAGAGGTTCTTCTTTTGTTTACACAGAGAATGAGACCCTGTGGATTGCTTCTATACCAATATGGTATGATAGACCATGCCCTCCTGAAAGGTTGCTGTGGATACCTTCAGAAAATTATTTCACTCAACTGGTGACCGTGATGAACCTAGCACATTTGATTAACAGTGCCCATTCAGCACGAAGCAGTTTGGAGAAAAATAACTGCACCTATATTCCCAAATATTGTTTATAAATATTCTTTTACATTTAAAGGGGGATGAGATAGATATAAATAATTTGCATTGGTATAAGTTTTGCCTTATTGATAGAAATTTAAGGTCAATTTTGTTATATGTATATGTATTTCTGATCTTGATTAAGGTATTGTGAGTGTGTAGTTCATTTAAAAATGTGTAATTAGGAAATATAGGTTGTTAATGGATAATCATCGATAATAGTCAAGTTTGTAGTCATGTTAGATTTTTTAGATATACAGAGATATATTTCAGTTAGATAGGCATTCTTCATATCTTTCAAAGACTACAGAATATGGCATTTTAAATGTTTTAATAACTTAGGGTTTTTCATGACAATGAGACACGTCTGCTCTTGACAGCACCAATCTACTTCATGAGGAAGATGGGTATCAAAGAGGTTCCTTATGGAGTTTGATAGCCAGTTGGGCAAGAATCTGTTCTTGCCTGGACTGTTGCATAAACTGGACACAAAGAACCCACAAAGAGAGGACTGCTGAACTTGCCTAAAGGTGAGGGTTCCTGATTAATGAAAGAGTCTGCATGACATTCTGCAGGATACAGAAAAAAGTGACTGAACTGTCTTTAAAATAACTGTTTCGTTATATGTAATTTTACTATGTTAAAGTTAAAGCTTTTCTTTTTTGTTTAAACAGAAAAAGGGGAAATGTTGTAGGAGGTTCTTCTGCATTTGTGTTGATTTCATTGGTTGAATAAAAAAAAGTGCCTTGGCCTAGTCGATAGGGCAAACTCGGGTAGGCGGGAAAGACAGAACAGAATTCTGGGAGGAAGAAAGCAGAGTCAGGGAGAGCCGCCATGGAGTCACCAGAATCAGACATGCTGAATCTTTCCCAGTAAGCCATGACCTCGTGGTAACACACAGATGAACATGTAGGGTTAAAGCAAGATGTGAGAGTTAGCCAATAAGAGGCTAGAGATAATGGGCCAGGCAGCAATTTAATTAATACAATTTCCATGTGGTTATTTCAGGTATAAGCTAGCCAGGTGGCCAGGACACAGTCTGCCACTGCTCCTCTTTACTACAGAAATTCAATGTAATGATATTTCATTTGTATTTTAATAACTAAAACTTGCTTGAAATTCAGAGTAAAACAGCCACACTGATCGGCCTTACAGACTAGGCAGTGGTGGTACACACCTTTAATTCCAGTAGCCACACTAGATTGTGGCGGTAGTGGTGCAGCCCTAGAGAGGAATATAAGATGGGAAGAGACTCTCACACACAGTCTCATTCTGAGACTCCTGGAGGCAGGATTGTCATTTCAGACTGAAGTAGAGGTAAGACCTAGTGGCTGGCTGTTTTGCTTTTCTGACTTTCAGGTTGAATCCCTATTTCTGTCTTTAGGTTTTTATCACTTGTGTTGCATTTCAATATAGTTTTCATTTACATTTCCCTGATAGGTAAGGATGCTGAAAATTTCTTTAAATGTTTCTCAGCCATTTGAGATTGCTCTATTGAGAATACTGTGTTTAGTGCTTTTTCCCATTTTTAATTGGATTTTTGCTGATGTCTAGTTTCTTGAGTTCTTTATCAGCCTAACTGAGGCAACCCAGACCCAGTTAGGAAAAGATTATGTGTACTCACTTAAAAGTGGTATTAGTGGCTAAAGGATAATCATACTACAATTCTTGGATCCAGAGAGGCTAGTTAACAAGGAACTAGGGGGACGACCATGGATTTCTCTGGGATGGAGAAATAGAATAGATTTTGTGGATGAACTATGGGGTAGGTGGGGCTTGGAACAAGAGGGATCAGGCATGGTAGGGAGAGCCAGCAAAATGAATACAAAGAGAAGCAACTGGAAGCAGAGGACACTTACAGGGCAATGTGGAAACCTATTGTAGTGGAAACTTCCTGGAACATATGAGGGCAAACCTATTGAGGACTACTAATAAGGGACACAAAGTCTGTATTGGTCATCTTCTGTAACCATGCAAGGCCGCCAACAGTGGGACTGTGACACTAACCCAGCCATAAAACCTTTGGCCTACACCTGTCCTGCCTGCAAGATATACTTAGGCAATGATAGCACAGAATATATGAAAGGACCAACCATGGACTGGTCTAACTTGAGGCCCAAGTCACTAGAGGGAGCCCATGCCTGACACTGTGTACATGACAAGGAACTGGAAACTTGTATGGCTCAGAGGCCTAAGGTAGAATTATGCAAAACTGGTACCCACTTCACAAAATATGTCAATGATTCCTAAACATATTCTGCTAAACTCAAAGATTGGTGCCAAACACAATCAAATCAGTGAAGTCTCTTCTTTGAGTTGATGAGAGCCATGTGGAGATCCACAACCAAACATGAGTTCAAACTTGGGGAACCCTAAAGAAGAGTGGGTAAGGACTGTAGGAGTCAGAGGGGTCAAGGACACCAGGAAAACCTAGCCCCACAGAATCAAGAAAGTAGGGATTACAGGGGTTCTCAGAGACTGAAATAGTAATCATAGAACCTGCATTCATCTATACTAGGTCCTCTGCAAATGTTGTGGTTATTTAAAGTGGGACTCCTAACCCTTCAAAATGAATGCAAGATAACTGACTTTTAATGAAAACGTATGATCTGTATTACACACCTAAAGCAACTTCTTTTGCCCTAATTGCTTTATATGTCATAAGCACACTTGAGAACATTTATATATGTATGTGTATGAAAGAGAAAAGGTCTTCTATGTTTATACAGGTGACACACCAGAGAAAAGGGTGTCAAATTCCCTGGACCTGGAGTAGCAGGAGGTTATGAGCCTCCTGTCTTGGGTATAAGGATAGGAACTCAGGTCATCCACAAGAAAAATATGTGCTGAACCACCTGTGAATTCCCAGAGTAGATTTTATCCAATATAGTAAAAGTCTTTCACAGATTAACAAAAGAAACAAAACCTAAATAAATAAAGAAGCAAATAAATTATCCTTGGGATCATGAGGCATCAATATTAAGATATTGCATATGGTCAATTTGAAGCACATATTAAATACAATCCAAAGAAAATTCCTAACAATTTATAATAGAAAAAATGATTTCAAAGCTACATGCAAAGTGGAAACATTCAGAATGCTCAACAGGATTATGAAAAAATAGCACATACATTGACACAATGTGGTTTCTATATTTACCACAAAAACTACAATAATCAAGAATGTATACAGTTTTATAGAATAAAGGGGGTGGAGGGAAAAAGCCAAGAAAAACAATCACAAAAATATACTCAAGTTTTAATCAAAAGACCTAAGGAAACTCAGCCAGGAAAAGTATGATCTTAACCAATGTTAGCCAATTACCTATGAATCCACATATACAAAATTTGAATAAACAGAATTCCCAATGCCCACAAAATTAACTGAAAGTGATCCTTAAACTTCTGTTTCGACCATTCGGCTACTGGTATTTCTTCTAGAAAAGCTCCATTGCTCTCGCGGATCCTGCACTGCATTATGTAACTCATTTGTGGTTCCAGGCAAGTTCAACCCCACTGGTGCCCAATCGTGAAACAATGTTGAAAAACAATTTATTGTCTATTTCCTGCCACAAGGATTATGGCACATCATGTGGAATCTGCCCTATCCACCATGCACACCTGAGAAAGCTCTGCAGATCAGAACCCCATAGAACTGAACTTCCCTGAACCACTCAAGGAGGTTGGTTGGTAGCAGAAAGTTAAGAGTTGTAATTGGGTATTATCACTAAAGGAAGATTCTCAACATCTCCTTCCTACCAGTTTTTAAACTATTTGTAATACTAAGAAGATAAACCTGAAAGTTGAAGAGAACCTTCAGAATTTCTAGGAATCAGATCTTCAATTTCCCAATCTCTCTTCCAATCAAACAGCAAAAGAAATGCCTGCTTAGGCACACTGGACACAATCGATATAACAAGCATCACAGTCTCCCATCGCCAGGCCTGAAGAAACTCCTGCTCCTCAGGAAAATTCACACACAGGGAGGCTCAGAGTCCAAGGGCCACTGTCTAAGCCACCACATGGACCAAATAATAATCATAATAATAAATATAATAGTAATAAAAAATAAATCACAACCTGGTCCATCTCGGTCCTAACAGCTCTGACAGTTCAGCAGACTGTGCTCCTCCTGGACTAAGGACATTGGCCTTCACACTCATCCTAGCACGAATGAGTCTCCCTCACAACTCCTTAAAGCAGAATCAAAAGAGAATCCTGGAAAGAATCTGCAAGCCTCTGGCACTGTTACTCCTGATTGCTATCCTTCCCAGAGACCATTATTATCTAGGGCCACCCCACTGAGCCTCAGGTTATTAGCAGCTCCCCTACTGGGTGAGCAGAGATCATATTACTGCCTTCCACCCAGACAGACAGGTCCCTAGTGTGAGAAGTTTCTATTTTAGTAGAAATTCTTCCAGTCTCCCAAAGCACTTCTGTTCCTCTCCTAAGGCAGAGTCCTTTGTGAGCACATTCCATTACACACTCAATGTCCAGTACAGCCAACCCATTGCTTCACTGCTGGGAAGTCCTGCAGTCAAACAAGGGTTACAGTCAAACAGTAACTATTGTTATTGTGTAACTTTTGTTAAAGAAAAACAGGACACAAATTAGAAAACAATGAGTAGTCATGGTAGGGCTTGGAAGCAGGAAAGAGACTGTGTATATGATGTAGTTATAATATTAAAGAATTATTTTGTAGAGTTAAAACAGATTTTACAGTCATGTCCTCCAGAGAGTAGGGATTTGTATGTGAGCACAACAAGGATTACTCACAACTTTTCTCTTAGGTTGTACATCTTAAATCAGAAAAATAACAGTTCTGTTAGGCAGGACCACACTATTTTATCCACATCTTCTACTTTGGTTGAACTAATGTTAACAACAGTAATTTGGTTTCATGAGAAGGTCAGTCCTTTATCCAGATTCTTGACTGACCTGGTCTGTGGACCCCAAGAAGTCGCCAGTTGGGAAACTTATTGATCATCTAAAATGATTGACCATTCTCCAGTCTCACTAAATAATTTTAGAAGCACCCCATTGGGCAGAAATGAGGTTGCAATCATGTAATAGTAGACACAAGCAAGAGCACTGTTAATCTGAGGAAAATCATGCTGCATAGTCTCTCTCTCTCTCTTACACACACTCTCACACACACACATACAGAGGAGGGGGGAAGAAGGGAGGGAGTGCAGGGAGGAAGGAAAGGAGGGGGAGAGAGAGAGAGACAGAGAGAGTTGAAAGTAATTTTGCACTAGTAGAGTGTCTTTGGACTTTTTTCTACACTGAAAATGACACCCCTCTGATTCCAGCCGAGAAATACAGCAATAACATTGAAGTCAGAGTGGTTCCTTAATCCTGAAGTCCTGTTGTGATTCTCTCTCTTCACCGGGCCAGCAGCTCTCAACCATGCACTAATTCCAACATAATGATAGTAGAAGGCTAATAGGGTCCAAGGGACAGCCATTAAGCCTGCATATTGCTGGAAAAGTTACAGAGAAAGGAAAGGTTTTCAGAAATTAAATAAATTGTTCTGTCAATAAAAAAAATAATTTTGGTTTGTTGTTTGAGAAAATATCTCATTGGAGAGCTCCAGTTGGTCTGGAATTCACTATGTATGTTTTAATGAATAGTGTATAATGAATCTTTTAAAACAATTTCAGTAAATTTTTTATTCTATATCATTGGCTCATTATTCAAAGTATGACAGTTTTCTAAACAAGAGGGAAATTCCAAGCAATTTTCTTTATATTTGAAGAGGAACTGGAAGCGAGAGAAGTTTACTGTTTACACTCTTATGTTGTTTACCTTTATAGGACCAGGAAGAGTAGAGCCAAAATCTAGGTTAGCGATTCAGTGACTCTGTTCCAGGAACTAGCTGACAATAAAGTTAGATTATAATCTTGAGAACAATCTTGAGAAACGGGGAGTTACCCCCTTGTGATTATCACTTGTATTTTCAGAATTTTCCAGTGATGCCCTCCCTACCCACTTTGGGTTATGGTTTCTTCCCTTAAATACCCCTTCTCCCAGCTACTCAGGTCAAACTCTTCTCCCCCTGTGTGAAAAATTATTCCTGTCAATAAACCTCGTGTGATTGCAGCAAGGATGGTCTCTTGTGAGTTCCTGGGGGGTCGTGTTATCCTGAGATTTGATGAAGTCAGTATCAATCTTTTCTTAAACTCTAGATTCCAACTACGAAAGCTGAAACAATGCCTATTAAAGTAAATATTCCAGCTATTTAGTAACCCAATGAATTTTTAAGAAAGTTTTTTTTTGAAAATAGTTAGAAATTTTTTAAGAATTGGATTGAAATTTTAGGAAAACCAGTATTTTTCTAGTATTACTGGGAACCAGGAAAAAGTAATGGAGGTTATTGAAACACAATTATATATTCATTTGTAGTACTATCAATACGTTGAGTTAAATATGAGCTATTGTATGTTACATGAAACAAAGATGACTTTATTGGATTACTACATTTTTAATAAAAACACATGAGGAGCAACTACAAAAGACTGTGTACAACAGGATTCATTGTTCATTGTATCAAAGTAAAATTAGCAGTGTTCCTCATGTTTCCTCTCTAAAGGGTAATGAATCAAGTACTAAGTATCAATGTTCACAAGGAAGTATAATATGTTCTCCTGTATTGTGAGTTAAGTAAAGAAATAGTAAAGCCATATTATTGAAAAAAAGTAAAAGTAAGTTTGTTTCCACACCATACCTTGTTAGATCATGAAATATTTGGTGGAGCCCACCCAAGGCCTCATGATAGAGTACATGAAATATTCTGCTTATATTTAACTCAATGTGGGAATAATGACAAGGTTGTTCCTCATCCTCCAATTGGACAGGTAGGTAAATGAGGCACTTCTTTAATACCAGATAAGTGTTTTGAGATCCAGATTTTTAATAACTTGCTTCCAATAATTTGTACAGGGTAAACTATTATTTTTCACATTTTTTTTTTCAGTTGCCCAAAGGAAAGCCCTACCATCATCATTTCCAAGACATTCTCGTGCATTATTTATTAATCATGGGCAAACATATATGTGAATCAGAAACCTTCCTACAATGAGCACAATAAAAACAATCCCCTTAGACATGCAAAAATAGCTTAGTCAGGAACCCCACTGTACCTAAGGCTACACCTGAAAACCAGAATCCAGTGACATCACTCACTCAAGATAACTAAACACAGTCCTAGAACCCCAAGATGCCCACTGGACAGTATATAAGCAGAGACCAAGAGCAATGCCGTGGTATGCACATCCAGAGACATCACCTTGATCTGCCTTGCAGCTAGAGAGTCTCCCCGCATGATCGTGAGTCTCAAATCAGAGACTTCTGTTAAAGACTGAACCTGACCTTCAGCTAAGATATTTCAAAGAGGTGAACAGCCTTGGGGAGATAGGCTTAAGACCATAGTTAGGAATTCAGAGTGTGAACTTTGTGTGATGACCCTCAGCATAATAAAATATAGCTTATATTCTACTAACCACAAATATTTACCTTCTTGCTCACCTCCAGCATTTGTTGTCAGTTGTTTGGTGGGTTTTTGCCATTCTAACTACAATTACCATGATTCTTACCACCAAACCAAAACCATAATCTGTAGAAACAGGAACAATTTATAACATCAACAACCTCTACAATTCTGATAATAGCCACCATAACCATTTTTTAAAAATAGAAAATAGTGAATGCCTCAAAACAACAGTATATGAGTTTGCATGCCTTATATTTTTAGTTTTGCTGAGGAGCTAAACAATAAACAGGCTATCGCAAACATATTCTAAGTCTCTAGCAATTTCTGATGGCTAAGAAGGCAGTATGTGACCCATGGAAAACTTTATAAAGCAGCTGGGTTCCAGGAAGAATTTGGAAGTCCTTTGGGCTCAAAGTAGGATCTGGAGAGTGGTTTAGAGGCTAAGGAATTAGAAGGCTACCTCGTGGTGGGAAGGTCCTTAAAAGGGGCAGGTGGATGCCTGCCTCAGTTTCCCGGCACCAGGTGCTCACCTGTGTGGCCATGGCAAGCTGTTTCTGGGGCAACAGCATGGCCTCACCTTTCTGGGTTTCATCATCAGCCCTTGTTGACCCCTTTCTCAGCAAGACTCAGGTCGTGGGGCTCTCCATGGCTGACTCTCAAGGATAAAATTGACCAAGCAGGGTGATGCTCCAGAAACACCTTCTTCAGCTCCACAGATATTGGCAGAC
Organism: Myodes glareolus; assembly: GCF_982192425.1. NCBI lineage: Eukaryota > Metazoa > Chordata > Mammalia > Rodentia > Cricetidae > Myodes > Myodes glareolus. Next base: position 3,555,733 of record NC_142043.1, on the reverse strand, counting down.
AGGCAAGACAAGACCTGGGCTGGTAAGCATAGCTTGTGATCTATGCAGGACCATCTTCCTGTCTCCTTGAGTCAGCCTTGCCAAATGCCTACTAGGCAAGACCTCTAGGCAAATAGTGAAGAAATCACCCCACTCACTCCCTTACAAGCACAAGTTAAACAATCTCCAGAAGGTCCTCCAGGCAAGTCCTTCACAGACATCCCCCCCCCAAAAACCCCAGCTCACACACCTGCCCTCAGGAAATGTCCTTTAAGAATTGTTTTAAGATGACTCAGAGGACCACCTCTGGTGACCTCAGTCCCAAGGAAAGAGGCTGACTGACAAGAGCTTGGCAGCTGCACTGGAGATCAAGGCCAGTGCAGACACCAGGGTAGACCATCCACTGTAACCAGGGAAAAGCCTCCTAGTTGGTTATCCAATACAAAGTAGTCTGCCCTGAAATCATATAAATATAAAAAATACTAAATGGACTCAGGAGCTTATATATAAATAGTCAAGAAAACACATATATATTTACTAATGATAAAAAAGAAAAAGAGGCAATCAATTTGAGACAGAGCGAGTGAGGGGCATGAGGTAATTGGAGAAAGGAAAGTGAATTGATATATATTTATATTTTAAGAAGACTTTTAATGCCAATCTTGAGATGTAGTATTACATAGAGAGCTCTGAGAAAACGAGATACAAACGGCTGACACTTAAAAATGTTCAACATTTGTAGCCACTGGGGAAATGCAAATAATAATATCTCTCTGATTTCATCTTACCCTAGTCAGAATGGATAAGACTAAAAATCCAAACAGGAAATGACAAGTGTTGGCATAGATGTGTATTAAAGGAAACTCCACTTCAGTGCATGAGTGAGAACAGTTTAAAAGTTAGTAATGGAGGCGCCTCAAAAGGCCCCTCCATAGATATTTCATAAGACCCAATAGTACTACTCCCATATATAAATATAAAATAGGGAGTCCATATCCTTTCCTAGAGACTTCTGTCAATTTACAGTACATTTAGATTGAGATTACATTTACAGTAGCCAGGGAAAAAAAAGCATCCTGGATTTGTACCAACTAATGAATAATGAAAACTGCTATAGTCATACTGCACAATATCATTCAGATACTGAGAAAATGAAACTAATAGAATTCACAACCAAATTGTATAGGGCCCACAGGTCTACCCCTCCTCCTGAGGTTCATCTGTAAGACAGTTTCTGGCCAGACATCTTGTTGCAATTTCCAGCTTAACATCCTGTTTGTTCCTGTGCTCCCTCTGCCCCCCTGGTGGATAGCTATAGGGCCACTGTTTACTCCTTCTTGGGCCTGGTAATTTCCCACCTGCCTGGGGGGATTTTTAATACGCAGCAGTTAGGCATATAAAGGTTTTCCTAAGCTTGTCTCTTAAAGGGACAGGACAGATCATTCCAAAGCCCTTGCCCGGCTTGAACAGCATGATAGCAGGAACCGTACTCTCCAGAGCAGTGCAGGCATTACAGAGGGTAACTACATCCATGAAAACACAGAAAATAAGTAATCTCATACCAGAAAAGCCAAAAGAAGGGGATCAATCTCTGTCTCATACACACACACACAGACACACACAACAACAATAACAACAGTAACAGGAATCAATAATCATTGGTCATTGCTATGGCTCAATAGAAATGATGTGAATTATCCAATAAGAAGACACGGACTAGGTCCATCTGAAGGACCCCAACTCGATTTAACCACAGTTATACCGTTTTGCAAAGGTTCATAGATAACTAGCTCAGGACCTCCTGGAATGCTGAGCAAATAACAGGCTCAGGGCCTCCAGATTGCTAAGCAAAGACACCTGAGCAAAGACAGCCTCATCTGGCTGCGAGACATGAGATTTATGGATAGGTCATAGGAACAAAGAAAGAGAAGATTGCGAGGCCTGAGTCACGTAGAAAGCGGGGCTCGTCACGAATCAGGGGCTATGCTATCAGACATCTGGTCGCCAGCCAGGAAAGGGGAAGGCAGGATGAGAGGAACAATAAACCACTGAGAAGTCCCCTCAATGTTATCTAAGGTTAAAAATTTACCACCCTGCATCTCGCTTCTGTAAACCTTGCTTTTTGCTCCCCTATAAAAACCCCTCACTCCCAACCTGCAGGCGCGCAAGCTCTTCGAGAGACTTGTCGCCCAGGTACCTGCGTATCCACCAATAAACCTTCTGCTGTTTGCATCCGGCTGCGTGTTTTCGACTGATCTCTGGGCACGGGGTCCTTCCCGAGGGAAGACGCCCACTAGGGAGCCTTTCACATCTTTTGCTGCATATAAGAAACACACCTCAACATCAAGGAAGATGTTGCAAGAAAATGAAGAAGCATGCTGATGTAGCCATTTTAAAATCTATCAAAATGTGCTACCATCCATTAAATTCCCCTAAATATTCTTAAGGCAGACTAAAATACAGAATTGTATTTTGCTCTTTGTTCTGGGAGTCTGGGTTCACAATGATGGACTAGGTCTGTAAATATCAGACACTGCATTATCACAATCTTTTATATTTTGCCTATATCTTATGATAAAACTTCCAGAGCAGCAATAAAATGTTGGTTAAAAATAAAAAAAACTGATATTAATATATGTATATGTATTGTAATTTCTCTCAGTATTTGATGACCAAACATTAAAATGCACATTATCCAGGAAGAGACCTTAAATTTTATGAGCAAAGTAAGAAGCAAAGTAAGAAGCAGACATTAGCTAGATACCTTTGCCACAGGACAAAGTTGACAATTTAAGTATCATATAAATTATAATATCCATTAGTATAGGAAGGTGACAGGAAAGTCTTTAAACTTTAAAAAATACACAATACATGTATTAGCAAATAACCACTCCAGTGTGAAGATTCCACGTGATGTCAGACTGAGAGTTCCTCCTTCTGTGGACTCTCTAGAGCTGCAGACTACAAACACCCACTGTAGGGCCCACAAACTGAGGCCACCCATCCCTGGGGAAAATACCTAACAACATTCCAACCATTGTAGATAGGATCCCATTAGGTCCCTTAGCCCAGCACACATCCATCCACTTTCACCAAGCTACCTTTAGACAGATGTCAGTCAGTCAGGGGTCCTGAACCTTAGAAATCCCTCACTCCCCAACTTCTGCTATGATAAAACCCCAACCCAACTGAACTTGAGGCTCTGATGGTGCTAATGTGCTGAGCACATGGAAAGCCCAAGTTCACACTTGCATAAGGGTTCTTTGTTTTTACATACGGCATTTGGTTTCCCTGGTGGTCTTTTGGGGGTCCCTGCAATTTGGACCTGACACCTACATTAAACCAGTTTTATTTAAAATTCCATTTTCTAGGTTCCATCTCCTAAGTGTTATGATTCAGAGTAACTCAGATGTTGTTGAGTTTGTGATGGTCAAATTGAACTAAACTAAGATTACCCCGTTATACTCTGTTGGCCTGGCCTGTCACCTAGGTACCCTGTCCCTTTAAAAGACAAGACCCGCCTACTCCCAATCTTCCCCCTTCCAGACACAGAGGCAAGGGGATCTCCCGCCTCCTCTCTAGCCCACTCTCTCTATCAGTCCCTCATCAGAAGAGGTAACTACTACCTCTCTACCCTGCTTCTCCTTCTCCTTCTCCTTCTCTCTCTCTCTCTCTTCCCATCATTCCTCCATAATTCTTTTACCCATTAAATAAACTCTATATCCAAGCTCTCTCTACATGGCATAGCTGTCTGTCTCTCACCTGCCACAGGACCTGCCAGGGTCATACCAGTATGAATGAAAACAACCCTTCTTATGCCCTCTTTATGATCCCAAGTTCCCCAAATGAGTCAAATTCAATGCTGGATATGACTGATGAGAGTATGACTGATGACAGCCACTAACCACATGTCTCCACCACACCTGATGTACTGATGTATTTTTAACTACTTTACTCTTCAATTCTGTACTTCCCCTCACCATAACCAAACAGGTTAGATGTCAGCTACCCCAAGACCTTCTGACAAGGCTGTGACCCACTTGTGGTTTTCCCCTTTATAAATTCTGTAATGTGCTGGCCTGGCCTATCACCTTGGTGCCCAGTCCCTTTAAGAGACAAGCCTTGCCCATTCTCAACCTCCCGTTTCTGCCAAGGCAAGCAGATCTCCCTGTCCCCAGTCCCACTTCCCCACCTCCCATGCTTCTTCTGTAGAGGTAGCTTCTGTTTCTCTCTCTTTTCCTCTTTCCCCTTCCCTTTTCCTTCCATAAACCGCTAAATAAACCCTATACCCCAACTATCTCTGCATAGCCTGTCTCTCTCTGCCAAGGCCTTGGGCCACCTGCCGCTGCACCTCACGAGGCCAGTCATGGGTCACCAGCATTATTAATGATAACAAATCCTAGCATCAATACTGCTCTCAGTCTCTCCAGTGCTGAGTTGCTGCCCAAATCCGGACTTGTTTCAATAAACCCCTTTAAGTTTGCATCTGACACAGGCTTTGTGGTAGTCTTATTTAGTTAGGGGTCTTGTGACAGTGGCACAACAAGGTGTAGTAAACTCTTCTTGCATTTCTGAGAAGCAGCCAAATTTGGATCCTGTTACTCCATGCTCATTGAATATTGATTTTTAAATTCTCCGTATCAATACCCGCAGTGTGTAAAGGGCACAAATGCTGTGAAGAAACACTTTTAGTCTCTGTAGCCTGTTATATAGCTCTCATTGGCTGAATCACTTTCTAACTCTAAAAAGAATATGCTCTTCAGATCTGACATTAACTTTTAGCTATTAAGAGGAGTACATGGCATATAACCCAGCACATAGAGGCTGGGAGGAAAACTACCATGAATCAGTGACTACCTTGGGCTAGATATCAAAAACGACATTAACAAAATTCCATTCAGAATAGTAAGAACAGGCCTAAGAATTACAAGTCCCTGAAAAGCTCTAAAACCTCAGAGTGGCATGAGCTGAGCACCACTTTAACTAGAACACTCTGGTTCCCGACCTGCTCTGAAAGGGTAGAGGTGGGAGGTGGAGGGAGGGTTCATGTCCCAAAGAAGATAGGCGAAGTTGGGGGAAGTATGTGTGTGGGGAAAGAGACCTGCACAATCTGATGATGAATAGGGGTGGCAGACAACAGCTTTGAATCGATAAAAGACTTACCCTTAAACATTGAGACAAGGTGACCTGAGCTGGGGTGTGGCTTGAGATTAGAGGTTGAGGAACCTAGCACTGACCTTGACAATTGTCACTAGTCTATAAAAAATAAAAGTAGGAAGGGTTACAAGTTCCTCTTGCTAGAGATAACAATGTCTCCTTTTAGAAAACAGAACTATCCTCAAGTCCCCAGAGGGGACTTTATCCCCTTTATCCAAATGCCTGACCTTGGGAAAAGGACTTCTACTGGTGAGCAGAAACTATACTACAGTTTCTTAGTCTTTAACTATATAAGCCTGTTCCCCTGATAATGATCCCAAAAGGGAAGGTCCTGACGTCTCTTACGCTTTTCCCATTATACCATACCATTCTGATTTCTCTGTATTTATTAACTGCACTCTTGCCTTAAAAGGCCTCAGGCTGTGGATCTGAATTGTTGGCATTTCATCCTTGGGATGAGGTGTGTCTAGGAAATTTCTAACAATCCTGTTCTTGGTGTAATTAGGAGGAAAAATTCCTGGTTCCCTGGACTTTTTTTTTCCCAAAGAATTATTTTGTTTAGAGAGGATACCATTATACACATTTTTATCCTTTATCAAAGCCCACACAAAATTTTCCAAAAGAAAGGCATTAATATTGACCTTTAAAAATGAAAGTAAAAAGGTACTGGAGAAGTGTGGTCTGCAATGTTAAAATGCTGGAACTTTGTCAAGCAGCAGTGGTCACTTTGCAGTCCATACTATCTCTCCCTTTATTTTTTTTAAACTAGACATTTTTAAATCATGTTGAAGAGAGGTAATAGAGCTTGTCAGTCATCAGAGGATTACTAGGACGTGAAGGATGAGAATGGGCACAACAGCTAGAATAACGTCCAAATTGGTAATAAATGACCAAACGGTTTCCCTTGCCACTATAACTAGATCACTCTGGTTCCTATATGGAAAAGAACTATGTGGCAAAAAGGAAAACAACTCGGGGCTGCAGCCGAATCACTATAGGAGGTGGCATTGAGGATGAAAAGCCTCCTATTCTAGGTTCTAGGAAGGTTTCCACCTTAAGTCTCATCTGAGATGGATGGAAATAGAAAACGCTTTACTGAGTGAGATAACCCAGACACAAAAAGAGGAATATGGTATGTACTCACTCATAAGTAGATTCTAGCCATAATTAAAGGATATTGAGCCTATAATTAATGATCCTAGAGAAGCTAAATAAGAAGGGGAACCCAAAGAAAACCATATAGTTATCCTCCTGGATATTGGAAGTAGACAAGACTGCCAGGCAAAACTTGGGTGCATGGGAGAATGGGGAGAGTGGATGTAAGGGGAGATGGGTAGAGAGAAGGGGAGGATTCAGGAGAGCTTGGGGGAATGGGATGGGTGGAAGGGTAGATATGGGAGCAGGGAAGTAAATATCTTAATTAAGGGAGCCATTTTAGGGTTTGCAAGAGATTTGATTCTAGAGGGGTTCCCAGGTCCAAGGAGAGGTCCCCAGATTGTTCCTTGGGCAGCAGAGGAGAGGGTGCCTGAACTGGCCTTGTCCCATACCCATACTGATGAATATCTTGCATATCACCATAGAACCTTCATCTGGCGATGGATGGAGATAGAGACAGAGACCCACGTCAGAGCACTGGACTTAGCTCCCTAGGTCCAAATGAGGAGCAGAAGGAGGGAGAACATGAGCAAGGAAGTCAGGACCACGACGGGTGCGTCCACCCACTGAGAAGGTGGGACTGATCTAATGGGAGCTCACCAAAGCCAGCTGGACTGGGAGTGATGGAGCATGTGATCAAAATGCACACTCTGAATGTGGCTGGCAATGAAGGCTGACTGAGAAGGCAAGGACAATGGCACTGGGTTTTTATTGTACTGCATGGACTGACTTTGCGGGAGTCTAGTTTGTTTGGATGCTCACCTTTATAGACCTGGAAGAAGCGGGGAGGACCTTGGACTTCCCATGGTGCAGGGAACCCTGACTGCTCTTAGGACTAGAGAGGGAGGGGGAAGGAAAACGGAGGCAGGGAGGAGGTGGAAATTTTTAATAAATAAATCAATCAATAAATAAAAAGTCTCATCTGAGGCAGAAATAAAGTTGGTCAAAATAAGAAATAGTGTCTGTCATGTACTCCAAATAAACCTGTGCACACTAATTCTGAAGGACTGAAGTTCTATGAAGAGTTTCATGGAATCCCTAAAAAGATACCTTTTCTCCTGTGCTGTTTGTACCATTCTTAAATTTCTTGTTTAAGTTTCCTAAAATTGTTAGGATATTCTCAAGGCCCTCTTTTCTTTGTTTTTGAACACAATGAAAATAAAAACAGATCCACGAACTATGAATCATTCCTCTAATTCCATAATTCAGGAAGCTGAGGCAGTGGGGTACGTAAGAACTTGTCTCAAAGAAAAAGTATACATTACATACACATGTATAATGAACTTCAGAGATGTACTCTGAATTCTAGAATAAAGAGGGATTTATGAGAATAATGTGGTTTTCTGTGGGTTTGGGCCAGCCTGGTCTATAATATCAATATCCATTCCAGACAGTTCTAGAGTAAGAATAACAAAAAGAAAAAGATTATTTTGTGGTACATTTCATTCCTATTGTAAAGGACTATGAGAGAATGGAGTTCTAGTATTTGTTTCGATCCAGGAGAAGACATGCATTGTGTAAGTAAATTATAAAGAGAGGTATAATTTACCAAATAACTAAGTGAGAAAAATACCTGACAAAGTGCCGGCAAATGAAACTAATCAATAAGGACATACATGAAATAGCCAAAAAGTAGTTATGAGTTCATTTATGAAAATAAAAATTAAGAATAATTGTAAGCAACTAAACAACCAGTACCCCATGTTCAGTCAAAAATTGTAAGGAAAGTTTCCAAGCAAAGACCACAATGTAGCTTGACCTCCAAGAAGATCACACAGTTCTTGGCACATGATGTATATCCAACATTTGTTAAATAAGATTAAGCAACAGAATTTGGTGAGGAATAATTTCAACTGTAAAGAAACTCATTGCCTCACTATAAATCAATGAAATCATTTATAGATGCTTTCTTGAGTGACCATTAAGGCAGAATAGTAAGAGGTGATGTGAACCACATGGTGACCACTGCTGTTTGACAAAACGTTCCAGCATTTCGACTTTGTACATCACAATTCTCCAATACCCTATTGCTTTCCTTTTTAATCATCCATAGTATGTGTTTTGGGAGTTCCCTTATGCTTTTTCTTCTGGAAAATTTTGTGTGGGCTTTGAAGGATGAAAATGTATATAATGGCAGTCTCTTTAAACAAAATAACTTTTTGGAAAAACTTCCCACCACTTTGCAATCATATAGAGTGATGACTGCACAGTGGAATCCCTATTGTATCTTCCTGATTACACCAAGAACAGAAAACTTGGAGATTTACTAACTGGACACACCTGACCCCAAGGATGAAAAGCATACAATTCAGATCCAGAGCCCAATGCCATTAAAGCAAAAGTGTAATTAATAAGTATGGAGAAATTAGAATGGTATAGTATAATAGAAAAAGGGTAAGAAATCAGATCCTTCCATTTTGGGAGCATATGGGGGAACAGGTCCATATAGTAAGACTAAGACACAAAGGAACACAATCAGGGGACATCACAGTGCTTACACTACATCATGCTCATTGAGGAATAAAAATTGCTCTTAAACTGTAGTAGGGAGTCTGATCTCCAAGGACATTCTTTCCCCAGGTCACTCAGGGGCTTGAGGGAAGTTAATGCTTGCTAAGGCAGTTGGTCTCCTTAGCTCTGGCAAGAGGAACTTGTGGCCTTTTCACTGATGTAAGAGGGTTCTTAGTGGAGTTACTGGGTCTTTGAGAGCAAAAGGCATTTAGATACTTGCTCAGCTCTACTTGAAGGCAAGAGTCCTTTTCAGGCTTAGACATAGAAGGAAAGGTATCACAGAGAAAATGGTACCTATCTGAATTCCATCATGACCTGGATGTGGTAGCAAGGGGATCTGCGCCTTCCTGCACTGAGGAAATAGCTCAGTTGCCTATAGTCCCCTCACCTAAAACAGGCACCTATTTGGGGACAGTAATAGCAGCACTGCTATAAGACAAACAACTAAGGAAGGCAAAAGAAAAATCTGTATCATCTTCAATTCATGGTGTGTATGCAATGGTATAGCCATATGGTCATCAAATTGGAAAACCACTAACTGGTAGATAAATGACAAAAGACATTTGTTCAAGGGTGGTATGGATGGAAATGCAAAACATAGCAAAGACATCAAAATTTATGTAACCAATGTAAACATACACACAGGCAAGACAGACAATGATAACTAAAAATAATGAAATAGCAGACAAATTGACATTATGCTAAATTAAGACTGAAATATTAAAACTTTTAAGGGAACAAACTCAGAATAAATTATCAAGGATGATAGATTACACAGTTGGTAAACTTGAGAGTTTACCAATAACACTAAAAAAAGAGGGTAAATGGAGAATCAAATTATAATAACCTTATGAGAATAACTTAAAATGAACCCAGACTGAAAAACCTGAGAATATTAGCATAATTAGCAAAAATGAAATCCTAAAATTACAGACACATTGGGATACACACATGGTTTGATAAAAGGACCCTTAAGATATCGTGGAATGTCTGTAAAAAAGCCACTGGAGACTGCCGCCTTTGTCCAGCACTTAAAACTAGATCCAGACATCAAGTACCATTTATAACATGGTATCCTGAACAATTTAATTATAAACTACAAATAGATTTTATTGGAGCTTTGAATACTCACAGGGGCCTATCTGCCTGCATAGTCCTTGGATTAGCTATAGAAAGTCATAGACCGGTACTGGGAAGCCAGAAATAGCTGCCCAGTAATTATTAAGTCACATCAAGAAACACAATTTACAGGTTCTAAAGACCACAGGTGGTCCCAGATTATTGATATATAGTGTGTCTTCCATTTAGCATATAACCCAACTGCAGCTGTCAATACAGAAAGATAGAATGGACATCCAACCAAGTTATTACAATTCAAAGATGCCCCTTGAAAAGGCAATTGCAACTGCATGCTGTGAATTATAGAGTAGACAAAGATGAACAGAGCTTCTCCCTTAGAAGCTATTAACTCAGAGACAGAACAACAACCAGATATTTCCTGAACATATAGAATAATTCCCCATAAATGTGTTTACAGGGACATAAATATTTAAAGGAGACAGAAGTTGTGGCACCTGGAACAAGCAATACAATCTGGACCACAGACAAGAAGGAAAATCTGAACCTTAGAAAATCAGATGATCTATAAGCATATTATTCTTAGTACCTAACCCAATATATTGGATTTGCACTTTCATAAGGAGAGTAATAGTCTTAGAATTACTCTTTACTCAGCACTGGTGCTAACTGGGTATTATACCTTCTGCCCAGACAGAAAAGAAAATAGAACATGGCAAGGTAGGGCCATGACAAATTACACCCTATGCCTCATAGAAATGTTAACAAGAAAATAAAAAGAATGCAAAATGGAAGAACACCATGGTATCGAGCTTCTGGGCCAAAGCACACAGGACACTGTTTCTGGTACACCTCCTATTGGATTCTGTAATGTTAACATTACCCAATGAGTCAGGCTCAGGCTGTTTGACAACACCATTGTTTGCTTCACCATCACCAACACCACTGAGACTGTCAAAGTTTGAGACATCATCACTGTCATCAACAGCCTTATCTATAGCAACAGGAACAATGAATGAAACAACCACCACACCAACAGCTACCATCACAAACAAATCAAGAGTAAACTATGATATTAGTGATTTATCCTATTATACCTTGGATGGATTCCTACCAGAATACTAGAACAATGAAACACTTCATTCTAAACTTCACATACACCAGGAATACATTCTATGATCAATGTGCTCATTGTGAAATTTTGGCAATATGGTATGGTCATTGTGATGAAGGAAAAAAAGTCAATGCCCACACTGACTCTGAAGACATGGGAAATACCAATTTTAAAGAAAGAAACCCAGTGAAATGTTGTTTAACACAGATCTGGAGAAACATCACAGCAGCATCAGCCATTTACTTAAACTAGACAGAAATATCTTTTGTTTGTTTGTTTTGTTTTTCAAGACAGTATTTCTCCGAAGCTTTGAAGCCTGTTGTGGAACTAGCTCTTGTAGACAAGACTGGCCTCAAACTCACAGAGATTCTACTGCCTCTGCCTCCCGAGTGCTGGGATTAAAGGTGTGTGCCACCACTGTCCAGCTTGAGAGAAATATCTTTTATATCATCCTTTCACCTTACAATGAAGAACTAGGAGAGAATGAGATTCAAGATGTCAGACATGGCAGCAAACATTCCTCTCAGCACTTTTGCCCTCATACATACGGCAGACAAATCCTGTGTTTGTCTACCACTACAATAAAACTATAGGGGTTTTAAATAAGAGTGTATACAATTATCCAGATTCAGACCAGAATGAGGAGCCAGGTTACTTGACTGAGGAGATATCAACAACAAACCCATGAGACACTGATAGGAAAACACCATGGAAGCATTTTCTCTCTTGAAATACAACACCACTACCATATGGATTCAAATGTTCAAATTCACTTTTTGGACTATAAGCACAACTGGACAACAGGACCACAGTGTTTCTGGCCTACCTACCTACTAATGTCAGATGGTCTTGTGGAATAACCACCTGAGAGGGAAGGCAGAAAACTGGAAGTTACAGCATTGTGGACACAACAGTTAAGAAATTTCCACTGATTTTGACCTATCCACTGCCATAACCCTTTGTATCTACCACCTGAGGAGAACCCATGTAGACACCCACACACTTTGTGCCTGCATGGTGTTCCCCGGAACTCTGATTATACTATAGCACACAGTCAGTCATATTTTGCACAGATATGACCTATATACTACCACCAATTTTAAATGCAAAAGGTCTCAACCCCCATAAAAGACTCTCTGGGATGTGTACGAACTTATGCAAACAGGATAATGTACTGACTAATGTCACCTCTTGCATATGGGACAAACTCTCTTCAAACTGCCATGTCATCCATCAATGGCTCCACGTTCAACTGGACCAGCACTATACAAGGTTCAGTACACTGCCAAAAAACAACAAATTTAAGTGGTGGAAGAGACAATGGAGTAACCTAACTGATCCACTGGTATTTTTCATACACCATTCTCAGAAGATTTATAACTTGACAACTACATTTACTGATGTATTTTTAAGGAAAATTATGAAACCATAAGAACAATGGGTTCCACTAATTATCAATGGCACACTGGAACCATTCAATGAGAAAGAATTTTTGTAGCTGTAATGTCATGCATCACTCCACAATAAGAAAACAATAGACTTCCCAATTCCTATGGATATACATGCCAGGAACATCACATATTGGTTCCTTAAGAATATGGAACACCATTTGTTAAAGATGCTATTTGTTAAAGATAGCTATTATTTAGCTATCCGCCAGGAGGTAGGAAATAGACAAGAGTCCCAGGTAACCTCGGGTGCATGGGGGGGTGGGAGGGTTGTCGGAAAGGGAGAGGGTTAGAGAGAAGGGAGTAGGGGAGGATTGGGGAAAGATCGGGGGACTGGGATGGGGGGAGGGAGGAAGGATGGATATGGGATCAGGCAAGTATATACCTCAACTAAGGGAATCATTTTAGGGTTTACAAGAGACGATTATAAAGGGGATCCCCGGTCCAAGGAGAGATCCCCAGATGGTTCTCTGGACAGAGGAGAGGGTGCCTGAACCGGCCTTGGCCCACAACCATACTGATGAATATTTTGCATGTCACCATAGAACCCTCATCTGGCGATGGATGGAGATGGAGGCGGAGAACCACGTTGGAACACTGGACCTAGCTCCCTAGGTCCAAATAAGAGGCAGAAGGAAAGAGAACGTGAGCAAAGAAGGCAAGGGCAGAGGAAACCTTCATCCGACGTTGGATAGCGATACAGATGGAGACCCATATTGGAACACCGAACTGAGCACTCCACGGTCCAAATGAGGAACAGAAAGATGAAGAAAATTAAAAAAGTAATCAGGACTGCGAGGGATGCGAGCACCCACTGATACAAGGGAACTGATATAATGAGAGTTCACCAAGGCCTGTTGGACTGGGACTGAACGAGGACGTGATCCAACCAGATTCTCTGAATGTGGCTGGCCTGGAGCCTTTTTGAAAAGCCATTGACAATGACACTGGGACTTGCTTCCTCTGCATATACTGGATTTTGGCGCTCCAGTCTGTTTGGACTCTCACCTTTCCTGGACCTGGAGGGAGGGGGGAGGAACTTGAACTTCCCACAGGGCAGGAAACCCTGACTGCTCTAGGGGATGGAGAGGGAGGAGGAGAGGGAGTGGGGGGAGTGGGAGGGTGTTGGGAGGAGGGGCTGAAATGGAAACTTTTATAATTTAATAAAAAAAAAATAAAGTTAAAAAAAAATTAAAAAGAAAAAGAAAAAAAAAAAAGAATATGGAACATTAGTTCCTAGTCAGTTGATATGCCAGCCTGAACTTACACCGGTTCCCAAAGTGCTTTTTGGGCATATAAATTTCTTGTGATTATTTTGGGCTTGTTTAATAAACTTCATTTTAGAAGGAACTATGACAATAAACTCCAGAGACTACTATCACCACAGAAGGAACAAACCAGGAGTACGATTCCATCAGACACATCTGTGTAAGCCATGATTAAAGAAACTTCTTCAGGAAATGTTTCATCCCCATGATGACACCTCAGGCTACATTTATTGTATATCGTATTCTTGGTTCTGCCCCATAATGCCATTGCCATTTTTGCCAAAAGAGGGGATCTATATACATTGGTCATAGACCAGAGGTGGATGCCTCTGGAGACTCAACAAACTTCTGAATGCTTTATATTCATGGTTTGTTTTTTCATATTAACATACAAAATAATCCCTAAGAAACAACACTGGAATCTAATTATGAAGCTTACTGGACTCTTAGTTGCTCTTTTCATTAATAAAAGAAATATTACCTGGCCCACAGCCATGACCCCCATGTTCTTACTTGACACTGATTGAGTTAGGATGATGCTGTACTATGGTTGCCTTAGCTCAGAGTCTTAGAGCTCCAACCCCCTTTACAACATTTTCCTTTGAAAATGATTACATTTAATTTCTAAATGTGTTTTCAACCTGGTGCATACCAAACCTGGAGAAATATAAACTTGGGAAAATACACATATGCTAGAGGAATCACAACAATATCCTGTGACCTACATAGTTTTGATCATTTTACTTAATAGCTGTATGTTTTAGTCCCTGAAATTCACTTTCTTGAATTTATTTGTCTATTAGTAGTTGGAATATGTAATGTATGCTTTCTCCTTTTCCTGCTGTGGCCCGAATTTGCAAACTGCTGTAAAAGTGTTGATGATTCTTATATGTGGTCCCCATCAGCACTATGTATGCCTCAAGGACCAGGGGAGAGAATGAGCACAATTTTTTTTTAAAGCCTTTTAGATATATAAAAGTAGCTTAATCAGGAACCCTACAACCCCCAAGGCTGTACCTGACAACCACTTACTCCAAATAACTAGATAGAGCCCAGGAACCCTATGATGTCCAGAGTAAATAGGCAGACATCAAGAGCAATGCTCTGCTCTGCACATCTGGAGAGACATCATCTATATTGGCCCAGTGACTAGAGCATCTCCTTCCAGGATCATGTCTTTTTAATCAGACACTTTTGTTAGAGCCTGAACTTTAGCTAAGGTATGTGACACAGTTGAGCAGTTTTGGGGAAATAGGCTTAGGAACACAGTTAGCAATTTAGAGTGTGAACTTTGTGATGATGACCGGCAGAATAATAAAAATACAACTTTTGTTATACTAACTATGTTCACAAAAGTTAGAATCACTTTCCTGATTGATGATTTTGTCCATCAAATAAAGAGTCTGTAACCTATATTACAAATGTAAGTCTGCATCAGAGTGAAGATAGGAAACTTTGCTAAACCAGAGGCAAGATAACTGATTTTTAAAGAAACATTGTAAGTTTCTTTAAAATCAGAAACACCAAATCCCCTGGACTGGTGTGGGAGAATTGTCTGTATTCTGTCAATCATGTATTTTAATAAAACGCTGATTGGCCAAGTAGGAAGTATAGGCGGGTCAACCAGACAGGAAGTATAGGCGGGGTGATGAGAACAGGTGAAGGCTAGGAAGGAGGAAGTCCATTCCTTTATTCCTGTGCAGACCACTGAAGAGGCAGCATGTAACTTGCCCAGCTGAAAAAGGTACTAAGACACTTGGCTGAAATAGATAAGAAAAATGGGTTAATCAAGATGTGAGCGTTAGCTAATAAGTAGCCTGACCGAATGGGCCAATCAGTTTACAACCTAATGTAGACTCCATGTGATTTTCTTTGGGACTTGCTGGCTGTGAGGTACCTAGGCAGGACAGAAACCCCAACAAGCAGGCCCTTCATGTTACACTGGACCTTGAGTAGTATGTTGTTATAAGCCTCCTGACTTGGGTGTTAGCATTGGAACTCAGGTCATCCCCAAGAAGAACATGTGATGAACCATCTACCAAGCTTCATAATACTTTTTATCTAAGAGTCTAAAAGTCTTTTACAATTAACAACAACAAAAGTGAAATAAATACAGTAAATAAATCATCCTTGGAAACACAATGTTAAGATGTTGTATACAGTCAATTTGCACCACAAACTGAATACAATCCAAAGACAATGACCCAAAATTTATAACAGAAAAGCTAATTTCAGAGTCACATGCAAAGTTGAAATACTTTCAGAATGCTATATGGGATTATAAAAAAAAACAGTACACATACTGACATAATGTGACTTCTATATTTACCACAATAATCAAGAATGCATACAATATTTGTGAAAGAAAAAAGGCAATAGAAAAAGGCAAAATCAAAATCAGGTAAATATAGTCAACTTTTAATCCAAATACCAAAGGAAATTCAGCCAGAAAAATTGTGATTTTAACCAAGGCTACCTATCTAACTATGATTCTATGTGTACAGAAATTTAATAAATACAGACTTCACAACTCCCACAAAATTAACTCAAAGTGACCCTTAAACTGTTATGCTTCTGACTCTCTAGCTACTGATAGTTCTTCGAGAAAGGCTCCTCGCTCTAGAATTCACTTTGCAAACGAACGTGATCTCCTCTAGAACTTATTATGGCTCTATAGTACCTCCTGTTCCTTTGTGGTTTCAGGCAAACTGAGCCGTAGTGAAGTTCAATCAAAATGTAATGTAGAAGAATAATTTTATGTATGCTTCCTGCCATATGGATTATGGCACAAGATGTGACATTGCCCAACACCATGCAAACCTGAGATATCTCTGCAGCCCAGAAATTCCTTTTATCCCCTTGAACTGGATTTCACTAATCCACACTATGGTGGCTGACAGTAGCAGACAGTTAACAGCATTCTAAACATGTATCGCTGAAGAATGATGCCCATTATCTCCTTTCTACCATTTTCTAAACTCTTTGTAACATTTATAAGACAAACCTGCACATGGAATGCAACATTCAGAATTTCTAGAAACCAGGCCTTCAGCTTTCCAATCTGTCTTTCCACTGTACACCAAAAGTAATGCCTGTGTGTGTACAAGTGATATTACAAGCATCATAGCCTCCCATACCAGGGTGGTTGGAGCCTTTTCCTCCCCAGGGAATCCACACTCAGTGAGTCACAGAGACTAAGGGACACTACCCAGGTCAACACAGGGACCAACAGAACCAATATGGTTCATGATCCTTCCCAGTTCCAACCTGTACACTCACCATGGCATAGCTTGTGGTCTTTACAGCTTCCTATAGCCGAATCAGAGGCAAATTCAAGAAAGAACCTGTAAGCTACTTCTCATAGGTACTCCTTACTGCTAAACCTCCTCAGGGTCCCTCATAAGCTAGAACCACCTAGTTGGGCCTCCCAAAATTGGCAGTTACACTATTGGGTAAACTGTTATTAAATGACTCAGACAGCCCAGGCCTTCCCAGTTCACTCCTTCCACCCTAGGGTCAGACAGGGCCCTAGTCTGGGAAATTGTAGTTTAGTAGAATCTTCCATTTTCCCCGAGCACATTCTGTTGCTCTTACAAGGCACAGGGTTCATTGTGCACACTCCATTACACAATCAATGTCCAGTGTAGTCAAACACAGGTCACATTCAAACAGCTACTGTTGTGAAAGCAAAAGGAGGTCACGGATTAGAAAACAATGAAGGGCCTAAGGGAGGACTTAGACAGAGGAAAGAGGCAGTGAAAATGATGTAATTAGAATTCCCAAATGTTATATTAAAAAGTTGAAACAAACTTTATGGCCATGTGCTCCAGAGACTGTGAATAGGCATTAGAGCTCACCAGGTCCTACTCCAGCCATTTCTCCCAGGCTGCACATCTTAAACTTGGAAAACATATTCATATTAGGCAGGGCCACACAATTTTATTCAGTTCTTCTATTTTGGAAGAACTAGTGTAACTACAGTAATTTGGTTTCATGAAAGCTCAGTTCTTTATCTGGATTCTTAACTGCCTGGTCTGTGAACCCCAGATATGGCCAGTCAGGACAGTTTTTGATCACCTAAAATTTATCACTTTACTACTCATTGCTAATGTCAACTACTGTCAAAGCAGGGAAGCTTTCACCTTCTTGCCAATCCCTTTCTGTGCTGTGACAATACCTGCTTTACAGTTGGTCAGTTAACTCAATTCTTACACAGGTCCCACTTCATTTGTAAATTCACAATAAAAAATCTAAAGAAGTTGGAGGACACTAATTCACTGGTTTAATTTTCCTTTTCACTGACTAGTCAAGACCCAGCCTGAAAGGAGTTGCAGGACAGTCTTCCCAGCCCTAGGCAGCAGAGGCAGGATTAGGTGTCAAAGCAGTTCTCAGTTACACAGGGAGAAGCAAGCCTGAGCTACAGGTGACATTCATCTAAACCCGTAATTCTCAACCTTCCTAAGACTCTGACTCTGTAAAACAGCTCCTGTTATTTTCACCGCTACTTCATAACTATAATTTTGCTACTGTTATGAACTGTAATATAAATATCTGTCTTTTCCAATGGTCTTAGGCCACTCTTGTGATAGGGTCATTTGATCCCCCACTCTAAACTGATATAAATAAATAAAGAGCACTTAAGAAAAAAATGGAATGATATTCTTAATGACCGGGAAACATTGGAAAATAGAAACAAATAGAGATTAGAGAAAATGAAACCTAAAAAATAATATCAATAATTGACTTTTTAAAATGATTAAAAATAATTGGAAAAACACACGGCTATACTGACTTTGAAACAAAGTAAGTGCTTCCCTGGTACAGAGAATGCCATTAATAAGACATTGTATGATTTTGTCCCCTTTAAATTCTTAGTTGCTGAGCGTGCTTTAAGCTGACAAAGATTTACAGCCAATGGTCTATATGCTTCAAACCTCTGAGCTGACTTAACTGAGTCAACCAGGATTGCATATATCTGCAATAGAAGAGTTCCATTACTGGAAACTGAATACTTAGTAGCTCAAGCTATCCTCCCTAAACTATACAAACTCATTAATTCTATCTTCATTTACATGGAAGGAATTCATACATGCTGGTGAAGAGTCCAGGAATAAGAAAATAAAAATGTAGATTCCAAAAATAAGAATGTAGAAATAAAGATATAG